>NC_043703.1:88201956-88275665 GCF_006229205.1 Suricata suricatta | reverse complement strand
CGCGACGGCGCGGACAGGACTCCGGGCCGGGCCACCCCTACCTTAGCGAGGCCGGGGCCCACCGGCGACCCCGACGGGCCTGGAGGACGAGGCGTCCACGTGCCGGCGCACTTGAGTTCGGCCCCGACTCCAGCCTCAGCCGACCAGGTCACCAGCGGGGGGCTAGGCGGCCCGACGGCGCTCCGGATCCGCCTCGCAAAGCGGGCTGCCCGCGGGCCCGGGGCCGGAGGGAGTGGGCGCAATGGGTGGGAAGTGTGTATTTGAATAAAAGTAAAAGTTGTTTTTTTATAACCGTGTGGGTCCGGAGCGTCTCCAGGCTAATTAGGGAAGCTGCCGCCCTGTGTCGAGGTGAATCATTGTTGTGATACCACAAGTGTGGGAAGAAAGGCTGCTGATGACTTCTCAGGCTCGCTAGCTCCTTTTTTCTTTTTTTTCTTTTTTTTTTTTTTTTTTAAAGAAGGGCTGGTCCATTTAAGGAGATCGCGTTAGGAAACGTGCTGGCCTCGGGTGGTCGCCCAGCTAGTCAACTAGAGAGGCCTCATTTAACTCTTGGTCTGCTGGTTGCAGGACGCCCCCACCCCAACCTTGTGCCGCAAGAGCAGGGAGCTTTTCCTGCAAGGAGGGACGATGAATGTGAACTGTGTCCCTGTAGAGACCGAGGCCACTACAGCTTAGACGCGAGAAACTTACACGCCCCAGCTAAAAGAGATAATATTAACGTCAGAGAGTGTTATCCTACATCTGAATTATCATTGACCTTGTGGTTATTATGTGGGGACCACCTGGGATCTGCACCACATGCTGGGATGGTGGGTCTGAGTATCTTTCCATGTGGACAACTGAGGATCGGAGAAGTCAACGTCTGTACAACTCTGTGCAGCAGAGCCAGGGTAGAATCCTGGAAGGGGCTGTCTGCACCTTTGGCGTTAAGTGGGATCAAAGTCCCAAATAGAATAGGACGCAGGGAAAAGGCTAAAGACACATCCCATTCACTTGAGCATATAAAGAGAAGCTGCCTTTTAATTTTTTTTAACATAATCCTTTTGGTACAGCTATTTGCTTAAAGGCCCCCCTTTTGATGATTAAGAGCTTTATAAATTCCTTGCATGAAAGGAATAAATATATATTGGGAATCAGTCTACAGTCCCGCAAGTTAATCACCTACATTGGAAATGGACAGATGACTCATCACCCTCAGGGCAATGACTTTGTTAGGTGTGTTTCCTCTTTTCAAAATCATCAAACTAAACTGTACAGCTACAAGCAAATCTGTACACCCTTCTCTCACCTTAAGCCTCTGCTCCTTCCTATTCAAAATCACTTTTTGGGGGGGTTGTAACTACTAAATGTTTATTGACTCTATAAGTCACCTTTCCCCTTAGAATTTTACTTGTTCCAGAATATCTTAAGCCTCTGGCTTTATTTGTGTGTGCTGTGGGTGACTTTTGAAGTTACTGTCAGTTTTGAGAGAACAAAAACCAAAGTTCTTGATGATTAGCTAAGGCTGAGAAAGAACATGGTGCCAACACTCAAAATAGAAAGTGGTAGGGAAAGTATCTGGGTGGCTTGGTTGGTTGATCTCATGATCTCACGGATGGTGAGTTCAAGCCCTACATCAGGCTTGCTGTTGCAGAGCCTGCTTTGGAACCAACCTCTCTCTCTCTCTCTCTCTCTCTCTCTCTGCCTCTCCCCCACTCACACTCTTTCAAAAATAAGTAAACAAAAAACAAAAAGAAAAAAAGTGCTAGGTGACTATGTGAATAGGTTAGGAAAATTGGAAATTATGTTACCTGGTAGAGCAGTCATGTTCATCCTCTAAAATTGTCCCCCCTCCCACCTCCCAGTCACTTCCACCTTCTTGCTGAGAACTCCAGTCCCCAGGGCCCTGCCATATGGCTCAGGGGAATTCTTTCCCTTGTTGATGCTTCTTGGACCAAACCTTGAAGCAAGGTTGATAAAGACTGCAAATGTTAGCAAGCCTTTCCTAAAAGTTCAAAGGAAACCTAGAACCATGTACAGTTTCTAGAAGCCTGAACAGACAACCATAAAGCTAAGAGCCTAGTTGTTGTTTTATTTCTGCCCCTCCCGGACCCTCCCCAGGGTTCCAAGAAACCTTTCACAGCAATCCCTGAGAACCTTACTGATCCATCAAAAGAAAGACTATGCTACTTCTAAGTATGCTGCACCTCATCTGGGGACACATTTTTATCAAATGCCAGGCACCGTTCTAAATCGTTTGCAATTAATCACTCATTTAAATCATTCAGTTCCCAGAAGAACCCTGAGTTAAGACCAGCCAGCCATTACCCTCATTTTACAGATGAGGTTCTGTTATTATCTCCATGTTGTGGATGAGAAGACTCAGGCATGAAAATGGCAACTAATGTGCTCATGCGAGAAGTAGTGGCAGAGCCAGGATTTGAACCCCCAGTCTGTACTCTCAGCACCGAACATGCTCCCTTTCTAAGAGTGGCAACTAATTCTGCAAACTGAAAACCGCCTTTTAGTTTAGAAAAGAAAGAAGAGATAGCCCTCCCCACATCAGGAATAGAAACTCTTTGGGATATCAGAAAACAGTAGTACTTAAGTCTAGTGCTTCATCACAGGATTCTGCTCACGGGTCTTCATAAGACAAACTGTCTTTCTTTGGGCTCCAAAAGTACAGACCCCATAGGCATAGGCCTCCCTACCTGGGCAGAGAATTAGAGCCAAAAAACATCCAGGAACCATCTAGAAAAAACAATGTCATCCTTCTCATGACAAGATGCCCATTGCCGAGGTGACCCTTGGTTACAGGGGTCAGACTGAACAGCCTCACAGTCAGAGGCCACATGAACCCTATTCCTGAGGAACTTTCTCCATGGGCTGGCTATCCAGCAGTATCCAGATCCCAGCCCTGGTCCCTCCCAATAATATTCCTCCAGTAATAATGAATGTCTGTGTCAATTTTCCTCGTTCAAAACCCTTCCGTAGCTTCCATTCAGTTAGGAGAAAATCCAAATCCCTTTCAGAGGGTCTGATATGTTCCTTGCCCATGTCTTTCATAGGCTTCCTTTCAGTGCCACTGTCTGCTCACTGCACACCAGCTAAACTGCCCTTATTTCAGTTTCCAAAACCCCCAACTTCTTACCTGCCTTGGTGCACTTGCCCCAGCAGGCCACCTCTCCTGGAATGCTTTGCCCTTGCCCTTCACCTTACCCTCAACCTTCACCTTGCTAACTCTCTCTCATCGTTCAGGTTTTCACTTAAGTGTCACTTCCTTTGGTCTTTTTTCCTAGCCTGTATTTCCCACTCGGATCTCTTCTTTAGCGCATATATCATACTTTGTAGGGGTCATTTTTTGTCCCATACTGAACTCCTCCCACCAGAGCATGACTCCCAGAGGGCAGAGCCTGTATCTGTTTTGAACATTATCATTGCATATCCAGCACCTAGCACAGTGCTGCTACATAGTAGTTGCTTGATAATCTCTTAATCCATCACTCCCACTGTGACTTGTCACAACCCTGGATTGCTCTATCTACCTCCAATGCATTAGCCTACAGTGCCCACTCTCTCTTCCCAACTCTTTCCCACCCTGGTCTTGCTTCCTGTTTCCTGAACCTCTTGCTCTTTCACCTTCCAGGGACCTTCCACTCTTCGTTCTCTTGTCCTGAGAGTCATCACTCCACAGCACCCACCTTTTGCAGCACTGATCCTCATGGACATCACCCCAACAGTTCTCTTCTGCACCGCCAGGGCTCTCATCTCTTGGTCCTCCTGCTCTGCCTTCCTGGTTGAAACCCCACCTGTACATCAGGCTCCTCTGTTCCTAGCCAGGCCTTTCTATGCTGCCAAGGAAAATCACAGAACCATGCAGTCCAAAACCACAAATATTTATAGTCTCCAACCTCATTTGGGTCTTCATACCTTTAGACATCCTCTGAAAAACAAATGGGACAATACTAAAATGAGAAAGAAGTAACAATCATCAGTAATTCCAATCCCAGATGAATCACTGCTGCCATTTTATTGTTTTCCTTTCCAGTTTTTCTTCTTTAAAAAAAAAAAGGCATTGGAGATATCCTGCAAACTCAAATGTCTTCTGCATAGTTGAAATGAAGCCAAATACACAATTCTGAGTCCTGATTTTTTTTCAATTACATTATAATACAAGCATCTTCCATGTGATAACCCAGTATGTACATCAAGCATATAACCAAGTAAATATAAATTTTAATAACTGGCTAATAGTCTATTATGTAGATAATCATAACTTATTTTACCACTTCTTTACTGCATTGTTTCCAATCTGAAGGTATTCTAAAACATTCTTTGCCAAATATCTGTGTACATAATTTGTCTGCATTCATAATTATATCCTTAGGCGAGATCCAGAGGAGGAATTCCTGAGTCAGTGGCTCTGAATGGGTCTGAGAATCTGATTGAATCAGAGGTAGAAGAAGACCCAAATGACACAACTGGACAATACTTTCATTTGTCTGTGGGCGGCTTCTTCCTCTGTTCTCCAGAGCAACTCGCCCTGACTGCTCTCATGCAGTGTGTGTTCTCAGTCCCCATTATACTCCTTCGAACAGATGGTTTTGCCTCCTTCTTCAGAGATTAAAGTTATCAGGACTGAACTCTCTCAGTGCCCCACCCCCACCTCAACAACACTGATCTTTCTACCAAGATATAAGATGGTATCTCCCTGACTCTTAAATTTTAGATAAAATTGGCTTGCACTTTCTTCCTCCAAGATTACCACCTAGGAAGACGGATCAAATATGTAAATATGATCATGATACCTATCATTTACTGAGTACCTATTATACATTGTACTATACTACTTGCTTTCAAAATCCCCATCTGAACTTCTGTTCTGATTAAGTGTCAGATCCCTGATATGACTCCAAACTTGATTTTTACATTGTATTTCTAAGCATTTCCGACATACAGGGCTGAATTTTTCCAAATTTGAAAGGGGGTCCATCGTAATCCCATTTTTCACATGAGTCTGGAAATGTGGTCTAGAGATTAGAGATTCTCATCTACATCATTTGATATTGATGCTTTGTTCTAATTCTAAGAAATTCTATTAACCTTTAGGCAGGCATGAGCACGTGTTTGCTTTCTTTTATATTTCCTACTTCCTGGCCTGTTATTTACATGGCATCATCTGTCACCACACATCCAGGCAGGTACAGTTTTGTTCACACAATCAAGCAGCAGTGTGCATTTCAGCTCTAACTAGTGGTTAACTCTTTTCCAAGACAATTCTAACAATCATGAGGCTCTGCATTTAGATCATACCTTTATTTCCATGGTTCTGAATGTTTTCTCATAAACCTTTGCAACATTTTTTTAATAGGTGGCAGATTATAAAACCAAATGGGCTTATGTTCAGAATAAGTTCAGGACATTCTATATTTTCCTTGGTGAAATGCATTTCCTAAGCTACTTTTTATCCTTTTGGACCAGTTTATTAATCTGTAGGAAAGTACTTCAGGTTAGTGAGATAGGAATATTCAGTAATCCTGGCTTAGTGTTGGGTGGAGCTGGGAAGTTACAGTTGTGAGAAATTTATCACAGATGCTAAGTTTCATAAAACCTGTTTTCTGAGCTATAACTTAGCTAAAGGACATACTTCTGAAGTGTTTAGCTTGAATTTTTAGTTACATGTCATCACTCCCATACAACCACTATCCACAATCAAGATCTAGAACATTCCCAGCACCTCAGAAAGCTTTCTTGTACCTTTGGCAGTCAGTTCACACCCCCAAATAACCACTATTCCAGACTCTATCGTCACAGATTAGTGATCTATATTATTAAGCCTCATAAATAGGCATAATATAGATGATATGGTGTCTCTTGTATCTGAGTTCTTTTTTTTAAGTTTATTTTTGAAAAAGAGAGAGAGATGGGGGGAAGAGCAGAGAGATAGGGAGAGAGAAAATGCCAAGCAAGCTCTGCACTATCAGGACAGAGCACAATGCAGGGCTCAAACTCATGAACCATGAGATAATGACTAAAATCAAGAGTTTAAGGCTTAACTGACTGAGCTACCCAGGCACCCCACCTTTTGTGTCTAACTTCTGTTACTCAACATTACGTCTGTGAGAGTCATCTTTATCGTATGAATTCTTTTCTTTTTATTGCTGTGTAATATTCCATTGTGTGGATATACCTGCATTTTACCCATTCTACTCTTCTTTGGCATTTGGATTGTTTCCAGGATTCAGCTATTACAATAAATCTGCAATGAGCATTCTCATACATGTTTTTGGTAGGTATAAGCAATTTTTCTGGGTATTACCCAAGAGTGGAATCTCTGGGTCATAGGGCATATGCATGTGTAACTTTAGTTAGTACTACTAAACACTTTTCTGGTGTGATTGGACCAATTTACATTGCCATGATTAATGTAAAGTTTCTGTTGTTCATATCCTTTCAATATAAATTCAGTATTGTCAGTCTTTTAATTTTAGTGATTCCAATGGGTGTTGTAGTTTTAATATTTTAGTTTTAATATTCATTTCTCTGATACCTAGTGTTAAGTATCTTTTCATTATTCATTGGCTATTTTGATATCCTCTTTTGTGAAGTGCCTGTTCATGTCCTTTCTTTATTGAGCAATCTTTTACTTATAGGTTGGTAGGAGCTCCTTATATATTCTAGATGTAATTCATGTATTGGAAATACATATAAATGGAAAGAGAGAGAGAACACGAGTGAGAGAAAACAAATATCCAAATACCTTCACCTAGTCTATGGCTTGCCTTGCTTTTCAGAATCAACCTCCTCTCTTCCTATGGCCAGAACTTTCCATGCAAGGAAAATCACAGAACCATGCAATCCAAAACCACAAACATTTATATTCTCCAGCCTTATGTGGGCCTTAATACCTTTAAACATTCTCTGAAAAACAAGTGGGGCAATACATAAAATAAGAAAGACGGAAAGATTCCAACCCCAGAGGAATCACTGTTGCCATTTTATTGTTTCCCTTCCAGTTTTTCTTCTATAAAAAAAGGCATTGGAGTTAGCCTGCAAACTCAAATGTCTTCTACATAGTTGAGATGAAGCCAAATACACAATTCTGAGTCCTGGGTTTTGTTTTTTTTTTTTTGTAACTACATTATAACACAAGTATCTTCCATGTGATAGCTAAGTATGTAAATCAGGTATATAACCAAGTAAATATAAATTTTAATAACTGGCCATAGTCTATTATGTAGATATATCATAATTTGTTCTGCCATTTCCCTGCTGCAGTTTCCAATTTCAAAGTATTCCAAACCGTTCTTTGCCAAATATCTGTGTACATAATTTGACTGCATTCATCATTATATCCTTAGGAGAGGTCCAGAGGAGGAATTCCTGAGTCAGTGGCTGTGGATGGGCCTGAGAGTCTGATTGAGTCAGAAGATAAAAGACTCACATGACACAACTGGACAATACTTTCATTTGTCTGTGGGCGGCTTCTTCCTCTGTTCTCCAGAGCAACTCGCCCTGACTGCTCTCATGCAGTGTGTGTTCTCAGTCCCCATCATACTCCTTCGAACAGATGGTTTTGCCTCCTTCTTCAGGAAAAATTAAAGTTACCAAGCATGGAAACAAGTTTGCTAATCAGCTGACCTTAAAATAGGGAGATTTTCCTAGATTATCCAGGTGAGCCCAATGTAATCACAGAAGTGCTTAAAAACGGAAGAGGGAGGTGGATGAGGACCTGAGAGATGGTCAGTGTGAGAAGGACTCAGGTCAGTATTGCTGATTTTAAAGGTTGAGGTGTGGGGCCACAAGCCAAGGTAAGTGGGTAGCCTTTAGAAGCCCAAAAAAGCAAAGAAATGGATACATAATCCTGCTGACACCTGGAATTTAGCTTCATGAGACATATATCAGTGTTCTGACCTCCAGGATTTTAATTAATTTGTGTTGTTTTAAGCCACTAAATTTATGGTAATTTGTTAGTGCAAGAATAGGAAACCAATAGAAAACTTCTTTTAGAATTCCTTACTCTTAACACTAGAAACCCCACTTCTCCATCCCTACTCACTGACACAGTCTATAGCAGAAGTCCCATTAAACATGTTTTGGCTGAATTCCAGCTGAAGAACTTTAATATTTTAAATGGAGATTATCATTCAAACTGCACTAATGAGATTCAAACTCTTAGCTGAGTCTCTTCTAGGCATTCCCACTTTTTCCCCCTACAAATGTCCAATGCTGATAGTGACATTTTTGACACTTGGGCAGACGTTTAATAACATGCAGCAATTTAGAGACCTTTCAGAAATGTCCAGTTTGTTCTGATAACTCAAAAACACTTTTAATTTTAAACTGG
Organism: Suricata suricatta; assembly: GCF_006229205.1. Lineage (NCBI taxonomy): Eukaryota > Metazoa > Chordata > Mammalia > Carnivora > Herpestidae > Suricata > Suricata suricatta. The sequence continues at coordinate 88,267,339 of NC_043703.1, read as the reverse complement.
CCAAACTTTGTAAGATTTGTTTTTAGTCTTTCCCTCTAAAAACAAGCATGTTCATTATGCCATCTAAGAATCATAGTTTTGCTGGTTTTTAACATTAGTAATGTTAATTTCCATAAAGCTCTAACTCTGACCTAACAAGTATTTGTTTGTCCAGTCATCAGCTTCCTGGACTAGGGATGAATCTGAAGTGTTATTTTGGAACAATGCCCATAACAATCCCAATTTTGTATTTATATGGAATAATATTTTAAATAAAAGAAATGAGAACTTTAATTAAGCTTATGAAGAAAAAGTCTAACCCACTACTTTTCTTTTGGGTAAAGAGATAAAACAAGCAAATATCTGATTTATGTGCTGGCCCATATAGCTCCTTTTGCAAATGTGGCTTTAAACCAGCTAATCTTTTAAAAGTCTTTACACTGACTAATTTAGAAGCAAGGAGAACAAATGTGGGAGTATAAATGTAAGGCACTGAATAAGAGTGATAATCTCTGCCAATGAACACACTGCTGTGTTTCTGAGTACCCAATGCAGTTCACGATTTTCATTTAGATGGAGCTTCCTGGAGCTTGTCTTGCCTCCCCAGCACGATATGCTACGTGACTGAAATTCAAATTTAGAAGGGATCTGTCCAGGGTCTTAGGGATCATGTTCTTCAGTCCCATTGTATTGGGGGCCACACTGGGTGACTAGCCACAGGTTAGGCATTGATGACTCAGCTACACTTCACACCTACTTCTAAAGGAGACTGTATTAGGCACCTGCCCACCTCACTCATTCCATAGCTTCCTTAGTGTCTGGTAATCACCAGTAAAATTCTAACAGAAAGCTGATCTTCTTAGCAGAACAAATTAGCAACATTTGATAGGAATGCAACATCTTATTCATTTGACAGATTATATGACCCGGCCCGCAGGTCAGTCAATGCAGGTCCTGAGGGAGGGAATGAGAATTGGGGGTCAGGGGGCACAGAGAATGGAGGCAGGACAAAGTTTCTGATCAAGCCTCAGTTTATTGAGAAAAAACATTCATCTTATAAAGAGCAGAAAGCACAGGTCAGTTGCTAAGAAACAGGGTCACGTGAAGGGACTACGGTAAAGGAAAAAAAACAGAAGCCGCAGTTTTAGCGCAGCGTCTGAGGAGCCAATAAGAAAGTCCAGCCAAGCTATCTCCGGCCTTGAGCTGGGAGTGATAACACTGTCCAGCCCTGCAGGTGGCTGATCTTAGGTCAAGGCACACATCTCTTCCCCTGGCTGCTCTTCTGGCAGCTCTCCACAATTATAAATAAAAAATAAACAATATATAAAAAAAGAAATGTATGTCTTTTTTAAATCACGGAATGTTGTCACTATTTGGGCAGTTCCTTATTTTTGACTGAGTTATGAACAAAAACATGTTCATAAAGCAGTTGTTTGGTAACCAAAACATATGCTGTCTTCTGGAAACTGCTGGAGCAGCTCCCCCTTGTCTCTATCAGTGAAATGATATGACATTAGGTGAAAGAACTAAGTGAATGTTTCCATAGCAAATGCTAACACTAAAAATAGTGTTTGGAGTGAAAGTAGGATGAGGAATAATTTCTTCATTGTTTCCATGGAAAAAATAGGAAAGTGGCAATGATGTATCCACTGAGTGTGCCTATGACACCTTAGGTAGATTTGGAGACTTCTTTAAAAGAAATAGAATGGTATCTGCTGATATAATAGTTCTCTAAACAACTGCTAATCATTTCACTGCCATCTCTATGATTTCTTCCAATTCCAAATGTCTGTGAGTCTGATTTATTTAATGTGTATATGAAAGTTTCTATTCACTGTATTTTTATGGGTAAGTTTCCTATGGCCCAATCTGCATTGATTCTGTGCAAAATTGCACAGGGGGAGCTGACCCTATGCAAAGTTGTGATGTAGGTGAGGCTCATTTTTGATGCGCTTAGAGTCATCTTGCAGTTCAGAGACTTATTCTGCAGGTGCCCTACACCTGCCTAAACCAGTCCCTTCAAAGATGTAAATGACAAGTATTGACTTACTCTTTTCCTGCCTCTATCTCCAGGTAGTAAGGGTATGTGTAATTTTTTTTTTAATTCTGAAGTAAAAGCTCTAGAAAATGCATGCCTACAGCTAAAAAGAACAAGACAGGGCACTGGGGGAGCAGATGCTGGGGTGTGGGTGTCTGGTAACTTCTCACCACAACACCAAGCCAAAGCTGTTTTTCCATGAGTCGGTTGCACATCAGGCTTTAGTGGCAGACACATGTTCCTATTTAATTCTCACAATCCACCTATGAAATAAATATCTCCAGTTCAGGAGTTAGGAAACTCAGAGGAGATTGCCAAAGTTCACATAGCTAATGATTGAAGAAGCCAGAGTTCCGACCCAACCTGGTTTAACTCTAAAGCACCTTAGCATAGGGGCCTCTCCTCCTCTCTGTTATAAAGATTTTGGGGATTCTGATAATTGGGTTAAGAAAATTTGGTGGTTCTGAACTCAAATGTTTGGTAGAAACTTAAATGTATTTCTTTGCAGCCTATGGTGTATAACATTAAAACCAGTCAGCTGTGTGAGCTTCTTATGGTGAAGCTGACTCCTGAGCTTGTCTGCAATTGCCTGAAGCCTAGGGATGCCACCCCCTTGTCTCCTATGACTTGTCTTCCTCCTGTGGCCTGAGAACAGATCCTGCTTACTCGTACACAAACAAGGTCTGTGTGGCTGAGAGAAGATCTGTGATTAATGTCATTAATGAGCTTCTGTGAGCCTTTCAATAGATGGCTCTGCAGTCCTTTTAGTTAGGCCATGTTGCGCAAGTAGCATATCCCAGTATTTGATGTTCCAAAGACTCCTAAAAGTTGTGAATTTTACAACAACACAGATGACCTTGTAGCTCAGCTTTAAAAGTAAAATCTTTTAAAAGTTCATCCCAAATTTCTGTCCTGGAGTACAATGGTATAAGAAGGATCAGACTTAATAACTAAAAAAGTGGAACAAAGATAATTATGCTCAGGTAGCATAGGATCCTTGATCACCTTGGTTTTGCCTGAAAGTAATTTCCAGGTTGTATAGACAGAGAGAAAGACTTCAGTCAGAGGTGGCAGCCTTGCTGAAAAAGGAAATGGAAATTAGAATTAATAAAGGCTGAAGAAGCTGGAATTTGCAGGGCAGAGTTCTGGAAAGGAGAGAGCCATGGGGTAAAGAGTTCCAGAAACCTAGTCTCTTTTGATTACTAGGCTGTACATGGATAGAGTGAAGCTCCACAAAGCTGGGCAAAAGATAATCTAAGTTAAAAGCTGAGCAATTCCCAGTGCTCGCACAGACCAAGGGTATAGGCAAGATTCGACCAACCATAAGAGAGCATCTTTGGAGATAATATGGCTCATTCAAGGAAGACCCCAGAGGTCACCCTTAGTAGTGGTGCTGAATGCTCCCTGGATTAACTATCCCCTAGAACCACCCCAGCAGAGAATTATGGGTTGACTTGTATCCCCACCAAAATTCATATGTTGAAATCTCACCACCTATACCTCTGAATGTTACCTTATTTGGAAAAAGGTCATTGCAGATGTAATTAGTTAAGATGAGACTGGAGTCAGGTGGACCCCAATCCAGTATGACTGGTTGTCTTCATACAAAGAGGACATTTGGACACACACACACACACACACACACACACACACACACGCATGCGCACACTCATACACACATGCACACAGGGAGAACACCATGTGAACATAAAGGCAGAGATCAGGGTGATGCTTCTACCAACCAAGGAATGCAGTAAACCACTAGGAGCTAAGCAAGAGGCAGACAATAGTTTCTTGCCCCCAGAAGGAACCAGTGCCACCCATATTTGACCTCAGATGTCTAGCCTCCAAAACTGTGAGATAATAGATTTATGTAGTTTAAGTCACTCGGTTTGCGATACTTTGTTGCCCTAATGAAATAATATATAAAACCTGAAAGTGGGTGAGGAGTGGGCATGGTCAGCAGGGACTCTGCATGCTGCAAACCTCCACAGCTAGTCCAATTGGTACCTGCCCTGCCTCAACCAGATTCTAAACAACAAAAAGCCAAATGACCATTTGATGGATTTGAGGAAAACAGAAACTTTGAGAGATCAGGTATCTCTAGGTGATACTCCTGTGAACAACTGGCAGAAGAAATGTTGGACTTTTTAGTAGAGTTCTTTAATGACGTTGCAGATAAACTTTACATGTTGAAGGATCATATTTCATTTGATAATTTTGACTAGATATTCTCCCATTGGTTAAACTAGTGATCTGAGAACTTACATGATCAACAGGCACACCCACAAAGCAAATTTTTGTTGTCTCCTTCCAGTAGGCTTAAATGTTATGACTGGACTGGAATAAACTGGATATACTCACAAGACAGACAGCATGTCTCTCCATGAACCACTGGCCAGAGAGCAGTTTGGTGAATTAATAACTGAATTAAAATTATCCTCCTTGGTCTACTCAGAGAAAGGTATTATGTGACTGGCTAATTTTTAAACACTTTAAAAGCTATAAATCCAAGACTATTGCTTTGTTCTGCAACTGAATTGGTGTCTTATCTTTCCCGTTCCAATTTTTTCCGAAAGTTGGACTGTATATAACAGCTTTTACATTAGGTTGAAAATAATATATCATTTTCTTTCCCATCCCTGAGTTTAAATTTTTAATATCTGATGAGTTGTTTTAGATATTTTGTTTGATTTCTCCATACAATTTCCTTTATCTGTTATTATATCTACAAATGTGTACATACTTTAAGATATTAACCTTACAAAAAAAGGGGAAATAAGGAAGGAAAAACTCTTGGGAGAAATGTGAATTGGTCTTCATACTCTGAAGGACTCACTGCAAAAACTTACATGCAGAATGACAACCCAACCTTTCTATTCCTTATCAAAATGAAAATTATTAAAGAGTAAGCCACCAACAATCCTGGGCCCCTTTGAAAGTATAAGACCCATTCTGAGCCCTTTAGTATTAAAGTGACAAAGGAAGAATAGGAATTCTCAAACAGAAGATCGTTGCTCTTGTGACTAACAATGTGTGGCTTGCAGTGGGACAATGTAGGAAGATTTGCTATGGCTTTCTTCCTATAATTTCTTTTAACATCAGGTAGAATCAGCTGTAGAACCACTGGGGTTCTAAGAAACAAACATTTTAAAACCTCCCAAGATTCTGCCCTAAAGAAAAGTAGGGGGAAATGCCATCTCCGTAGGATGAGTAGTACAACATAATAAACAAGGTCAAAAAGCATGAGAACGTGCTATCTAAATTGTGAAGAGTAAAATAAATGTAAGTGGTATTAGTGTTAGTAAAAAGAGCTCTGGCCCTAGACTTGGCTCAGCCCTGAAATAGTTGCCTATCTGTAGGCAAGTCTCAAAAACCTCCTAAACTTTAATTTTCCTTTCAGTAAAATGAAAAGATGGAACCACTTAGAATGTATTTGATTTCACAGTCAGACATCCAATGGTTCTGGCAGAAGACTAATAGGCTAGCTTTCATTCCTTCTTGATAGATGAGAGATTGATCTACCATCTTGTTATTTGTTTTTTGTTTGTACTATCTATTAATTCGATCATTACGGGTGTGTATATGTGGGAACTTCTAAAAGTGAAAAATACATTATCTGAAATTAAAAATTTACTAGATGGGTTTAACTGAAGACTAAAAGCAAGTAAATTGGAAGACATATCTATAGAATTTATCTAAAATAAAGCATAGAGAAAAAACCAATATAAAAACATAAGAGACTCTTAAACATAGAGAACAAACAGAGGGTTGCGGAGGGATTATGGGAGAGGGGATGGGCTAAATAGGTAAGGGGCATTAAGGAATCTACTCCTGAAATCATTGTTGCACTATATGCTAACTAACTTGGATGTAAATTTAAAAAATAAATTATTTAATTGATTATAAAAATAATAATAAAACAAAATAAAGTATAGAGAAATTAGACTAAAAATAAAATTGAACAGAGCCTTAGTGACCTGTAAGGCATATCAAGTGTTCTAACATACATATTATTAGACTCCCAGGGGAGGGGAGAGTAGAGAGATTTTTAAAAATATTTGAAGGAATGAATAATGGCTGCAAATTTTCTAAATTCGATTTAAACAAAGTTGATTCTCTGAAAAGATCAATATAACTGACAAATATTTTTAAATATTTATTTATTTATTGGAGAAAGAGAGCATGCACATGAGAGTGGGAGAGAAAGGCAGAGAGAGAGAGAGAGAATCCCAAGGAGGTTCCATGTTCAGCATGGAGCCCAATGTGGGACTTGAACTCATGACCATGAGATCATGACCTGAACCAAAATCAGGAGTCAGACACTTAACCAAATGAGCCATCAAGGCACCCCACAACTGAGAAATCTTAAGCCATATTGACCAAGAAAAAGGAAGACTCAGTTAAAATTAGGAATGAAAAAGGCATCACGATCAACCTTACAGAAATAAAAAGGATTCTAAAGGAGTACTATCAACAAATGTATACCAATAAACTCAATACCTAATGAAAGAGAACATGCCTATACACTTCCCAACTCTTTCTATTGAGTTAGTAATATCTTGTTACCAAAAACAGAAATGACAAAAGAAAACTAAAGACCAATATCCTGTATGAATAATGCAAAAATTATCAATGAAATACTAGTAAAATTAATCCAGCAACATATAAAAAAGATTATACACCAAGAATAAATGGGATTATCCAGAAATGCAAGGTTAGTTTAACAAAGGAAAATCGATCAATGCACTAAATCATGTTAATAGAATACAGGGCAAATAACAAATGAGTGTCTAAATAGATTTTGAAAAACAGCATTTGACAAAATCCAACACTTTTTCATGATAAGAACACTCAACAAGCTAGGAAATAAAGGGGACTTTCTCAACCTGACAAAGGGAATCTATTATAAACCTACAGCTAACATATTAAATAATGAAAAGCTAAATGCTTTCCCCTTAAGATCAGGAATAGAACAGGAATATCTACTCTCACCATTTCTATTCAACATTGTACTGGAAGTACTAGCCAAGGCAATTGGCCAGTAAAAGTAATAAAAGACATCCATTTGAAAGGAAGAGAAAAACAATGTATATTTGCAGATGACATGATTCTGTAGACAGAAAATCCTAAGAAATTCACTAAAGCCTATTGGAACCAATAAGAAAAAGTTCAGGGAAGGTTGAAGTACATAAGATTAATAGACAAAAATCTAATATATTTCCATACACTAGCAGTAAATAATCTGAAATGATATTAAGAAAGCAATCTGTTTTATAATCACACCAAAAATAATGAAATATGTAGAAATAAAGTTAACAAAATAAGCTTAAGACTTGTACACTGAAAACTGGAAAACATTATTGAAAGTAATGAAGACCTAAGTAAACAGAAAGTTACCTTGTGATCACCAATCAGAAGACTTAATATTGTTACTATGGCAATACTTCCCAAACTGACTTAAAGATTGCATGCAATCTTAATCAGAAATTCAGCTCACTTTTTCCCCCAAGCAACTGACAAGCTGATACTAAAATTCACATGGAAATACAAGAAACCCATAGTAGCCAAAATAACCCTGAAAAAGAAGAACTAAGATGGAGGACTCACATTTCCTAGTTTCAAAAACTGAATAGCTACAGAAATCAAGACAGTGTGGCACTGGCACAGAAGAGACATATATATATTAAGGCAAGAAAATTGATAAGACAGAAATAAACACTCATTTTTGACAATAATGCTATGATGATTCAATAAGAATAGTCTTTTTTAAAATAGTTTATTGTCAAATTGGTTTCCATATAACACCCAGAGCTTCTCCCCACAAGTGCCCCCCACCATGACCATCACCCCCTTCCTTTCCTCCCCCTCCCCCTTCAGTCCACGGATTTGTTTTCAGTATTTAATAGTCTCTCATGGTTTGTGTCCCTCACTCTCCCCAGCTCTTTCCCCCTCAAATGTTATTGAAACAACTGGATATCCACATGCTAAAGAATGAATTTAGATTCTTTCCTTACATTATATGCAAAAATTAACTTACAGTGGGTCATAGACATAAATGTAAGAGCTAAAACTATAAATCTCTTAGAAGGAAACACAGGAGCAAATCTTTGTGATCTTGAGTTAGGGACTGATTTCTTACATATAACACCTGAAGGCACAAGTGATAAAAAAAAAAAGAAGATATATTGGAATTCATCAAAATCATAACCTTTTGTGTTTCAAAGTACATCATTAAGAAGGTAGAAATGGTAGAATGGTACAACTTTAATCTTCTTTTAAAATATGTTTTAATTGTTTGTATTATGTTGTACCCAAATCATTGTAGCAGATATCTTTTAATAGATCTGTATGAATAAATATAAATTATGACAAAATGTACATAAATAACAGCATAAATTAATTTTCTGGAAGTGTTGGCAGCTAAGCTGCTAGACCAGTATTTTTGCCTCCAAAACCACCTATTCATGTGAGAATTTCATAGTGTGTCATAGATGTCATTAGAAAATTTGTTCAGCAAATTGACATTAGAAGCACCAAAAACAATTTTAAAGAAAAAGAAAGTAAAAAAGACAACCAAAATATTTGCAAATTGTATTTTGATAAAGTACTTTTATGCAGAATATTTTTTAAAAACTCTTATAACTCAGTAGTAATAAAATATAACCCAACTAGGAGTGGGCAAAATATTGAACAGGCATCTCTCTAAAGACACAAATGGCTAATAAATTAATTAAGAGATACTCAACATCATTACTCCTGAGAGAAATGCAAATCAAAGCCACTACACACCCACAAGAAAGAGTATAATAAAAAAAATGATGTTTGGTAATTAAGCAATATAGTTTAAAAATAATCCATGAATCAACAAGAAATTACAATGGAGATTATAAAATATTTTTAACAAGTCATTAATGAAAATATAACTTATCACAACTTGTGAGGTGCACCTAAATACTTTGTCTCAGTGGAAAATTTATTTTGTTCAAAACCACATATTAGAAAAGAAGACAATATTTGATATACATATTCATCCTCAAGAATATGACAAAATAGCAACAAATTATCCTTAAAATGGAGAATAGAAAAGAGAAGAAAGTAGTAAGATAGAAAATAAAAAGCACAGTGAAAAGAATCAATGAAGCCAGAAACTTATTCATTGAAAAGACTAATAAAATTGATATATTTTTGTTGAGATTGACTTTGAAAAAAATGAGAGAAAGAAGGTAAAAGTAGTCAATATCAGGAATAAAGAAAGGGACATTATTATAGATCCTGCTGTATTAAAGAGATAATTGTAGGATTTTATAAATAACGTTACCTCTAAAATTTTGTTTAGATTAAATGGACAAATTTCTTTTAAAAATTCAAAATGCTAAAACTGATTTAAGAAGGACTATATCTGAATAGTCCTATTACTATTAAAGAAAATTAATTTGTAATTGAAAACTTTTCCACAATGAAAACTATGGGCCCACATGGCTTTACCACTCTTATAATACTCTCCCAGAAAACAGATAGTTCCTAATTCAATTTTGGAGTCTGGCTTAGTCTGAATACCAAAACCTGATAAAGCCATTATAAGAATGAAAATTTATGCTCAATTTAATTAATAAGCAAAAAAAATCAAACAATATTAGCAAGTCAAGTCTACCAATATATTAAATATTAACACATAAAAACCAAGTTGACTTTATTCCAGGAGTACATGGTTAAATTATCATTTGAAAATCAATCAACATAAATTAACTGCATCAACATAATAAAGGAAAAAGTAATATGATCAAAATAGATGCAGAAAACCTTTTTGATAAATTTCAACATCCATTCAGAATTAAACCTCTTGAATTAGAAGTTAAAGTTAATTTTGTTAACCTGTTAAAATCTACCTTAAAAAAAAAGAAACACTAACCTAAAGCAAACATCATACCTAATGATGAAATGTTGAAACCCTTTCCCTCATTAATGTTAAAGGTAAGAGTGCCATTATCATCACTTCTATTCAGCTTCAAATCAGTGATCCTAGCCAGTATACTAAATCAAGAAAAAATGAAAAGTATGAGAATTGTGACAAAATAAAAATATTATTTTCCATGAATGATATGATTAAATATGTAAGAGATCCAAAAGAATCTATCTATCACTAAATTATCAGAATGAGTCAGTGACTTTTAGCAAGATTGCTGAGTAGAGTACAAGGCCAAAATATAAAAATCAAATAAATTTTATACATCATCAAGAATCAAAAAATAAAAAAATTTAAATGATATGTACTCATTTACAAAGCACCAAAAAATTCAAATACCTAGTGATGAATATTTTAAAATTCATGGATCAACCTCTTAATGCAAAAAAACTGTGAATATTACTAAGAAAAATCAAATAAATAGAAGAATATATATATTAGTGAACTAGAATATTCAATATTATAAAGATACCAATTCTCTCCAAATGCATTCATGGATGTCACTCCATACATTAAAAATCCTAACAGGGGGCGCCTGGGTGGCTCAGTCGGTTAAGCGTCAGGCTTTGGCTCAGGTCATGATCTCACGGTTTGTGGGTTCAAGCCATACGTCAGGCTCTGTGCTGACAGCTAGCTCAGAGCCTGGAGCCTGCTTCAGATTCTGTGTCTCCCTCTCTCTCTGACCCTCCCATGCTCATGCTGTCTCTCTCTGTCTCTCGAAAATAAATTTTAAAAAATTAAAAAAAAATCCTAACAGGTTTTAAGTGGAATCTCAATAAATGATTTTAAAATTATGTGAGAATGCAAAAGCAAAAATAGCCAAGATACTTTTGAAGAATAACAACATGAAGGAATCCATTCTGGTGGATAGCAAAACTTCATTGTAAAGCTACAGTATTTAAAACAATGAGGTATATTTGTCAGATAGAAAAATAGACCAGTATAATAGTATAGAGTCCCAAAACAAAGCCGCACATATTTGGACAGCTGCTAGGACAAGCAGTGATGCATACCAATGGGGAAAAGACAGTCTTTTCAATAAATGGTGCAGAATTAGTTGGGAATCTAAATGGAATTTTTAAAAATCTCAATGCTTACCTCAATTTTACACAAAAATCAATTCCAGATGGACAATAGTTGCAAAATTAACAAGGGCATCAAAAAAGTTTATAGAAGAGAACATGAGAGATCATTATGATAGTAAGGTATGGAAAAACTTCTTAAACAGGACAGAAAAAAATGCATATTCATCAAGGAAATTATTGATAAACTGGACATTATTAAAGTTAAGACTTTGTTTATTAAAAGACACCATTAAATGAGAGAAAAAGCAAGCCTCAGTGGAAGGTACTGGGCTTGTAAATACAAAAATATAGGAACTGTAAATTAGTTAAGACAGAAAACCCAACAGAAAATTAGGTGAAAGACATCAATAGAAACCTCACAAATACTATACCAATTAGGAAATAAGCATCTGAAACGGTGTTCAACCACATTAAGACATTAAGAAAATGCAAATTATAGCCACAGTGAAACACCATTTTACACCCACCACCATGCCAAAAATAAAAAGAAAGATCATACCAAGCTTATGGGGCATTGTGAACTCCCTTAGACTCCCATTGTGCTGGTGGGTGTGTAAATTAATGCAAGTACTTTGGAAACAGTTTGGTATTATTTATTAATGTGAACATATGTACACTCTTTAACACAGTAATTCCACTTCTAGATATGTCATGTGCACCACAAGACATGCACACAAATGTTTATAGTAGTATTATTCTTAAGAATCCAAATGAGAAAGCACCCAAATGCCCACTACCAGAAGAATGAATAACTTGTGTCATATTTGTACAGTGAAGTAATGAAAATGAACAAAATGAAACTACAGCTACAGGAGTAAATTTGGCAACAGGGATACATCTCAAGAACAAAATATTAAATAAAAAAAGAAAAGAAGAACATATACCCTATGATTCCATTTATGTCTCCAGATAAGCAAAATTAATTTATAAGAAACTGTAAGAAAATAAAATAATCATGAGGAGGGGCCAAGATGGCAGAACAGCATGGAAATTTTTTTTGGGTCTCTTGTCCCTGAAACGCCACCAGATGAACACAAAACCAGCACACCTAGAAAACTGATTTGAGGATTAACACAATCTGCACAACCTGAACCACGGAACTCAGCAGGCACATGGCATGGAGAGGTGAACTGAGGGAGAGAGAAGCTGAGGAAGTCAGGGAGCTGTTTTTGCTGGTGGAGAGAGGACAAGGATGGGGGCATGGGGAGAGTATGGGAAAAGCCGCTGCCCCAAAGCAACTGGAGAGAAAGAGGAAGCGTGGAAACAGCCACTGAACACAAAGGGACTGAACAAAAAAGGGAGAAAGGAGAAAGTAGAGAGTTTAAATTCCATTAAGATTCTATAAACAGAGCACAGGGTCTGAAACTCTGCAGCTCAATACATGGCAGTGTTCTGGTGGGAAGGGCCAATCCCTGGGAACAGAGAATGAAATCCAAGGGATCTCAAGGCCACAAGAGGAGAGGCAGTTCCCAGCTGAGAGGACATTTGGTAGAGGGCATGTGGCCTCCCCACAGGAAAGTTTCCCATCAGACCTTGGAGAACCGCCATATTCGCTAATGCTGGAATGAGGATGTTAAGGGTGATGCCTGGAGCCAGATGTGTGTTGTGATTTGCTATAATCCCTGAAACATGGCTGCTACAGAAGCTTTTCTGGGGTGGGCTGGTGCCTGGCCATAGTCTGTGGGTACTGGCAGCAGCATGGTCTCATGAACATTCTTGGGGCAGGCAAATGCTCAGCGAGACCCTCCCAGTGGCTCAGAACAGGTCAAAGCTGCAGTCCCTCAAGAGTGAGGGGTTGGGAAACCCAGCCCCATCTGAGATAAAACTCAGGAGGGAGGTGCCACCTGGCAGCCTGATGGTTTGGTCATGGACAGTGTAGAAGTGGGGAGTGAATGAAAGCTGGAGACAAAGGAGAGGTGCTAGATTGCCAGTTGAGGAGAGCACAGAGGCTATTTCACCCCTCCCATGCTTACACATACACGCCTACACATGCCACAACAATCCACCCCAGTAAGCTAAGCAGTGCCATCTGGTGGATAATGAAGCCACACACTAAGCCCTGCCCAACTGGGCCAACCAGACTCTTGAGAAACACCACAAGTCTCTCCACCTACTTATTTTACAAACTATAAAGTGCTTCATAGTTTGAATTCTAAGGGAATCCAGATACAATTTCAATCATACTTCATTCTGTTCACTGGTCCATCTATTCATTTTTTTAATTTTTCTTTTCTTATTCTTGAATACAGAAAGATAAAAAATATTTCTATGTTCCACTTTTATTACGAAGATTTTTCTTTAATTTTTTTCTACTATATGTTTTACTTTTTGTGAATTTTTAAAAAATTCTATTTGGCTTCCATTGTTTCATTTTATTTGATTTTATTATATTCATGTTTTTCAAATTTTCAAACTTTTTCCTTCCTCCCCCCCCCATTTTTTCTTTTCTCACCTTTCCCTTTTTTCTCTATCAAGCTTCTTTCAACCAGACCAAAACATACCTAGGATCTAGCATCCTTTATTTTATTTTTCTGTGCTGTTTTTAAGTTTTAATATTACTTTTTATCTTTTTTACTTTATTAATTCCTTTTCTTCCTTCAAAATGACAAAATGAAGGAATTCACCCCAAAAGAAAGACAGGAAGAAATGACAGCCAGGGACTTAATCAACACAGATAGAAGCAAGATGTCTGGGACAGAATTTAGAATCATGATAATAAAAATGCCAGCTGGGGTTGAAAATAGAATAGAATCCCTTTATGCACAGATAAAAGAAGTAAAAGTCAGGATGAAATTTTTAAAATGCTCTAACTGAACTGCAATCTCGAATGAATTCCACAGAGGTAATGAAGGATGAAGCAGAGCAGTGAATCAGCAATATAGAAGACACACTTATGGAGAATAATGAAGCATAAAAAAAAAGAGGGAGACTAAGGCAAAAGAGCAATATATATGAATTAGAGAACACAGTAGTTCATTAAAAATGAATAACATCAGAATCACTAACATAAAAAAGTCACTGATAATAATAACATAATAGTAGGGGACTTCAACACTCCACTTACAGCAATGGATAGATCATTTAAACAGAAATTCAACAAGGAAACAATGGCTTTGAATGACACACTGACCAGATGGACTTTAACAGATATATTCGGAACATTTCATCCTTAAGCAATGGAATACACGTCTCAAGTGCACATGGAACATTCTCCAGAATAGATCACATACTGGGTCACAAAGCAGCCCTCATCAAGAACATACTGTGCATATTTTCAGGCCACAATGCTATGAGACTCGAAATCATTCACAAGAAAAATTTGGAAAGATAACAAATACTTGAGACTAAAGAACGTCCTACTAAAGAATGAATGGGCTAACCAAAAAGTTGAAGAGGAAATTGAAAAGTTCATGGAAGCCAATGAAAATGTTAACACTACAGCCCAAAACCTCTGGGACACAGCAAAGGTGGTCTTAAGAGAGAAGTATATAGCAATTCCTAAAGAAGGAAGAAAGGTCTCAGATAGACAACCTAACCTTACACTTTAAAGAGCTGGAAAAAGAACAGGAAATAAAATCCCAAAACAGCAGAAGATAGGAAATAATAAAGATTAGAGAAGAAATCAATGCTACCAAAACCAAAACCAACCAACCAAACAAACAAGAGAAAAACAAAAACAAACAAACAAACAAAAAACCCAGGTAGAACAGATCAATGAAACCAGGAGCTGGTTCTTTGAAAGAATTAACAAAATTGATAAACCACTAGTCAGTTGGATCAAAAAGAGAAAGGACCCAAATAAAATCAAGAATGGAAGAGGAGAGATCAAAACCAATATAGGAGCAAAACAAATAATAATAAGGGAATATTATAAGCAATTATATGCGAATAAAACAGGAAATCTGGAAGAAATGGACAAACTCAAAGAAACATATAAACTACCAAAGCCGAAACAGGAAGAAATAGAAAACTTGAAGAGACCCATAACCAGTAAATAAATCAAATTAGTAATCAAAAAATCTCCCAAAAAACAAAAGTCCAGGGCCAGATGGCTTTCCAGGAGAATTCTACTAAACATTTATTTATTTTTATTTATTTATTTATTTTTTATTTGTTTATTTATTTATTCTTATTCCTTTTTATTCTACGTCAGTCCCCTCAGAAAGCACTTACATACAGGAATGCTTTCATAAATGCTGGCTTAGCTCTATTTCAAAATAGGAAATTTGATATCATGGAAAAAACAAGACACGTAGTTCAATAATATTTTATTGTCCACAGCATCCAAGAAATTCAATATTGAACCTATTTCAATATTGAAATGTTGAAAGTTGAACCTATTTACAATGAATGCCAGAGGAGAGATAGATGAAGGAATGTCATGAAACCTTCAGTAAATGCACTTTTGTTAGTGCAGCCTAGATTACTGGACAGACTACCTTCACAAATTATGTTAGTGGAAGCTACTAGCTTTCCACAGTAGCTAAACCCACAGTCTGGAATCATTCATGTCATGGCAGCGAGAGCACTCGATTGCTTTAGTTCTATTCCCCCAAAGCATTAGCTCCTTTCCCCTTCCCACTATCACATCAGACAAAGAGACAAGTTTCTTACTCTCTCATTGGCTTCCTTACAAGTCCCGGCATGCTTGAAGTTCCTGGTTGTCAGCCACCCAAACGTTTGCCAACTCAGCCCTCACCACCAGTCACTGGTCTCCCACCAACCAAATGACTGGGTGGGTGTTCTGCCCAAAGTGAAAGTAGACTTTTAGTAAAATCACACCTCCCCTCAAGGTGCTGCACTTCAACTACTATAGTTCTGCAATCGCTTCTCCAATGCTCCAAAAGTTCAAAATGTTCTGAAAACAAAGTTTTTTCATAAGCTGGTGGCCCACTCATGTGGCAGCAAAACCTGATACTTCCAGGCTGCTCAGAGTCTGTCTAGCCAGTTTGTGTGAATATTCTTTGTGTTGTGGCAGAAATATTAATGTGCTGATTTACAGGGTGCTGTCCCAGACTCTACCAGTGGAGTGCCATCACATATAGTACATGCAACACGTTAGCTTTCTAAAACCCCAAAAAGTCAGAATTTGAAGAAAACACTGGCCCCACAGTTTATCCTAAGGAGCTGTGGACTGACAGTAGCCTGAACATGTGCCCAAGTTTCGGTGGAAACAGGAAAGTTTTGTGGATCCCATGTACCCATTTCTTTAGTCTTTAGTTTCTTTAGTCTTTTGGGGAAGTAAGAATCTCTGGAACGTTCATCTCCAGATCCTCCTTACAGGGATTTTCTTTGTGGAAGACTGTATTCCTGCCAAGAACTAGAGACAATCTGACAAATAATGAATACATATTATTTCTTCCAAAGTAACTCCTTTCCATTAAAAGCTTTGTGTTTTATGGGGAAGGGAGAACAAAGGAAAGAATTGGGAAAGAAGGGTCTATTAGTATGAGGGCTACACATGTCAGGGACCAGCTGCTTCCTGATCCGGCAATATTAACAATTTATTGTTATTTATAAAGTTATTCTTTGGATGCAGAGTTTACAGAAAAGACAGGTGGGACTTAACTTGGGCTTTGCCACGTAAGGAGAACAGAACTTGCCAAAGAAAATAATGTTTCACATTTTGTTGTTCCTAATGATGTAAATAAATGGGTGGTCAGCATTGAATTCATCCTTGTGTTGCAGGATTCGTGACCCTGGCACCTCTATGGAATCCCCACCATCTTCAGTTATTTCTAAGCACACTCTGTGAACAACATTGGAGAGGGCCACTCCCTTGGTCTCTGACATTCCAGAGGATTCAGATGTATCTCCATTAAAAATATTTTTCAGCCCTAGATTTTCCAGACTACTTTTTGGATCAACAATCTTTTCCACCTTAAATTTTGGAATGGAGAGTTTGACTTTAGCATTGGCCATGATGCTGAAATTAGTCCACTGCAAGAGCATCTCTGAGTTGAGTTGTTGTTCAACCTTCTCCAGGCCTGTGGACTCATCCTCCACATCCTTGGGGAGCAGAATGAACATGCTGAGGTGTTTATTTTGAAAGGGAACCTTTAGATCTTGCAATTAACACCATCAACGTTGCCTATACAGAACGTGGCCTCCATATTTATCATCTGCATTGGTTTGGTGTCCATCTTGTTGATTGTGAAAGGGCATTCTTTGGTTTCAGATTCAGAAAATCTCTTCATCCACTTTCCAATGAAGTAGGCAGCATTAACCACAAGGATTTTGGTCTGATCACTGACACTGCTGTCAGACAAAATGTTCTCAAAGCAGCTGACAGTGAGATCCTTGATGGACTGATTGATCTGATGTTTTGTTTCCTCCAATTTATCTTTGAAGTCAATGGTTTCCATTTCCTTTGCATAGGGTCTCTTCATAGAGCTGATGAACTCTGTAGAAGGATTCAGAGACTTGTCTATGTAGAGCCATTTGATCAGTTTCAGGGAGTAAAAGGAACTGAGTTTGTTTACATCCAATATTACTGTTTGAAATCTGAAGGGTACATCTTTCTCTACCAAACATTTAAAGAAGAGTTAACACCTATTCTTTTGAAGCTGTTCCAAAAAATAGAAATGAAAGGAACTTCCAAACTTATTCTATGAAGCAGCATAACCTTGATTCCAAAACCAAAGACCCCACTAAAAAGGAGAACTACAGATCAATCCCTGATGAACATGGATGCAAAAATCCTCAACAAGATACTAGCCAACCAGATCCAACAATGCATTAAAAGAATTATTCACCATGACCAAGTGGGATTTTTTAAATGTTTTTTAAAATTTATTTTTGAGAGACAGAGAGAGACAGCATGAGGAGAGGAGGGTCAGAGAGAGAGGGAGACACAGAATCTGAAGCAGGCTCCAGGCTCTGAGTTAGCTGTCAGCACAGAGCCCAATGCGGGGCTCGAACCCACGAACTGTGAGATCGTGACCTGAGCTGAAGCCAGATGCTCAACCGACAAGCCACCCAGGTGCCCCACCAAGTGGGATTTATACCTGGGATGCAGGGCTGGTTCAATATCCACAAAACAATCAATGTGATGCATCATATCAATAAAAGAAAGGCCAAGGACCACATGATCCTCTCAATAGATTCAGAGAAAGGATTTGACAAAGTACAGCATCCTTTATTGATAAAAAAAAAAAAAAACCTCAAGAAAGTAGGGATAGAAGGATCATACCTCAAGATAAAAGTCATATATGAAAGACTCACCACTAATATCATCCTCAATGGGGAAAAACTAAGATCTTTCCCCCTAAGGTCAGGAACACAACAGGGATGTCCACTTTTGCCACTGTTATTCAACATAGTATTGGAAGTCTTAGCCTCAGCAATCAGACAACACAAAGGAATAAAAGGCATCCAAATCAGCTAGGAGGAAGGCTAACTTTCACTCTTCTCAGATGACATGATACTCTATATGGAAAACCCAAAATATTCCACCAAAAAACTACTAGAACTGATCTATGAATTCAGCAAAGTCACAGGATTTAAAATCAATGCACACAAATTGGTTTCCTTCTTATACACCAATAATTAAGCAACAGAAAGAGAAATCAAGGAATTGATCCCGTTTACAATTGCACCAAAACTTATAAAATACCAAGGAATAAACCTAACCAAAGAGATGAATAATCTATTCACTGAAAACTATAGAAAGCTTATGAAAGAAATTGAAAGCATAAAAAAATGGAAAAATATTCCATGCTCCTGGATTAGAAGAACAAATATTATTAAAATATATACTACCCAAAGCAATCTACATATTCAATGCAATCCTTATTAAAATAACACCAAAATAACACCAGCATTCTTCACAGAGCTAGAACAAAAAATCCTAAAACTTGTATGGAACCAGAAAAGATCCCAAATAGCCAAAGCAATCTTGGAAAAGAAAACCAAAGCTGGAGGCATCACAATCCCAGGCTTCAAGCTGTATTACAAAGCTGTAATCATCAAGACAGTATGGTACTGGCACAAAAACAAACACTCAGATCCATGGAACAGAATAGAGAACCCAGAATTGGACCCATAAACTTATGGCCAATTAATCTTTGACAAAACAAAAAAAGAGTATCCAGTGGAAAAAAGACAGCCTCTTTAACAGATGGTGCTGTGAGAACAGATAATATTTTCCTTTGCAATATATACAAATATCAAATCATAATGTGTACCTGAAACTAATATAATGTCATGTCAATTATGCCTACAGAAAAACCATTTTCATTTGAAAATAGTTAGAAACAAGATCACCATGAGACATGTTCTTTATTCTCTCCATTACGGTCATCAGAAGTAGACCAAACCATAGGCCTATTTGTCTAGAGGTCATTATCTTAAAGTACAGATAAGCACAAATTAAGTTAATTAGATGTCCTTGTGCTAGGCTTACTTCAAATTACCCTGACTTTGATGGAAATCATTAAAGAAGACTCATTCTTTAATAACAATTCCTGAGATTCCATGGCCTTTTAAGAAAACTGAGGAAGCAGAAAACATTTTTTTTAAATGTTAATTTTTGAGAGAGAGAGAGACAGAGACATGGAATCCAAAGCAAGATCCAGTCTCTAAGCTGGATCATGAGCTGTGAGATCATGACATGAGCCGAAGTCAGATACCCAACCAGCTGAGCTACCCAGTTGCCCCTGAAGACATTTCTATCACATTGAAGAGTTGGAAGACTTCTATTTCAGAATACTGCAAAATAGCATCTCTATTATATCAGATGCTATAGCCTAACAGATGATGCAAATGCATTAATAATTGCTATAATGCATGTATTATACTGAGATAAAACTGGTTTAAGCAGAAGATGGATTTTTTCCATAAATCATTAAAACAGGATGCCATATTTGTCATATCTAAGTAGATATCAGCTCAGTCTTACCATACACATAATTAACATACCTCAAAAAGTGAAATAAACATAAAATAATAATTCTTCATTTCCTGAGGGACAAAAATGAGATATTTATAAATTTTATATTTTCTTGTTTATGAAATTTAGTCTTCATATTACTGAATATATAGATATATGATGTAAAATTCCCCTAAGTATAGCAACAAAAATTTAAAACACAAAAAGCATCTGCACAGCCAAGACAACCTTTAATAGAATGAAAAGGCAACCTACCAAATGGAAAAAAAATATTTGCAAATCATATGTGATAAGGGGTTAGTAAGCAAAATATGTAAAGAATTCATACAACTTAATAGTCAAAAACCCCCCAAACATTCCAATTAAAAAATGGGCAGAGGATCTGAATAGATATTTTTCCAATGAAGGCATACACATGGCCAACAGTTACATTAAAAGGTGCTCAACATTACTAATTATGACGGAATTACAAATCAAAACCCAAACGAAATTTCTGCCCACTTCAACTGAAAGTAATAAAGATGCATTCTCTAACCACATTCCAAAGAAATTCCAAACTATTATCCATGAATTTGGGTGTGCAATCTGAAGGCCCAAAAGAAAAAAAAAATTAAAAAAAAAAAGAACAGAGTCTCAGAGAAATGTCTTAAACTCAGCAATATACATGTACTGGGAATACAGAGAACAGGAGAAAAAGAAGAAGCAAGAACTATATCTCCAGAACTAATAATGGCTGAAAAGTCACAAATTTGATATAAATATTAACCTACACATCTAATTAGCACAACAAACTGCAAACAAGATAAACACAAAAATATCAATATCCAGACACATCATACTCAAGTTGTTGCAACTAAAAACAAAACAAAAAATTTGAAAGCAGCAAGAGAAAAACCACTCATTACATTCCATAATAAGATTAAGAGCTGCCTTCTCAACCATTTCAAAAGACTAAGACAATTTCAAAAGACCAACAGCTGATTTGTCATGAGAAACAATACAGGCTGGAAAGCAGTAAGATGACATATGCAAAATTCCAGGCAAAATAACTTGTCATTCAAGATTTCTATATCCAGCAAAACTATCTCTCACAAATGAAAGTAAAATAAAGACATTCCATTAACCCCAGAATATAACAAGTGTTGGTAAAGACAAAGAAATTGGAACATGTTGCTTTTGGTGGGAATGTAAGATGGTTCAGCAGCTAGAGAAAACAGTATGGCAGCTCCTCAGTAAACTGAAAGTAGAATATCATATGATCTAGTAATTCCACTTTTATGTATGTTCCTAAAAGACTAGGAACTTTGTAGCTGTAGATTAGTTATGTTTAAAACGCCTACTTGCAAGTCTTGCTTCTTTGGGATATCAAAATGTATTTTGTGATGTACTAAGGATACTGGTCCTTAGTCTACCAAATATTATAGTGCATTTTAGCCTAATTCATTATCTGTATGAAGTTATAAAAGTAGCCATAGATGACTAGGAATTATGTCATTTGTATTAAACCCAGATCTATTTCTGAGTATGTGGTTCATGCTGTTGTGAAAAATGTTTTACCTTTTACCTTTGTCAGTTTGTAATGAGAGGATTTCCTTTTACCCTTTGTAGCTCAGAGAGCACCTGATGTATCATCTCAAACACAATAAACATGCTCCTGGAAAAAAAAAAAGACTTGGAAGTAGGCTCTCAAAGAGATATTTGTACACACATGTTCATAGCAGCATTATTTCCAACCAAAAGACAGAAGCAATGCAAATGTCCATCAATGGATAAATGGATAAACAAAATTTGATATATACATACAATAGACTATTATCTGACCTTAAAAAGAAAAATTCTGACACAGACTACAACACTGTATTAAGTAAAATAAGCCTGGTACAAAGGGACAAATATTGTATCATTCTGCTTATATGAAGTATCTGGAGTAATCAAATTCAGAAAGACAAAAAGTTTAATGGTAGTCATCAAGGGCTGGAAGAAGGGGTGGAATGGGGAATTATTGTTTAATGTGCACAGAGTTTCAGTTTTGCAAAATGAAGAGTTCTGAAGATGATAGTGATGGCTGTACAACAATATGAAAGTATTTAATACCACTGAACTGTACATTTAAAATGGTTAAGATAGGGGGTGCCTGGGTGGCTCAGTCGGTTAAGTGTCCGGCTTTGGCTCAAGTCATGATCTCACGGTTCGTGGGTTCAAGCCTCGCGTCAGGCTCTGTGCAGACAGCTAGCTCAGAGCCTGGAGCCTGCTTCAGATTCTGTGTCTCCCTCTCTCTCTGACTCTCCCTGCTCACGCTGTCTCTCTCTGTCTCTCAAAAATAAATAAAAAACATAAAAAAAATTTTTTAAATAAGTAAAATGGCTAAGATAGTATTTTGTTATGTGTATCTTATCACAATTTTAAAAATAAATAATTGTTATGAACAATTATATAAAACATTATGTGTATAATTATACTAACAGACCTATATAGAAATGTAATTCATTTGACAGTAATGTCACAAGGTGATTTGTAGTAACAGAACTATATTGGCATAAGGAAATAATACCATTTGATAATTTGAATTCACAGGAAGAAATGAAGAAACTAAAAATGGCAAATGAAAAGGTGAATATATTTTTTAACTCTCTATATATACTTATTTTCTCTTTTCTTCTCTGGGTTTCTTTAAAAATATAAAAATATAAGAAGTAACTATAACAATGTACTGTGGCATTTTATAAAGAACTAAAATATATATATTATACTTATTATTTATATACATATATACAAAAAGGGAGAGAATAGAGCTACATAGGAGTAACACTTTCATATATCATGTAATTAAGTTAATAAAAAATATGAAGTAGTCACTAATAAGTTAATATCTGCATTATAATGTATAGAACAATCACTAAGGAAATAACTCAAAAATATGGCTAAAATGTCACTATCTCAATTAAAATGTTATACTAGAAAACATTCACTTAATACAATAGAAAACAACAAAATGGCAACAGAAAAAGAAGACATGAGATACATAAAAAACAAAATGTTAGGCAGTAGAGGTAAATCTAACCATGCCAATAATTACATTAAATGTGAATATTAAACAATCCAATCAAAAGGCAGTAATACAGCGAAGTGAGGGGTGGAGGAGTGTGGCAAACAAGATCCAAATACATGTTGTATACAAAATATACATTTTAGATTCAAAGATGGAATGAAAGTAAAAGGATTGAAAATATACACTATTACAAACAAGAACAATATCACAACTAGATTGACTATATAAAAATATCAGACAAAAAATAGACTTTAAAACAAAAAATACTACTAAAGGTAAATGGAGAGATTTTTACAATTATAAATACATCAATACTCTAAGAATATAGAACAATTACAAGCATATGTACCTAACAAGAGTCCCAAAATACATGAGGCAAAAACTGACAGATTCTGAGTAAGAAATAGACAATTAAATAATAATAATTGAAGACTTCAATCCTCCATTTTCAATGATGATAGAAAATTGGCAGAAAATCAACAAGGGAATATTTGAACAATGTTACAAACCAACAAGACATAGTAGATACTTGTCGAACACTCTACCTCAAAACATTAGAATACATGGTCTTCTCAAGTATAGACAGAAGATTATACAGAATAAATCAAATGTTAGGCCATGAATACACAGTCTTCTCAAGTGCAGATGGAAGATTATACAGAATAGATCATGAGTTAAAAGCTGTAGAAGTCTCAATATAATTGCAAAGTTTAAAATCAGTAAAGTATGTTCTATGACCACAATAAAAAAAAGTAGAAATCAAATAATAAAGAGAAACTTGGGAAATTCAAAAATACATGGAAATTAAATAAGACATTCCTGAATAACCAATAGGTCAATGAAGAAGTCACAAGGGAAATTAAAAAATTTTTGAGATAAATTTTAAAAGTCACATGTCAAATTTAGGTGGTACAGTTAAAGCACGGTTAGAGTGAAATGTATACTTGTAAGCACTTATATTTTAAAAAAATGACCTTAAAGCAATAACCTAACATTCCAATATGAGAAACCATAAGAAAGAGAAAAAAACAAACTCAAAGCAGGCAGAAGGAAGGAACTAATAAAGATTACAGTGGTAATAAGTGAAAGAGAATATAACAGAGAAAATCAACAAAACCAGAAGTTGATTCTTGCAAAAATATAAGCAAAAAAGTCATAACTTTAGCTAACCTTACAAAAGGCGAGGGGGTTGATAAGACTCAAATTTCTAAAATCAAGAATATAAGAGGGGACACTGCTAACACCCTTAAAAAATTAAAAGACTATAGAGGAATACTATGAGCAATTATATGCCAACAAATTAGATAATTTAGATGAAATAGATAAAGTCCTAGCACACAAACTTCCAAGACTAACTCAAGTAGATATAGAAAAACTAGTAAAACTTATGACGAGTAAAGATATTGATTGAATTTAAAAGGTAAGGGTGCCAGGGTGGCTCAGTTGGTTAAGTATCCAACTTTTAATTTTGGCTCAGGTCATGATTTTTCATGAATTATGGGTTGCACTGACAGCGAGGAGCCTGCTTAGGATTCTCTCTCTGCACCTTCCCTGCTCACTCACTCTGTCTTAGGTAAATAAACATTAAAAAAGAAAAGAAAAGAAATGCAAGATCGACCTAACATCCTAAATAAATTCCTGTAATATATCAGATTAATAGGATAAAGGACAAAAACTACATAAGCATCTTAACAGATGCAGAATTTGACAAAATCCAACACTTTTTCATGAAAGAAAAGGTCAGCAAAATAGGAATAAAAGGGAACTTCCTCAATGTGACAAAGGGCATGTATGACAAACTCACAGCTAACTCCACTGACTGTGACTACATGCTTTTACCCTTAATCTGGAACAAGACAAAGATATCTTCCCTAATCACTTCTATTCAACATTTTACTGAAGATTCTGACCAAGGAAACAGGGCCAAAAAAAAAAAAAAATCTTCCATAGGAGAAGAAGGAAGAAGTAAAACTCTATCTGCAGATGACATGATATTATATCCAGAAAGTTCTAAGGAGTCCACTAAAAACTTACTAGATTAAAAGTTCAGCAAGATTGCAGGATTTAAGATCATTATAAAAATATCAGTTATATTTCTATATAAAAGCAATAAATAATCTGAAAATAAGATTAAGAAATAATTGAACAATAGCATCTAAAAGAATAAAACATTTTGAAATCAATTTATCAAGAGGTGTAATGGGAACTATAAAACATTGTCTAAAGAAATAAAAAAGACCTACATAAATGAAAAGATATTCCATATCACACATTCATGGGTCAGAAGACTCAATATTGTTAAGAAAGCTCTATTCCCTGAATTATCTGAATAGATTCAGTGCACTTCTGATCAAAACCAGCTGGGTTTTTTTTTGTAGATGTTGACAAATAGATCCTAAAATTCATATAGAAATACAAGCCACTCAGAGTAGCTAAATGTTTTATTGTTTATATTGAAAAAGAAAAACAAAGTTGGAGGAATCGCACTTCCTGGTTTAAAAATTTACTACAAAGTTGCAGTAATCAAGACAGAGTGGTACTGAAATAAAGAGAGACATGTAGGTCAATAGAACAGAACTGAGAATTCAAAAATAAACTCTCATATTTCTGGCCAGTTTATTTTCAACAAAGATGCCAAGGCAATGCCAAGATAATGGTCTTACTACAAAAGGTGCTTAGACAAATGGTTATCCACATGCAAAAAAATGAATCTGAAACGTTTCCTTACATAGTATATAAAAGTAACTTGAACTAAATCACAGACCTAAATATAAGAGCTAAAGCTACAAAACTTTTGTAAGAAAACATAGCAATCTGCATTCATGATCTTGAGTTAGGCAATGATTTCTTAGATACAACACCAAAACTACAAGTAACAAAAAGAAATAATACATATATTGGACTTTATCAATTAAAAGCTATGTACTATAAGTGATATGACTGAGAAAATGAAAAGGCAACCTACAGAATGGGAGAGAAATTTGAAGGTCATATATTTGATAAGCATCCAGAATACATAAAGAAAACTTACAACTCAACAATAAAAATAACCCAATTAATAAAGAGGCAGTAGATATGAATAGAAATTTCTCCAAAGAAGACACACAAATGGCAAATAAGCACAAGAAAAGATATTCATTACCAATCGCCATTAGGGAAATGCACAAATTGAAACAATACACGTTACACCCACTAAAACGGGTATTTAAAAAAAAAAGACAGTAACATATACTGGTAAGGTTGTGGAGAAATTGGGACCACTAAACAATGCTAATAGGATATAAAATAGTACTGCTGTTTAGAAAATACATTGGAGGTTCCTAAAAATATTACTATATGACCCAGGAAATTTACTCCTAAGTACATTTAGAAAGCATATATCCACACAAAGACTTGTATATAAATGGTTATTCATAATAGTCAAAAGGTAGAAAGAATCCAAATGTTCATCACTCTTTAAATGGATAAATAAGATACAGTATAGCCATACAATGCAATATAATTTAGCTATAAAATGAAGTGCTAATACCTGTTATAATATAGAAAGCACTTGAAAACATTATGCTACATTAAAGAAGCCAGCTACAAAAGACTACATGTTGTATGGTTCCTTTTATGTGAAATGGCCAGAACAGGCAAATAAGACAAACAGAATATGATTAGTGGTTGTCTAAAGTCATGGGTTGAGTGTGTAGAGGGGAATGGAGGGTAAGTGGCTGCTAATGAGTATAGTGTTTCTTTTGGAATGACAAAAATGTTCTAAAATTAGACTGTGGTGATGGTTGCACAATTCTGTGAATATATTAAAAACCACTGAGTTAAATACTTTAAATATATGGATTATGTAGCATGTAAATTATATCCCAATAAAGCCATTAAAAGGAAGACAGGGAGAGGGAAGAACTGGAGTTGTGTCTCATAAGAAATGTTTCGAGGGACAAGAACAAAGTATATATATTTTCAGTACCAGAAAATACCACAAATAGGCCCCGATGTGTACAAATAAGGGAAAGAACATTTACAAAGTAAATGAAGATAATAAAATAGAGTGCTGTAAAGCTATAAAAATATAAATATATTGTACTTTATTTTGCTAGAACATTAGAATAATGTGGGTTGTTTTTGGAAAACTAGTTTTAGGATGCTGATAAATTCAGTTATCTTGTTCGAAATTTAGAAATCTGATACTGCACCTGTTAATCATCTTAGCATTTATAAACAACCACTTACATTTTTAGTATGGTGAGAGATGAAAAAACTTAAAAACTGAGTCCAAGTATATCTGATGAAACAAAGCAAAAACACATGAAGTGGGGACCTAATTAAATATACTTTTATCCATTCAACATACATGTCCTGTACAAAGGAGAAGGTTGGGGATAAAGATATAATTGGGTAAAAATATATTCATCAAAATACCCAAAGTCTATTAGGAAATGAGTACATGAGCACAAATAGGTATAATATAAGGCATTACTTGATACATGCCTAAAAAGGTAAGCATTTTAGTGGGATGTCAGAGAAAGGTAAAATAATTTATAGTTGATGGGGTTAGAGAAGACTTCAATGATGGGAGCCATTTCTGAAGTAAGGCAGGTTTGCAAGGCCTCCCACTGTCAGACATCAATGGCAGCTTCACCCACTCAACCCCCACTCAATTTCTGCTTGAGCACCGACCCCCAAGGTGCCTGACTGACTGATATCAGGAGTGACTTGCCTTCTTATGCTAAAAATATGTGAATTGTACCTTGTGAAAAAACTTGTTATAGGAGTTTCTTCTTTATTGATTATAGGAGCAAATATTACATTTCCTGAGAGAATTTATTTTTCTTCCCCTCAAAACAGGCTATTGACCCCTGCTAACAAAGACTTAACTCTTGCCTTTGCTATGCTAAAAACATTGCCTTGTATTTGAATGCTAAAAATCCCTTCCTTTCCCATATGATAAACATCTATTCACCTACTTCAATCTATATTGGTAAAGATTATGCAGGAGTCTTCCACCAACCTGTGTTCTGGGAAATTTTTCAATACCAAAGGGTTTGTTACCAGAAATTATTGTCTAAGGCAAATGTCATTTCTGTTTTGTACCCCAGACATTTTCTCAAAAAATAAAGCTGACTTTTGGGTCAGAGCAGAGATGCCTGCCTGCTGATCAGAAAGAACTTCATGACTCTCTCATTCCTTCCCCCTTCACCGATTCTCATCTCAATCATGCAGACACACTGTCCATCCTTCAGGGGAACCCTGGACCTGCTGGAGCTGGACTCCAGCATTTCAAAAACCTTATAGCTATTGAGCCATCTCTATCTTCTCTTATAAACCAAGAGACTAGAAAAACTTAATCTTTATACATTTTTGTTTTGATTTTAATTAATATTATAAGAGATTCAAACAGTTTTTCATGATTAGTAAGTCTTCAGCCAGCCTCATTTTCACCTCTACATTTCCCCCTCCCAAAGGCAACCATTTTTACCTCTTTAGCTGATTGTTCAGGTATCCTTGTCTCTAAATAACATGCTTTTATTGATATTTCTTGATTTTTCAGTTTAGGCATTAGCTATTGACTGCTCACTATGAAAGACGAAAATGTAGCTTTAGTTCCTTCCTTATCACACATTGCTTCTTTCCCATTCCTTCATCCTCTCATTAATTTTATAATTTTGCTTAGATTTGTATTCAGTGTGCACATTGTTATGACTGTGAAGTAGTATTTAAAACTGAGCCATCTGTTATGCCATAGTTAATCTTTCTCTTCCTGAACTACTTTTTGTTTTCCATACATCGTTTTTCATTTGTTTGATCTCATATCTCATCCCTGCTGAGAACAGCCAAGTTTTCTCTCTTGACTCTCAAACTTGTAGATTTCTTTATTGATTCAACAAATAATAAAAGCATCTACTGATCACCTACTATATGGTCTGACATTATCCTGAGATATGTTAAGACTCTAGGAATATTCTTATCTCAGTTAATCCACATGACAACTATGTTAAGCTGGGTACTATTATAAACACATGTTTTACAAATAAGGGAAATAAAGTTTAGAAAGCTTAAGTTTAACTTGCCCAACTACACAGCTAGTAAGTAGAGAGATGATATAAAGTCAAGCAGTGGGTCGTTAGAACCTATGGTCTTAACTACTCTCTATTCTTTCAGTGAAATAAATATACATGAGCTGGAAACCACAATGAGTCTAGCATAGTACGTACCATGATAAATAAATCAGACTATTCTTACCTTCGTGGAGCTCACAGTATTAGCAGGTATGACATACAAAAAAGACCACAAAATAATGGAGAAATGGGGCACAAAGGATAAGTAAAATTAATAACAAACAGAAGTTAGACAAGAGATCTAGTTAGACTTTTGTTTTTTTAAGCAAATATTTAATGAGCACATCTTATGTGCCAGGCACTATGACAGGTCCTGTGGACACAATGTTAAGCCAGACAAGAATTTTCCAGGCAGAGGGAAATGGGAGAGATAGAAAATGAATGATCCAGGCAGAGGAAAGAGCATGTGCAAAGGCAAAGAGATAAAAGAGCATAAACTGTTCCAAGTGCTGAAAGTAATTCAGAGTAACTATAATATATCATTGTAGGGTAGGAGTGAGGTATGACACTCAAGAGATTAAAAAAAGAAGAACCAAATCAGAGAGGCCTGTGAAGGCAATGTTAAAAAGCTTGGACTTTAGTCTAAAGGCAAATCTGGTACTCATATGGTATATGTGTGGAAAGGAATGTGATTGTATTTCTGTTATAAAACTACTTCTTTGATGACAGTGTGGAGAATGGATTAAATGGAAGTATGACTGAAAGAAGAGAGAGCAAATAGGAGCTTTTCTATTATTCTAGACTTAGAGGTTATTATGGTCTGAATTACAGTGAGAAGAGGGAAAAGTAGATTTATTCCACAGATATTTAGGAGATAGACTTGTCAGGAACTGGGAATAATTAATTCCTTTATTTGTTCCAGAAGAACTTATAGAATACCTAGTATGTGCTAAACATTGCATGGTTTGCCCAAGCTAAGATGAAAAAACATCATGAATCAATTAGCATTTTGCATTTTCTTTCATTATCTACTCAAAGTCATGCCTACTGCACCTCTAAACAGATCATTAAATCCAATTATACAGCAAACACTCCCAAAATAAACTTAGATTGTATTGCAGTTTCACTTAACAGTCTATAAAATGCTGTGTTGTGACAGGTATCAACTATCCATTAGATATTGAATCAATTTTTCTTAAACACTACTAACTGCTTGCTTTTCTTGAAGCTAGATCATTCTGAAAGTTTCCTGTTAGACCTATGAGTGCAAACGTATGGTATCTGTCCTTCTCTGCCTGACTTATTTCACTTAGCATGACACCTCAAGGTCCATCCACTTTGCTACAAATGGCATGATTTCATTCTTTCTCATTGCCATGTAGTGTTCCATTGTATATATAAACCACATCTTCTTGATCCATTTGTCAGTTGATGGACATTTAGGCTCTTTCTATAACTTGGCTTTTGTTGAAAGTGCAGCTATGAACATTGGGGTACCTCTGCCCCTACGCATCAGCACTTTGGTATCCCTTGGGTAAATCACTAGCAGTGCTATTGCTCAGTCATAGGTGAGTTTATTTTTAATTTTTTAAGGAAACTCCACACTGTTTTCCAGAGCAGCTGGACCATTTTACATTCCCACCAACAGTGTAGAAGGGTGCCTGTTTCAACACATCCTTGCCAGTATCTATAGTCTTTTAATTTGTTCATTTTAGACATTCTAACAAGCATGTGGTGGTATCTCAGTATGATTTTGATTTGTATTTCCCTGATGATGAGGGACGCTGAGCATCATTTCATGTGTCTGTTGGCCATCTGGGTGTCCTCTTTGGAGAAGTGTCTATTCATGTCTTCTGCCCATTTCTTCACCGGATTATTTGTTTCTCAGGTGTGGACTTTGGTGAGTTCCTTATAGATTTTGGATACTAGCCCTTTATCTGATATGCTATTTGCAACTATCTTTTCCATTTCCGTTGGCTGCCTATTAGTTTTCTTGATTGTTTCTTTTGTAGTGCAGAAGCTTTTTATCTTGATGAGGTCCCAATAGTTCATTTTTGCTCCTTATTCCCTTGCCTTTGAGGATGTGTTGAGTAGGAAATTGCTGTGGTTGAGGTCAAGGAGGTTGTTTCCTGCTTTCTCCTCTAGGGTTTTGACGTTTCCTGTCTCACATTCAGGTCCGTCATCCATTTTGAGGGTTTTTTTGTGTATGGTGTAAGAAAGTGGTCTAGTTTCATTCTTCTGCATATTGCTGTCCAGTTCTCCCAGCACCATCTGTTAAAAAGGCTGTCTTTTTCCCATTGGATACTCTTTCCTGCTTTGTCAAAGATTAATTGGCCATCCATTTGTGGGTCCAATTCTGGGTTCTCTATTCTATTCCATTGGTCTAGGTGTCTATTTTTGTGCCAATACCATACTGTCTTGATGATGACAGCTTTGTAGTAGAGGCTAAAGTCTGGGATTGTGATGGCTCCCGTTTTGGTTTTCTTCTTCAATATTACTTTGGCTATTTGGGGACTTTTGTGGTTCCATACAAATTTTAGGATTGTTTGTTCTAGCTTTGAGATGCATGCTGGCACAGTTTTTGATTGGGATTGCACTGAATGTGTAGATTGCTTTTGGTAGTATTGACATTTTAACAAAATTTATTCTTCCAATCCATGAGTATGGAATGTTTTTCCATTTCTTTGTATCTTCTTCAATTTCCTTCATAAGTTTTCACTGTACAGATATTTTATGTCTTTGGTTAGGTTTATTCCTAGATATTTTATGGATTTCGTGCAGTTGTGAATGGGATCAGATTCTTGATTTCTCTTTCTGTTGCTTCATTATTGGTGCATAAAAATGAAACGGATTTCTGTAGTTGATTTTGTACCCTGTGACTTTGCTGAATTCATGGATCAGATTTAGTAGGTTTCTGGTGGAGTCTGTCAGGTTTTCCACGTAGAGTATCATGACATCTGTGAAAAGTGAAAGTTTGACTTCTTCTTTGCCAATTCTGATGCCTTTTATTCTTTTGTTGTCTGATTGCTGATGCTACACTTCCAGCACTATGTTAAACAACAGTGCTGAGAGTGGACATGCCTGTCATGTTCCTGATCTCTCAGGTAAAGTCCTCAGTTTTTCCCCATTGATGAGGATATTAGCCGTGGGCTTTTCATAAATAGCTTTTATGATATTTAAGTAAGTTCCTTGTATCTCAACTTTCTTGAGGGTTTTTATTAAGAAACAATGCTGAGAAAAAGAGAAGAGAAAAAAAAGAAACAATGCTGTATTTTGTGAAATGCTTTTTCTGAATCTATTGACAGGGTCATATGGTTTTTATCTTTTCTTTTGTTAATGTGATGCATCACATTGATTGATTTGTGAATATTGAACCAGCCCTGTAACCCAGGAATGAATCCCACTTGATCATGGTTGATAATTCTTTTTATATGCTGTTGAATTCGATTTGCTAGTGTCTTGTTGAGTATTTTTGCATCTGTATTCATTAAGGATATTGGGCTGTAGTTCTCTTTTTTTGTTGGATCTTTGTCTGGCTTGGGAATCAAAGTGATGGTGGCTTCATAGAATGAATTCTGAAGTTTTCCTTCTATTTCTAATTTTTAGAATAGCTTGAGAAGAATGGGTATTAACGCTGCTTTAAATTCTGGGAGAATTCCCCAGGGAAGACAGCTGGCCCAGGGCTCTTATTCATTGGAAGATCTTTCATAACTGATTCAATTTCTCCACTGGTTATGGGTCTGTTCAGGTTTTCTATCTCTTCCCATTTGAATTTGGTGGTGCATATGCGTTTAGGAATTTCTCCATTTCTTCTAGGTTGTCCAGTTTGTTGGCATATAATTTTTCATAGTATTCCAGGATAATTGCTTGTATTTCTGAGGGATTGGTTGTAATAGATCCATTTTCATTCATGATTTTAGGTGCTCTCTCTTTTCTTTCTGAGAAGCCTGGCTAGAGGTTTATCAATTTTGTTTATTTTTTCAAAAAACTAACTCTTGGTTTCATTGATCTGTTCAACTGTTTTTTTTTTATTCTGATTCTATGTTTATTTCTGCCCTGATCTTTATTATTTCTCTTCTTCTGCTGGGTTTGGGGTGCTCTTGCTGCTCCCCTTCTATTTTCCTTAGGTGCACTGTTAGAATTTGAATTTGTGCTTTTTCTAGTTTCGTGAAATAGGCCTGGATTGCAATATACTTTCCTCTTAGAGCTGCCTTTGTTGCGTCCCAGAGAGTTTGGATTGTTGTATTTTCCTTTTCATTTGTTTGCATATATTTCCTAATTTCTTCTCTAATTGCCTGATTGGCCCCATCATTTTTCATTAGGGTGGTTTTTAACCTCCATGTGTTTGAAGGTTTTCTAGACTTTGTCCTGTGATTGATTTCAAGAGTCATAGAATTGTGATCTGAAAGTGTGCATGGCATGATCTCAATTTGTTTATATTTATTGAGGGCTGCTTTATGCCCCAGTATGTGATCTATCTTGGAGAATGTGCCATGTGCACTTGAGAAGATGGTGAATTCCCTAGCCTCAGGATGCAGAGTTCTAAATATACCTATCAATTCCATCTGTTCCAATGTGTCATTCAGGTCCATTGTTTCTTTAGTGATTTTCTGTCTCATTGATCTATTCATTGCTGTAAGTGGAGTATTAAACTCCCCTGCAATTAGCACATTATCAATAAGATTGTTTCTGTTTGTGATTGTTTTATGTATTTGAGTGCTCCCAAATTCGGGGCATA
This sequence comes from Suricata suricatta, assembly GCF_006229205.1. Lineage (NCBI taxonomy): Eukaryota > Metazoa > Chordata > Mammalia > Carnivora > Herpestidae > Suricata > Suricata suricatta. The sequence continues at coordinate 88,233,538 of NC_043703.1, read as the reverse complement.
GATGTTTATAATTGTTAGCTCTTCCTGATGGAGAGTCCCTGTAATTATTATATAATGTCCTTCTTCATCTTTTTGTTACTGCCTTTACTTTAAAGTCCAGCTTGTCCGATATAAGTATGGCAACTCTGGCTTTCTTTTGACATCCAGTCGTATGATAGATATTTCTCCATCCCCTTCCTTTCATTCTGAAGGTGTCTTCAGGTCTAAAATGAGTTTCTTGTAGACAGCAAATAGATGGATTTTGTTTATTTATCCATTCTGCTATCCTGTGTCATTTTATTGGAGCATTCAGTCCATTTACATTCAGTGTTATTATTGGAAAATAAGGGTTTAGATTCATTGTGTTGTCTGTAGGGCTCATGCTTGTAGTGGTGTCTCTGGTACCTTGTATTCCTTGCAACATTTCCCTCATATAGTCCCTCTTAGGATTTCTTGTAAGGCTGGTGGTGAATTATTTCAATTTTTGTTTATTTAGGAAACCTTTATCTCTCCTATTTTGAATGACAGGCTTGCTAGATAAAGGATTCTTGGCAGCATAATTTTTCTGTTCATGACATTGAAGATTTCCTGCCATTCCTTTCTGGCCTGCTAAGTTTCAATAGATAGGTCTGTAACCACTCTGAAGGGTTTCTGTTTGTATATTAGGGCCCTTTTAGAATTCTCTATCTTTATATTTTGCCAGTTTCACTATGGCATGTCATACTGAAGGACAATTCAGTTTACATCTGAGGGGGATTCTCTGTGCCTCTTGGATGTCAATGTCTATTTTCTTCCCCAGATTGGGGAAGTTCTCAGCTATAATCTCATCAAGCACTCCTTCAGGACCCTTTTCTCTTTCTTTTCTTCAGGAATTCCTATGATATGGATATTGTTCTGTTTGAGTGTATCACTCCGTTCTCGAATTCTCCTTTATTGCTTCCGGATCAATTTCTTTCTCTTTTTCTTGGCTTCCTCTTTTTCTATAACTGTCTTCTAATTCACCTATTGTCCTCTCTGCTTCTTCAATCCGTGCAGTGGCTGCCTCCATAATATTATGCACCTCATTTATATCATTTTATATTTATTTATAACTTGTCACGGCTATTTTGAAGGTCCCTAGTCTTCGTATCAATAGCTTCTTTGATGACTTCCATGCTTTTTTCAAGCCCCACAATTAATTTTATGACAATTATTCTAATTTCTTGTTCAGTTATGTTGCTTGCATCTGTTTTGAACAGTTCTGTGGCTGTGACTTCTTCCTGGAATTTCTCTAGAGGAGAGTTCTTTCATCTTGTCATTTTGGCTAGCTTTCTGTCTCTTGCCAGTTTTAAAAGCTCGTTATGCACTGTGTACATGTTAATATTGCTTTATTAAAGGAGGCTCATTGACTGTCCAGGGCTTGTCATTTCAGGAAGTGTTCTTTTAGTAGTGTCTCTCGGTTTCTATTGTTGTGCTTTGATTATTTTATTTTCCTCCTCCATGATATTTGGGACTCTCCACCATGTGCACTTTGGCTTGTTTCTTGAGGTAGCCCTGAAAAGAACAACAGACAGACAAACACACAAGGAACAAAAGCATGCCAGTGCACAGACAAATCAAATAAATAAGCAAACCAAAAGGAAAAAGAAAAGAAAAGAGAAAAAGAAGGGGGTACAGAAACAACAAAGGACTGTCTGAGAGCGTAAAACCTGCGGAGGGAAGAGATAAGGATGAAATAAAGAAAAATATATCTTGATGGCAGGAATTGACCTAATCACAGTGGTGTATAAATGTTGGTCTTTCCCAGACTCCAGTGGGAAAAAGGAGAGATAAAGGAAAAAAGAAAAGAGAAAAAAAGATAAATTAAAAAAATTAAAAAAATTTTAAATGCTAGAAAAGTTTAAAAAAAAAAAACAGCTCTCCAGCGTGGATGGGCGTGGTATAGTATAGGTAGGTAGGTCTCAGGGGCTGCTCTCTGAGGCCCTGCCTTAGAGGTTGTGGGGAGAAGAATGGCAGTGCCTCAAGCCCTTCTCAGACCATGCATTGCAAGCCACTCTGGGTCTGATCTCCCTGTGCCACGAGCAGACCAAATTGCTTTTTCCCCCTACTTTCTGCCACTTTTCCAAATCCTAGCCTGTGCACTGTAATGCTGTCGCCCCAGAGGTAATGAAATGAAATGTCTTCCCATAGGCAGGCAGCTTTCTAGCCGGGATTGAGTAAAGGGACTGGGGAGACTACTTTTGCCTGGCTCTGCCTGGAGTCATCAAGCCGTGGAGCCCAAGGGAGAACAAGCCCACTGAGGGGGAAGAATTTCTCTCCCCAAGCCCAGCGGCTATATATGGGATGGTGTGTCTCTCCGTCCCAGGCCGAGGTCTCTCCCCGTCCAGTGTCCACACTCTATGAGTATTTTCAGTCTCTCTTTCTCTTCCCTTCGGCTCTCTGGCGCTCTGCACTGTTGCTCTGCACAAGCAGCCCTCCAAGGCCTTGTGCCCCGTCTGCACACCCGACCCTCTGTGGCCCTGCACCACCTTTCTGGGTACTCTCTCTCCCAGTTCCGGTTCTGCTTTGGGCCAGTGCTCCCTCCCCTCAGAGTCTCCAGTCCCAGATCACACTCACTCAGGCATCCATGAGGCTGTCATCTATAAGGAGTCTGTGTGCACACCTCCCGTTCTTGCGGATCTTTTAGTCCTTCTCAGTTTATTGGTTGCAGCTGGCAGAGATTATAGGGCTCCCTACTTCTCTGCCATCTTGTCCCTCCCCCCTAAATTATTCAATTTTTAAAACCAATCTATAATGATTTTCCTGAACTAGATAAATAAACCTCAAAGTTTTTAAAAAATCAAACTAAAATGAATATGTAGCATGAATTTATAGTAATATATCACAGTGTTAATGATTAGACAAGACCTAAATCAAGGCACAAGCCTACTGGAGTGACACTAATAGTTGCTATATAAAATCAGAAACTATCTGCTTTATAAGATCATTACTAATGATAGGGCTTGGGTACTTTTTTTTTATTAAAATGGCAAGAATACAAATAGCTTATATCAAACAGTAAAATACAGTACTGTTCAGGCTTTAATATCAACATTAAGTCGAAGCCTATGGAGAGAAAAGATAAAAGATTTAGGAGATTTTAGGAGAAAGAGGAAAACAGCATTAAAGTTGTTACTCTACATTATAGACACCTGCCATAGACAAAAAACAAAAAATAAATAAAATGGCAATTAAGTTGATTGCAGTACTTTAATGTTTCAAAGAAAACTTATTAAAATACAGATTTTTTTAAATCTTACATTCGTGACAAATATAGCATCACCTACCTTTCTAAAAATAGTAGAGGTAAACACAATTGCAGAAAATGTATGTTAATTAGTGGTACAATACTATGGATTTTAAAACTCTGACATACTCCTACTGTTTGCTCTTTGAAATCAGATTATGGCCTGTAATTTATGTCAGGTTGGTTCCAAAATGGAATATTGGGTCCCAGACCAGTATTGATAAATTGTGCCTATTTTGGCACAACTTCTCCAGCCATGAAAGCATAAATCACAAAGAAAAAATTTAACCAGCCAATTATTTGAGATATCAAGAAAGGAAAGGAAATCAGTTTTGTAAAAACACTTTTTCCTCTTTTTATAAGCTTCTTTATTTACTCCGGATAGTTAACATAACAGTGTTCAATAGTGAAGTAAGCAGATTTTACACTCACTATTACTGTGTGGATAGAAAGAGCCATATGCATTTTTGTTTCTATATATCATTTCGGATCACTGCGATATGGCACATGAGAACAGAGATTCAGAGGCACAAAGTTAATAAATACATTTAACATTGTCAAGCATTCAAAAGATAAATGCAATCATATAGCAAAAAAAAAAATCAGTTTGTAATTCTGACCAAGGAAGTGAAGAATCTTTTCGCATGTCAGAAATCTCTATAGCAAAGATTCCTATGAAAGAGAAAAAAATTATGCAGATTAATATTTTTAACTCAATGATTTCACCCATGTATATAAAATATATTCTAACATTACTTTGGTAATACTTAAGATTCTTTCCCAGCCTCTGTGAAGGAAAGCATACACAATGTATTTTTTTCATTCAGCTTTCACAAACTGTGATACATGGCTACCATGGAATAATATTTAACAATAAAAAGAAATGAAATAAATAAATAAATAAATAAATAAATAAATAAATAAATAAATAAAACCACCACACACACATACATATGAGTGTGTAAAAATTAATGAAATCTAAATGAGGCCTATGGGCTAATTAATTATACTGTACCAATATCAATATTCTGGTTTGTAAGATATTGTCATTAGGGAAGCTGGGGAGAAGGATTATCTGTACTATTTTTTGCAACTACGTGTGAGACTGTAGTCATTTCAAAATAAATAATATAACAAAGCAAACAAAACTATGGCATAAACATACAAGGAAATACTACTTAGCAGTTAAAAAAATACCACAACATCTGATCAATACAACAATCTGGATAAATCTCAGGTATATATATAAAGCTGAGCGAAAGTTAGTCACTGGAGGCTATATACATAAATTTATTTGAAAAGGCAGAACTACAGGGAAAGGAAAGAAATCAGTGGTTAGGGAAAGTAAACTAAGTACACTGACTATTGTCTAGATAATAGGTGGTAGTCAAAATATATCATTCAAACTAACAAAGATTAAATAAGAAAAAAGAGAATTAAGGGCACTAATAAAATGATTAATAGAAAGGTGACTACTATAATAAAATATAAACCTTCTTAAATATCAAAAGAAATTATCAAAAGCAAAGAAGAATAGCCAAATTGAGAAATACAGTCAATGTCACATGATAAACACAGTTATCATAAGATACCATGACAGAGTTGATACCAAATTTCAGTCATATCAATAATGTGAAAAAGCTTAACTCATCCATTATTTCAAAATGGCCCTTAAAGCAAAACTTAAATCCATACTATAATGAGAGATACTTAAATGCAGTATCTCAGAAAAGCTAAAAATAAAGAGATGGACAAAGATTTACCAGGCAGATGGAGACAATAAGTACCTGTAACTCTTAATACTAGACAAAGTAGACACCAAGCCCCTCCCACCTCCAAAAAATTAAATGCATCAGAAAAGTACACTTCATAAAATCCACATCACACAATGAAGATACAAAAGTTCAGAATACCTATGCAACAAATAAAATGGTAAACCACCTACATATAACAAAATTTAAAGGAGATACAAAAGAAACAAAAATATAATAATAATTGAAGATTTTTAGTAAAACAGGTCAAGTGAACAAAAATTAAGCAACTACATAAAAAACTAATAAAAGCAAAAAGGTAAATCTTATAAATATATAAATATATATATATATATATACTAAAAATATATACCTTGATAAGAAAGAACATATCTTTTCAAGTGTAATGAACTAGCCACAAAAATTTATCACGTAGTAAAGTACAAAGAAAATATCAGTAGGGGCACCTGATGCTCAGTCAGTTGAGCATCCAAATTTGGCTCAGGTCATGATCTCGCAGTTGATGAGTTCTGGCCCTGTGTTGGGCTTTGTGCTGACAGCTCAGAGCCTGGAGCCTGCTTGGGATTTTTTTCTCCCTCTGTCTCTGCCCCTTCTGATTCACACTTTTTGTGTGTCTCTCTCAAAAATGAATATTTTTTTAAAAATTTTTAAAGAAAGTATCAGTAGTTAAAATAGAAATATTATAAAAAATATTCTACACAAAATAACATCAGAAATTTAAAAATGAAACAAAAACACAAAAAGCCCTTCTTACTGGAAGGTAAAAGACTTTTCTGTCAAATAACTCTTGGGTAAAAGTGAAAATACAAATAGAAATCAGAGAATTTCTGGAAAATAATAATAACAAAACAGTACATATCAGAATCTATGGGATACATTTAAAGCAACAGTCATTGGAAAATTCATAGCCCTAAATATTTACATCAATGAGAATAAAAGAATGGCAATAAATGAAATCCTAACTTAAAATACTAAGAAAAAACCCCCAACAAAGTAAATAAAAAGATTGTACAGGAAGAAAATAACATAAACAAAATAATAAAGTAATAAGGTAAAGAAAAATAAATCAGTAAATCAAAATGCTGGTTCTTTGAAGCAATGAACAAAGTAAACAAAACACTGGCTAAGGTAACCAACAAAGAGGGAACCACACATACACAATTAAGAAATAACAATGGATTCCATGCTCATGGATTGGAAGAATAAATTTTGTTAAAATGTCAATACTACCAAAAGCAATCTACACAGTCAGTGCAATCCCAATCAAAACTGCACCAGCATGCATCTCAAAGCTAGAACAAACATTCCTAAAATTTGTATGGAACCACAAAAGTCCTCGAATAGCCAAAGTAATATTGAAGAAGAAAACCAAAACGGAAGCCATCACAATCCCAGACTTTAGCATCTACTACAAAGCTGTCATCATCAAGACAGTATGGTATTGGCACAAAAATAGACACCTAGACCAATGGAATAGAATAGAGAACCCAGAATTGGACCCACAAATGGATGGCCAATTAATCTTTGACAAAGCAGGAAAGAGTATCCAATGGGAAAAAGACAGCCTTTTTAACAGATGGTGCTGGGAGAACTGGACAGCAACATGAAGAAGAATGAAACTAGACCACTTTCTTATATGATACACAAAAATAAACTCAAAATGGATGACGGACCTGAATGTGAGACAGGAAACGTCAAAACCCTAGAGGAGAAAGCAGGCAACTACCTCTTTGACTTCAGCTGCAGCAACTTCTTACTCAACACATTTACAAAGGCAAGGGAATTAAAGGCAAAAATGAACTATTGGGACCTCATCAAGATAAAAAGCTTCTGTACTGCAAAGGAAACAATCAAGACAACTAAAAGGCAACCGACAGAATGGGAAAAGATACTTGCAAATGACATATCAAATAAAGGGTTAGTATCCAAAATCTATAAGGAACTCACCAAATTCCACAACCGAAAAACAAATAATCCAGTGAAGAAATGGGCAGAAGACATGAATAGACACTTCTCCAAAGAAGACATACAGATGGCCAACAGACACATGAAATGGTGCTCAGTATCACTCATCATCAGGGAAATACAAATCAAAGCCACACTGAGATAGTACATCACACCGGTCAGAGTGGCTAACATGAACAACTCAGGAAACTACAGATGAGGGCAAGGATGTGGAGAAATGGGAGCCCTCTTGCACTATTGGTGGGAATGCAAACTGGTTCAGCCACTCTGGAAAACAGTATGGAAGTTCCTCAAAAATTAAAAATAGAACTCCCCTATAACCGAGCAATAGCATTGTTAGGAATTTACCCAAGTGATACAGGAGTGCTGATGCACAGGGGCACATGTACCCCAATGTTTATAGCAGTGCCTTCAACAATAGCCAAATTATGGACAGAGCCTAAATGTCCATCACCTGATGAATGAATCAAGAAGATGTGGTTTATATATACAGTGGAATACTACTTGGCAATGAGAAAGAATGAAATCCTGCCATTGGCAGCAATGTGGATGGAAATGGAGGGTATTATGCTAAGTGAAGTAAGTCAGTCAGAGAAAGACAGATATATGTTTTCACTCATATGTGGATCTTGAGAAACCTAACAGAAGACTGTGGGGGAAGGGAAGGGGAAAAATAGTTATAAACAGAGAAGGAGGGAGGACTCTTAAATACAGAGAACAAACAGGGTTGATGGGGTGTGGTGGAGAGAAGATAGTGGACGGTGCGTGTTAAGGAGGGCACTTTTGGGGAAGAGCACTGGGAGTTGTATGGAAGCCAATTTGACAATAAATTATATTTTAAAAAAAGAAATGACAATGGGATATAACGATTGATACAGAGGAAATTTTAAAATTTATAAGGTACAGCATTTGTTACTTCTGTGAAAATAAATTGAAAAACAAAGGAAATTAATAATTTTTAGACAAAAAGAATAGAGATAGAAAGTTTAAAACAACTTAAAAAGAAAAAAGCAAACAGAAAAATTTATCAAGGAAGTATATGACCCCCCCCCACAAAAAACCCAAGGCTGTGTGATTTCACAGGTGAACCCAACAAAATCCTTACAGATCAGATAGATAATCACAAACTACACTGTTTCAAAGCATAGTAAATGAAAAACTCTCAAATTCCTTTTCTGAAGCAAATATAAAATTGATATCTAAACTTGGTAAGATAGCACAAAGAAAAACTTACAGACCAATATCACTTATAAATATTAATACACAAATCTAAAATAAAATATTAGTGGACATTAAGAATACACTAAAACCAACCAGGGTTTATACCACAAATTCAAAGATAGTTCAATATTTGAAAATCTTTTAATATAATTCTCATATTAATAGTTCTAAAGAGGAAAACCATATCTCCATAGAAGCTGAAAAAACACCCATTCCTAAATAAAATAATTTTGAGAAAATAAAAATGGGTGGTTATCATCAGACATTTACACCTCAATCCTAAAGCCAGCATCTTATACTTATTTGACAAAGCCTAGAAGCATTCCCACTTAAGGTAAGAATTAAAACAAAGATGTCCATTTTCTCCACTACCATTTATCACTATTCTGAAGACACTAGCTAATGCTAATTCAAGAGATTGTATACTAGTGATTCAAGAGATAAAAATAGGAAAAGAAGATAAAATGATCTCTTTTTTTGCAGAGGACATGATAATATACTTGGAATCTTCTAAAAAATAAATGACAAAACTGAATGAAACAATAAAAAAAATAGCAAGGTAACATAATAATAAATTAATGTGTAAAAATACCATTTTTGAAGATACAATGAATGAGGGGGAAAACCTAAAGATATAATAATTAGGAATAAACTTAATAAGAAATGTTCAAAACCTATATAAAGAAAACTACAAGTCATTCTTGAATGACACAAAGTGAGTTTGAACAAACAGAAAGACATCTCTTTCTTGGTTAGGACATCTCAACATTATCAAGATATCAGTTCTCCACAAATTAATTTATAAATTTAATGTGATTCTAATAAAAGTTCCAAGGTTTTATTTTTAATGGAGCTAGACAAATCCACCCCAAATTTCATATGGAAAATAAACTCACAAGAAAATGTAGGTAAACACTTAAAAGGAAGAGCTCTTATAAGCACCAGCCCATTGGTATGCTGGAGCTGGCTCACAGCTGATTGTAAATATTCAGAAATTTTGTGAGCTCCTGGTTAAACCAGCTTGGTAGCTTGAAACTGTCAACTACACTTCAAGAAAAAAAGAAAGAAAGAAACTGGCCACAGTGGGAAGATGTACACTACTGAAACTGGCAAATGCTACAAGTTAGGGCTTCTCTCTCCTCTTCTTTGGAGAGCCAGTTTACTAGCAAACCATCAGACTGCCCCCCCCAGTTAAAAATATTATAAAAGCTCTATAATTAAAATAGTGTGGGACTGTAACATAACTAGACCCAAAGGAATAGAATCACTGGAGCAAAATCTTTTCTTGAGACTACTGGTTGGTCATTTGGAAAAGGTAAAAAATAAACTCTAAATGGATCAGAAATCTAAATGTAAAAAGTAAAACCTATATATATGTAAAACAATGATTTCTTCTATTATCTATTATCTATGTGAGTATAAGGAAAGATTTTTCTAACTACAAACAGAAATGTGGATGCATTAAAATACATTTAAAATTGATTACATAAAAATAACTATTTTTCCATGGGGAAAATAGTATATGTAAAATCAAAAGAAAGGGGCAAAATAGAAGAAAATATTTGCAACTTTAGCATTGATAAAGGGCTAATTTCTTACATTTATTAAAAAATTTTTAACAAAAAAACCCATTAGAAAAATGGGCAAATGAATAGATAACTCAAAAACAAGAGCTATAAAACAGCCCTTAAACATATGAAAAGATATTCAAATTCACTCATAAAAAGAGAAATGCAAATTAAAACTAGACTGAAGTACCATTTCTTACCCACCATACTGGTAAAAATTCAAGAACTTGACAGTATACTCTGCTGGTGAGCTGTGGGCAAACAGGCACCCTCACACATATCCAGTGGGAGTGCAAAATAGACAACCCCTATAGAGGAAAACTTGACACTATTTAAGAAAACTCTATGCATACACATTTACCCCTTAACCCAGAAATCCTAATTCTAGAATTTTATCCTATAGATACACCTCCACCAATACAAAAATACATTTGGATAAGATTATTCATTAGAATCTTATTTGTAATTGCAAATTGCTGAAAACTACCTAAATGTCCAAATGTAGGTTTGCATAATTATGGTACATCCATACAAGGGAATACTATGCAGCTATAGAAAGGAATGAGAAAAAACACTATGAACTAATATGGAGTGACTTCTAGATGAAGAGAGAAAAGCAAAGTATGAAGAAGCATATATAGTAAGCTACCTTTTGCATATAAGAAGAAAAATAAAAATATACCTGAATGTTATTATCATAAGACCGTAAAGGAATATGGAGGACATGGGATGGAAGGCATACAGGAAAAAGTAACACTTATCTGAATATTACTTTTTGCAGAGTTTTGACTTTTAAAAGCATATTAGCCGACATTTTCAAACATAAAATTAAATCAAGGGAAAAATAGGAAATGGAAAAGTGAAAAAATGATGGCAAATTGAAATAAATGAATCTAATGTTATTTCAACTGTATACTATAATAACAGCAAAAGAGGGAAAAAAGTTAATTCAAGTAATTTATCAACTCAGTATTTGAGTATATGCCCTTAAGATTTGTGCAAAGCAATGTGAAGACAGGAATTACAAATGGATCCTGAACTTTCAAGTTGGTCTGTTTATTGTAGTGACATAGGTGAAGAAAATATGAAACTATCTTAGAGGCATTCTGGGATTGAGCAAATGAGTATGTGCATATTGTTGAGTAAACATGCTGATGTTGAGCCAGGGTTCTTACTACAGAGGAAAGAACACACAAATACAAACTGGAAAAGTGGAAGGAAAACATCTAGGAGGATGGTTTGGAACTGGAGGCACTGGTTATGCTTTTAAAATGTTCGTGTGTGTGAGTGTGCACATGCATGCATTTGTGTGCGAGTGTGCACATGTGTGAGTGTGTACGTGCATGTGTGTGCATGCACGTGTGTGTGTGCATACATCTATGGAGAGAAGGAATACGTGCAAGAGTGAGTACATGGGACAGCAAACATGTTGTCTCAAACACATCGAAAGTAAAATTTTAACAACGAGTATGGCTAAAAGGTAGATAACTGTTCTCCATATTATTTTCTTTTTACAACTTCTTATAAGTTTGAATTTATTTCAAAAAACAAATGTTTTTACAAAATTTGTGACATATTGGAATATACCTAAAATATTCTCCTCTGAAAAATAAACTACTTTCCTACTTTCCTATAAGTATTTTATTTGCTATAATCATTAAACAAAATTTTATTAATAAAGTATATGAAAAAGTATGTTTTGGAATAAAAAGAAAATTAGATTAAAATATATAATTTATGTAAACATTAGATAGAATGAAGATCTTTCATTTTAGCAAATTTATATAAAAGTAATTATCAAAATATTTTATTTTTATGTCTATATACCTATGTATATTATTATGTTTATATGTCTATATTACCTATGGAGTTGTTTTCAAATAACAGAATTAATGATAGATTGTTTTCGAGCTTCCTCACTCCCTCAAGTATTGCTATATGGTCCCCAAAGAATGGATCTTTAAACTACATACTCTTCTAATGATCGATCAAGGCCTCGATCAGGAGATCGATGGTGAGCACGTTCTGGTGAGTGACATTTTGTATTTGGCTTCATTGTAGGACTCAAATGATAAGCGTTGCTTGAGTAATTCTGGCGACGAAGTTCTTGCACGGCCCTCTCCCTAAAGCAAAATAAGGGGCTTTTAAACTTTATATCGAATGACGTTATTAATACTGTCATAAAACTGTAGTTCAGTTTATACTTTAAAAGATAGCCATCATGAAATTACCAAAATCTGTTATCTAAAAAAGTGCTTTCCAGACTGAACACTGCAGAGACAAACTTACCTTTCAAAGCGCTCGGTCCCTAGTTGTCGTTTGGTAATGTCTAAATCAGCTTCCAGTTGTGTTACAACATTTCTGAACTGGGCCACGTCTCTACTCTGGATGGCCCTGTTTAAAAAAAACATGAGTGACAACTGATTAAACTTAAAATACGGCAAGGACTTCTAGAGTGCATTAAACCATATTGGCAATGACTTCTCAGCTGAACCAAGCCGAACTGTGCTTATTATGGATAAATTAGTATATCTAAACTTTGCCAATTTTAGATGTAGTAAATATGAAAGCAGCCTACTTGAAAAGCTTAAGCTGTCTCAGTCCCATTCAATTAGTTAAGCCTTCTGTATCAGTTTCCCTATGTTTAGATGGAATAATGTTACCTATTACCTATCTACATTATCTATTTTTTAAAATGCTTTAAAGTATTATATGCAAAGTAGTACTACAATTAATCATCAACACCATGATTACTTTAGTCTAATATATACATTTATTAAATCAACCAAGTGCTTTATATATACTTATAATGAAATTTGATTTCCAAACTGTTAAAAACATAAAATCTTTTCACTTTAACAGGATTTTCCTTAGGGGTAAACTGCCTCAAAAACCCTGTCATTAGGCACACTGTCATAAGGAAGATGATGAAAAAAATGAATGCTGCTAAAACAGAATGTACCCCTAACGGTGGGGGTTTGGGCATATTTCACTAAGGCCAATTTCCATATATCAGCCTGAGAAAGTGATCCTGCAGAACCAGCTGAATCCCAGCTGTGGTGACGGAAAAGAGTGACTCACAGCTGCCATAACCTGCAAACAGTTTCTCAAGGAAACTGGCCCTGGCTTTGCAGCCTTTGCTCAGTCAGAGGCTCCTATGAGTGACTGATTCCTGAGACCATGATTCCTATCCTTTCCCAGGTCCCATGCTCAGATGGGAGGGCAGACTTGAGGCTGGATGAAAAAGTTTATAGGTGGGACATAAGAATAGAAGCAAAGGTCCCCATCAGTTTTTAGGAGTCAGCAAGTTTAGTAATAAAACATTCACTATACAGGGAGGCATTTCTACTGAACCTTCCAGCTAAGGGTCTTGTAATAAGATCCTAATGGTGCTATGAACGCCTTTGAAAAATAAAAATAAAATTAAAAAAATTTTTAAAGGCCAAGAGATGCCTGAGTGGCTCAGTGGGTAAGTGTCTGACTTTGACTCAGGTCATGATCTCAAGTTCATGAGTTCCAGCCCTGCATTGGGCTCAGAGCCTGGAGCCTGCTTCAGATTCTGTGCCTCCTTCTCTCTCTGCCCCTCTCCTGCTCATGCTGTCTCTCCCTTTCTCTCAAAAATAAATTTAAAAAAGTTTTAAGCCAAAATCAGTACTCTAAGTAAGATCTTCAATATTCTATGAAAGCAAGAGTTCTTCCAGGTACCCAGTATAAACTTATAAGTACATAAGGAAATACAATGTGACAAGTCTCAGGACTAGGTAACAATAATGGTACCACGTGGGTCCATAAATAGAAAAATGCTTCTGGTTTCCTAAGTGCTTAATTTTTTCTAAGAACTTGTTATAATATTTCTAAAAGGTAATATTTTAGGTCAGACATTCTATTATATCCAAAGCTCTGTTGGAAATAACTGAGATGGTTAAATTTAACTTTAGATACATTTAGATAAACATATAATAGAAATGAGTAATAAATCTTAGGCAAATCACAATGTTTCTAGTCCTCAGTTTAACTGACGGCAAAAGATGGGCACTAAATTGTCTAAATTCCAGCTTTAAAATTCTACAACCCTATAAAGTATCAAAATTATTTAAAATATGACTTTATGCTATTATATTGTTAAGCAACTCACATTTTATTTTCTGCCAAACAAAGGTGTTCTTTAAGAAGCTGGATTTCCGATTCTTTTTCTTGAAGCGCTATCTGAGACTGATATTCTTTGTCTCGATTGGCCACCAGCAAAGCTTCTAGATTCTGCATGGAGATTCTCTCATTTGTCATCTGACTCCTGAGGAGTTCTATTTCAGAGCGAGCAGAATCTAACTCATTCTCCATCTGTACAATAAGAGGAAGATATCCGTACTTATTCCCATTCATTCATTAAACTGATTATCAGAGACATAAAATTTCTGTATTATGTTATAAATTGACAACCCCTTTTAATTTCTTAATTAGAATTTATGTCCTCCTTCTTACCAAATACACACAAAGTATCACTCTCTCCAACTCTCTGATCCTATCAAAAATTTATTAAAGACTATTAATCCCAAACTGCAAACAATTTCCATTTCCTATGTTGATATTTCTTTATATAACTCTGCAAGACTGACAGGGTGATATACATGACTACTGGTTTGTCCTGAGTTAGTTATAAACACCTAACTACCTTATAGAATGTTATTGTACCTCATAGTTAAGAAAGACAAGGAATAACTGCACATTCTGTCTTTTGCAAAAGCCTGCATTTTTTGAAGGTTATCTTGAGCCTCAAAAATGCTCTGTAAGCCAAATGTTTCTTCAAAAGAAGACCAGACCTCGATAGTTAGAAAAAAAGTATTCCTTATCTCATAATGCAGATTATAATAAATCATACATGTATTTTAAAAATTAAATGTGAAAAAATAAAACTCTAAGAAAAAAGAATTTAATAAAAATGAAATTACTGGAAGAGGGGTGGACAGGTAGGGGAAGAACTTTCTAGACTAGATAAAATTTAAAATGATGACCATATTAAAAATAAACATATTGATTATAAACCTAACCAAAATTTACAAGGAAACAACTGGAAAAATATAAACTCAGTTTGTATGGTAACAAACGGTAGCTACACTTGAGGTGAGCACAGCATCACCTATGCCCTTATTGAATCACTACGTTGTACACCTGAAACTAATGTAACATTGTGGGTCAACTATACTCAAGTTTTTAAAAAATTTTAAAAAGAAACTCAAATAAAATGGTTAATATCTTACTACTAAAAGGAACTCATACAAATTGATGAAAAATATGAACTAATGATATGAACAGATGATTTATAAAATACAGCTCATTAGTAAACATGTGGGGGGAAAAAACTACCCTTACTAATATTCAAGTGAGTATAAATTGAAACAAGACGCTATTTTTAGTATAGGTTTCTTAGTCTTATACTACTGACATTTTGGGGTGGATAAGCATTTGGTGTAGGGTGCCTTATGCACTGTAGGATATTTAGCGGCATCCTTGGCCTCTACTCACTAGAGGCTGGTAGCTATCTTCCCCCCACGTTATGACAATCAAAAATATCTCCAGTATTGCTAAATGGCCACAGGGGAGCAAAATCTCTTTCAGATGAACCACTGTTTTAGTTTATCAAATTGGCAAATTCTATAGTGTGTATTGGTTAACATTAAAATGGGCAACGGCATGACACCTGGGTGGCTCAGTCAGTTGAGCATCTGACTCTTGATTTCAGCTCAAATCCCAGGGTCATGGGATTGAGCTTTGTGTAGAGCTCTGCACTGAGCATAGAGCCTGCTTGAGATTCTCTCCCCCCACCACCTCTTTGTCCCTTCCACCCCTCTCTCCGACTTATGCACGCACTCTCTCTTTCTCTAAAGAGAAAAAAAAATTGAATGGGCAATGGCAAGTTCATACACTTTGCTAGCAGGAATACAAAATGAAGCATGACTTTTTTATTGTAATATAATTTACATACCATACAACTCACCCATTTAAAAGGTACAATTCTAATTAATTAATTAATTAATTAATTAAAGGTACGATTCAATTGGATTTTTTCAAGTTTTTATTTAAATTATAGTTAACGTATGGTGTAATATTGGTTTCAGGAGTAGAATTTAGTTACTCATAACTTAAGTAGAACACCCACTGATCATTACAAACAAGTGTCCTCATTAAAACCCATCACACATGTAGCCCATCCTCCTCCCACCTCCTCTCCAGCAACCCTGTTTGTTTTCTACAGTTAAGAGTCTCTTATGGCTTGTTTCCTTCTTCTCTCTCCCCCC
Source organism: Suricata suricatta (assembly GCF_006229205.1). NCBI lineage: Eukaryota > Metazoa > Chordata > Mammalia > Carnivora > Herpestidae > Suricata > Suricata suricatta. The sequence goes on along the minus strand of NC_043703.1, from coordinate 88,217,475 downwards.
CCTGCCATGTTTATCTGTTTTGTTTCTTCAGTTCCACATGAGTGGAATACATGGTATTTGTCTTTCTCTGAGTTATTTTGCTTAGCATAATATACCCTAGCTCCATCCACATCATTGCAAATGGCAAGATTTCATTCTTTTTTATGACTGAGTAATATTGACACCGAAAAAAAAGTATGTGACAAAGTACAGCATCTGTTCTTGATAAAAGCCTCAACAGAGTAGAGATAGAGGGAACATACCTCAACATCATAAAGGCCAATTACAAAAGACCCACAGATAATACTATCCTCAATAAGGAAAAACAGAGCTTTTCCTATATGGCCAGGAACAAGACCAAGATTTTCTCTCTCACTACTGTTATTTAACACAATACTGGAAATTCTAGCATTAGCAATTAGATAAAAAGAAACGAAAGACATCCAAATCAGCAAGGAAGAATTCAAACTTTCACTATTCACAGACAACATGATGCTCTATATAGAAAATCCATAAAACTCCACCAAAACCTGCTAGAATTGATACATGGATTCAGTAAAGTCACAGGATACAAAATCAATGTACAGAAATCCATTGCATTTCTTTTTCTTTTTTTTAATAGTTTATTGTCAAATTGGTTTCCATATAACACCCAGTGCTTCTCCCCACAAGTGCCCCCCACCATGACCATCACCCCTCTCTCCCACCCCCTCCCCTTCAGTCCATGGTTCGTTTTCAGTATTCAGTAGTCTCCCTTGATCTGTGTCCCTCACTCCACTGCATTTCTAAACACCAATAATGAAGCAGCAGAAAAAGAAATCAAGGAATCATTCTCATTTACAACTGCACTAAAACCCATAAGATACTTAGGAATAAACCTAAACAAATAGGTAAAAATTTATATGTTGAAAACTATAGAACACTTATGAAAGAAATTGAAGGAGACACAGAGAAATGTAAAAACATTCCATGCCTGTGGAACATAAGAGAAATATTATTCAAATGTCTGTATTACCCCCTCAAATCTACATGATCTCTATCAAAATAATACCAGAATTTTTCACATAGCTAGAACAAATCTGAAATATGTATGGAACAACAAATGACCTCGAATAGCCAAAGCAATCTTGAAAAAGTAAAGAAAAGCTGGCAGCATCACAATTCTGGACTTCAAGCTATATTACAAAGCTGTATGCATCAAGATGGTACAGTACTAGCACAAAAACAGACACATAGATCAATGGAACAAAATAGAAAACCCAGAAATGGACCCACAACTATATGGTCAACTAATTTTTGACAAAGCAGGAAAGAATATCCAATGGAAAAAATAATTGTTTCTAATATATTAACAGAGTTGTGCAAACATGCCCCAATCTCATACGCTATAACTTTTTCATCATCCTAAAATGGAACTCAGTAATGATTAGCAGTCACTCTGCACCCACCCTACCTACTGCAGCACCATCCCTACACAGTCCACAATCTACTTTCTGGCTCTATAATCTGCCTTCTTTTAGACATTTCAAATAAATGGAATAACATAATATATATATGTGGTCATTTGTGATTTGTTTCCTTTACCTAGGATAATGTTTTCAAGGATCATCCATGTTACAGCAGGTATCCGTACTTCATTCCTTTTGTTGCCAAATAATATTTGCTTGCATAGGTGTAGGAGCATAAGAGTTATTTTGGCTAGTATAAATAATGATGCTAAGAACATCTGTATATAAATTTTGGAGTGGATGGACCTGTATTTTCATTCCTTTTTGATATACAGGATTAAAGTTTCTGGGCTTTATGGTAATTCTATTTTTAAAAATTTGAAAACTGCCAAAATATTTTCCAAAGTGAACAATCTTATATTCCCAATAGCAATGTATGAATTTTGAATGCTCCAAATTCTTTATATCTTTACCAATACCTGTTATTGTTTTTTAAATTATTTTTATAACCATCCTAGTGCTTGTGAAATGGTATAGTTTTGATTTGCATTTCTCTGTTAATGATATTGCATACTTTTTCATATACTTATTGGCTATTTATGTATCTTCTAGAGAAATGTCTATTGAGATCCTTTGCCCATTTTTTTACTTAATAAGTTGCAAGAGTTCTTTATATTTTCTAGATATGATTCTCTTATATGTATGTTTTCTAATTTTTAACCATTCTGTGCATTATATTTTTAATTTATTGATGATATTATTTGGAGCACAAAAGTTTTTATTTTGATGCTATAATCCATCTTAAATTAATTTTTATACATGTTATGTGATAGGAATCCAAGTTCATTCTTCTCCATGCAGATGTTCAGTTGTCCCAGTACCACAAATGTAAGAGTTTATTTTTGGATTGTCAATTCTATTCCACTGACTTATATGTCTTTCTTTATGCTAGTATTGTACTATCTTGATTACCGTAGTTTTGTAGCGAGTTTTGAAATTGGGAAGTGTTAGTTCTCTAATTTTGATATTTTTCAAGATTTCACTTGAACTTCCATATTAATTTTGTATCATCTTATCAACTTCTACAAAGAAACCAGCTGGGATTCTGATAGGTATTGTTTAAATCTGTAGATTACTTTGGGGTAGTATTACCTTTTTAACAGTTTTTAGACATCTAATCCATGAATACGGGTTGTCTGTTTATTTAGGTCCTCTTTAATTTTTTTAGCAATGTTTTCTAGTTTTGTAAAGTACAAGTTTTGCGCAACCTTTGTTAAATTAATTCCTAAGTATTATCTCCTCTTGATGCAATCCCATCTGATTGTTTTCATTTCATTTTTTGATTTTTCATTGCTAATATATAGAAATATAATTGATTATTGTACACCGATCTTATATCCTGCAACCTTGATGGACTCATTTATTAATTTTAGGTTTTTGAGCAGACCCCTTGTGATTTTTCATATCAAAGATAGTGTTACCTGTGAATAAAGATAGTTTTACTTCTTTACCAATCTGGATGCCATTTATTTCTTTTTCTTGCCTAACTGCCCAGGTTAGCACCTCTAGTGCAATGGTGATTTAGAAGAGGTGAGGACGGCATTCTTATCTTGATACTGACAGGGAAAGGGGAAAGCATTCAGTCTTTCAACATTAAGTATGACATTAACTCAGGGATTTAATTTAAAAAAAACAAAATTCATCTTTAAACATTGGAAGAATTTATACCTAAAGCTATCTGGGTCTATAGGTTTCTTTATGGAAGTTTCAAAATTACTAACTCAATCAAATTACTTGTTATAGATATATTTAGATTTTCTATTTTTTCTTAAGTCAGTTTCAGTACTTTCTGTCTTTCTGGGAATTTACTGACTTCACCTAAATTATGTAATTTAGTTGCTCATAACATTCCTTTATAATCCTTTTATTTTCTGTATGATTAGTGGTGATGTCCCCTTTTGATTCCTGGTTTTCGAAATTTGACTTGTCCCTCTCAGACTAACACTCATTCTAAAGTTTTATCAATTTTGTTGATATTGTGAAAGAACAACCTTTTGTGTTTTTTTATATTTTCTATTGTTTTCCTATCTTGTTTTTTATTAATTCCTGCTCTAATCTTTATAATTTCTTTCATGCTCCTTTCTTTAGATTTAGTTTGCTTCTCTTTTTCCAGTGTCCTAAATGAAAGCTTAGGTTAGTGACTTGTGATCTTTTTTTTTTAAGTATAGACATTTACAGGTATAATTTCCCTGTATAATTGATTAAGTCGGCATCTTAAAAATTTGGGCACATTGTGTTTTCATTTACATTTATCTCAGAGTAATTTCTCTTTTCTTTGTGATTCTTCTTTGACTTACTGATATTGGGGAGTGTGTTGTTCAGTTTCCATTTACTTGTGAATTTCCCAAATTTCCTTCTTTTATTGATTCCTAATCATTGTATTCTGGCAGGAGAATATGATTTGAATTCTTTAAAAATTTTTGATGTTTTTATTTATTTTTGAGAGAGACAGAGCATGAGTGGGGAAGAGGCAGAGAGAAAGAGACACAGAATCTGAAGCAGTCTCCAGGCTCTGAGCAGTCAGCACAGAGCCCAATGTGGGGCTTGAACTCACAAGTTGTGAGATCATGACCTGAGCCAAAGATGGAGACTTAACCAACTGAGCCACCTAGGTGCCCATGATTTGACTCCTTTTAAACTTATTGAGGCTTGTTTTATGGCCTAATACAAGGACTATCCTGAAGGATCATTCATGTGTGGTTGAGAAAACTCTGTATTATACTGTTGTTAACATAGATATCTGTTAATTCTAGTTTGATTTTAGTTTTGTTGGAGTCTTCCATTTCCTTGATGTTCTGTCTAGTTGCTTTCTTCTTTATTGAGAGTGCTGTATTGAAGTTTCCAACTATTATTGTTGAACTGTTTACTTCCAGATAAATATAGAAATATTATTCTTATATAACTCTATTTCCTCCTCCCTTCTTTAGTGGCATTAGTATTTTACATGTTACATCTATATGTCATAAGTCCCATAATATATTGTTATAATTACTTTTAATTAATATATCTTTTAAATAAGTTGATAGAATAAAAGAGAACAAGTATATATAGTCAGACTTAACAGATAAAGGAATCAAACCAGCTAATCTAATATTTTAGTTCAAATAACTATAAATATTTTCATATATAAGTAAATATTTTAGTTCAAAGAACTAAAGGAAACCATATTTAAAGAAGTAAAGGAATGTACGATGACAATGTCTCATCAATAGAGCATAATAAGGATATAGAAATTATAAACTGTTCTCAAAGGCAGTTTCTTTTACTTGCTTTATTTACCTGTGGATGAGTCACACTTTCCTGTTTCTTTGAAAATCAAATTGTTGAAAATTGGACATTTAAGATACCATTTTATAATAACTCTGAACACTGATCCTCCCACCTCAGGGCTTACTGTGGTCAGTACTTCCTCTTGCCCTCCCTCTCTCCTTCAGACAGTTTCTATGAAGTATATTTCCCTTGCAGTGTACAGCTTCTGATGTTGCTTCTCAAGGTATGTACACAATCGTTTTGACTCATTTGCCATCAGTATGTTCATAGTCTCTCAAAACCATTCTCTTGGGATGACAGTGGATTTAGCCAGGCTACTTTACTGTTCCTGATCGTCTTGTATTAAGTTTCTAGTTGGTCAGCTTCTATTGGTATCATCCAAATGTTAGCCTCTCTTAATTGCTGGCTGACTACTCTATTGATTTTGACAATGGTCTAGGGGTATAAATTCCTTTACAGTCTGATGCAATTAAATTTGAATCCTTTGCAGGGCAGTTTTGGATGTCTTTAATGCTTGCTCTGACTCCATAAGAGGTCCTTTTAGCTATCACTTTCCATGATTATTTATTAAACTTCTAAGTAGCTTATTGTTTTGCTTCTTATTTTCATTAAGTTACCAGTTCTATTTTAAAAACTTTCATTTCATGACTAATTGCTGAAATCCTTAGGATGAACAGGATAATGCAACAGCTGCCCTCTTGAGTTTAGGTGTTGCTCCTTCATAGAATCCATGCCTGAATCTGTGGTATACAACTTTTACATGGCTCAGGGGACTGGTCCCAGTGGTACTTCATCCTTCAGCCTTTATACTACAGTTATACTTTCTCTTCTACTTGGCAGGGAAGCCACATTTGCCACATCAACTTCTAAAAGTGGTAGGCCTTGAGGTGGAATTTAAGGAAAGGTATTAAGCAGGCTGTGTTTTAGCTTATGGGCAAGTAATAAATTATATCATGTATCTTGAAAGTATCATAGATAAGCTGCTAAATTACAATTGCCACTTCAGAGAGCTGTGAAATTAGGTGATTAACTAGTTGGTACCTAACCTTCTAATTTCTGTATAAGTCTAATTACATGAAATAGAAGTGGGGGTTTTGATTTTTTACTTTGCTTTTCTGTTTGGAGTATCATTGAAACTACTGTATTGTAAATGACGGAAAATAATTGCATATGTTAAAAAAATAAATTGTATAAAATAAATAAATAAATAAATAAAAGTGGTAGGCCTTAGAATCACAGAAGCAGCACATGTACATCTTCTTGCCATGCTTTCCAAATGATTGACATTCCCCACATCAACTCACATCTGTGGTGGAGACCAAAGAGGAAGCACTTCTGCTTCATAATGTTCAGAAGCTTCTGCCCAGCAGAGTACCACTGATTTCTTCTTAACTGTGTATCATCACTTTCTGAAAGCTCTCTGGCTATATAATGCCCAAATTTCCACTTCTGGGAATACATCTTAAGAATATAATGCAAAATGTGACAAAGGTTTTATGCAACAAAATAATTATTATGTTGTTTTATATAAAATTGAAAATCTGAAAATTTTTATTGCCCAGCAATAGGAAATAGTGAAAAGTCGAATAACCAATTGTAATATGCCACTATTGTAAATATGTAAAGAACATAAAAATTTGGCTAGGAAAAGCAAAGGGCTAAAAGGAAATAAAACAAAATATTTATTACAGGAGACTGGTTATCATTCTAGTTTTAGGTTCTGAAATCCACTATAACCTTAGATGATGATTACACTTTTAAAAATCTTTTGTTTCATCAGTTAGCAAGTTCGACTGTTAAAAATCTTTTGTTTCACTAAAAAGTATATGAGATTTTCCAGAGCATTTTTTATATTATTGTGAAGGAAATCATCCATAACACAATTATTAATTAAAGAACATTAAAAGAAGGTATTTCGAATTCATGTTCTTAACATTCCTCTTGAGAAGAGTTAGATAAGAGAGAGATATACTATATTTATTTGGAAAATAGAAAACTAACACATGGGTGAATTGGTATGGTATATATATCTTAGTATTGGGGAATATCTTCAAAATGATGTGACCACCAATTGAACTATGAGCTAGACCTAGACGTTCAAAGGTTCCTTCCCCCCTCCCCTGTCCTTGAAATGTGGGTTCCTCTTGCCTCCTCCACTCCCAGAGGCTACTCCAAGGACATAGCCTTGAGATAGCCATAGATGATACTGAAAACACCCACACAGTATACATGACTGAGTCAAGTTTGGGCCTCTTTATGTGCTTTAATGATTTGGTAGATTCATCTTGCTGCTGATCAAGACAAACTTCATACGTAAGTTCCTTTTGCTAACAAAACTGCCACCTCTCAACTGCAGTGGTCTGCCTCTTTTTTGGTCTCTTCCTGCCCTCTGAGTACAGGAATTATTTTCAAATTACACCTGGGGAGCTTCCAGAAGGGTTATCAACAACACTCAATAAATATATTTTTTAAAGCAAAGGAAGCGAGCACCTGCATGGCTCAGTTGGTTATGTGGCTGACTTTGGCTCAGATCATGATCTCAGTCTGTGAGTTTGAGCTATGTGTCAGGCTCTGTGCTGACAGCTCAGAGCCTGAAGCCTACTTCAGATTCTATGTCTCCTTCTCTCTGCCGCTGTTCCCTCTCTCTTTCTCTCTCAAAAACTAAACATTAAAAAATTTGTTTAAATATATAAAGCAAAGAAAACTAAGACTGTAAAAGATTCTAAAATTCCTAATTCTAGTGCTGTAAATAAATTTCATTGGAGAATGAAGAAAAAGAAGATACAGATCTTTTTCCCCTAACCTCTCCTTTTCTCATTTAAACTTATCTGAGTGATTATAGAAATTACTAGCTCAATGTTCAAAAGTCAATCAGTATAAGTAATCATAACAGGCTAAAGAAAAAAATCATACAAGTATATTAATGTGGAGAAAGCAATTGACAAAAATTCAATACTTATTTATAATAAAGGCTCTCAGAAATACAGGAAGAATGAAACTTCCTTAACTTGATAAAAAGCAAAAGCATACTTAATGGTAAAAGACTGAATGCTTTTCCCCTAAGATTGGAAGCGAGGACTTTCACCACTCTTCTTCAACATAGCACTAAAGTACTAACCAGTGTAAAAAGGCAAGAAGAGGGATAAAGATTGAACATGAAGAAATAAAATCCCTGTTTTCAGATAACATGCTTGTCTATATATAAAATTTCAAGGAATCTACAGAAAAACTCCTAGAACTAGGAAGTGAGTTCAGCAAGGTCAGAGAATATAACAAAAACATTTTTAAATCAATACTTCTATATACTTGCAATGAGCATATTGATAGCAAAATTAAAACTATAGTACCACTTACAGTAGTTCAAGAAAGGGAAATCCTTTGTATTCTATATTTGTAAACCTGACAGGTACAGGACAACAGGTACAGAAGTCACATGCTGAAAACTATGCTCAGCTAATAAAAGAAATCAAAGAAGATCTAAATAAGATATACCATGTTCATTGATAGGAAGGCTCAACATAGTAAGGATGTCAGTTCTTCCTAGGGTTAATATGATTCCTATCAAAACCCCACCAAGATTTTTTGTGTGAAAATAGACAGACTACTCTAAAATTTATATGGAAAGGCAAGGAGATGAAAATAGTTAAGACAATTTTGAAAAAGCATAATAAAGTAGAGAAAATCATCCTACCTGAGACTTATATAGCTATAGTAACCAAAACTGTGTGGTATTGGAGCAGACAGATACATAGACAAATGTAAAAGAATAGAAAACCAAGAAGTACACCTACTCAGATATGTCCAAATGATTTTTCACAAATATAAAAAAATCAATTTAATGGAGGATGGAATTCTTTTTCAACAAAGGTACCAAAACAATTGAATAGGCAAAAAATAAACTTTGATGAAAACCTCACACCTTATGTAGCAATTGACTCAAAATGGATCATGGTATTAAGTGTGAAACATAAAACTGTCACATTTTTAGAATAAATCCTAGGAAAAATCTTTGGGGTTGAGAGCTGTGCAAAGAATTTTTAGACTTAAAACCAAAAATATAATTCATAAAAGGAAAATTGATAAACTGCACATCATCAAAACCTAAACTTTTGCTTTGAGAAAGACCTTGAGAAGATGAAAACACAAGCCACACAATGTGACAAAATATTTGCCAACCACATATCTGATAAAGGACCAGTATCTAAAATATGTAAAGAACTCTTAATACTCAACATTAAAAAGGCAAACAATCCAATGATGCAAAAAAGATGTTTCACCGAAGAAGATATATAGAGGGCAAATAATCACATAAAAATATGTTCTACCTCGTTAATTTCGTGGAAATGCAACTAGACCAGCGTACAGCACCATACACATAGCAGAATGGTTAAAATAAAAAATACTGACACCACCAAATGCTGACAAAGATGTGGAAAAATTGGTCATTCACACATTGTTGGTGGGAATGTAAAATTTTAAACAGTTTGGCACTTTCTTAAAAATGAATCATGCCAACTACCATATGATCCCAAAACTGCATTCCTAGGCATTTATAGAGAAACGAAGACTGAGTTTCACACAAAAACATAAAGACAATGTTTACAATTGTTTTACTTGTAAGATCCAAAAACTGGAAATAACCCAGGTGTTCTTCAATGGATAATTAAACAAACTGTGTTACACCCATAAAATGGAATACTGCTTAGCAATGAAAAGGAATGAACTACTAGTATATGCAACAACCTAGATAAATCTTCAAGAATTATGCTGAGTGAAAAAATCAAATCCCCAAAGGTTACATACCATATGATTCTATTTATATAACATTATTAAAGTGACAAAATTATAGAAATGGAGACTAGATTACTGGTTGCTATGAGTTAAGGAGGGGTTCGGGTTAGGAGGGAAGAGGACAGGGTTGCACAAGGGCAACACAATGGATCCTATGATGGAAATGTTCTACACTCTGCCTAATTCAATGTCAACATCCTGGTTGTGATATTATATAATAGTTTTGCAAGAGGTTACCATTGGGGGAACCAGGTAAAGGACACTTTGTGTTATTTCTTACAAATACATGTGAATCTACAATTACCTCAAAATTAAAATTTAATTTAGACAAAATCATTTGGGTGTCCCCTATATGCATAGTACAGCTGATGAAATATAAAGGTTCTTACACTTGAAATTATAGCTTATTATGTAATGTATAAACATATATACATAAATAATTAAATTTCAAGGCAAAGAATTTTAAGTTTTTTAAATTTTTATTTATTTTTGAGAGACAGAGACAGAGTATGAGTAGGAGGGGCAGAGAGAGAGGGAGACAGAATCAGAAGCAGGCTCCAGGCTCTGAGCTGTCAACACAGAGCCCAATGTGGGGCTCGAACTCACAAACCACAAGATCATGACCTGAGCTGAAGTTGGATGCTTAACCCACTGAGCCACCCAGGCACCACAAAGCCAAAAAAGTTACATTTTAGTTAATATAGAGTGCAATATTGGTTTCAGAAGTAGAATTCAATGATGCATCACTTGCAGTCAACACCCAGTGTTCATCACAAGTGCCCTTCTTAATACCCACCATCCATCTAACCCATCTTCCACCTCCCTCCATCAACCCTCATTTTGTTCTCCTGTTTAGATTCTCTGTGGTTTGTTTTCATCTCTCCTCCCACCCCTTACCATATGTTCATCTGTTTTGTTTCATAATTCCACACGGGTGAGATTATATGATATTTGTCTTTCTCTGATTATTTCACTTAGCATAAGACATTCTAGCTTCATCCATGTCATTCCAAATGGCAAGATTTCACGCCTTTTGATGGCTGAGTAATATTTCATTGTGTGTGTGTGTGTGTGTGTATATATATATATATATATATATATATATATATATATATATATATATATATTCATCAGTTGATGGACATTTGGGCTTTTTCATAGTTTGGCTATTGCTAATAATGCCGCTATAAATTCTTGTGCCCCTTCTAATCTGTAATTTTTACCCATTGGGTAAATACCTAATAGTACAATTACTGGATTATAGGGTAGCTCTATTTTTAGTTTTTTGAGGAAATCCATAATGTTCTCCAGAGTGACTGCACCAGTTTGCATTCCCACCAACAGTGCAAGAGGGTTCCCTTTTTTCCACATCCTCACTAACATGTGTTGTTTCTTGTGTTGTTAATTTTAGCCATTTTGAGAGGTGTAATGTAGTATCTCATCATAGTTTTTATTTGTATTTCCCTAATGATGAGTTATGTTGAGCATCTTCTCATTTTCTGTTAGCCATCTGGATGTCATCTTTGAAAAGTGTCTATTCATGTCTTCTGCCCATTTTTTAAGAGGGTTGCTTGTGGATACGTTCTTTATAGATTTTGGATACAGGTCAGGAGTATTTTAAAATACAATTAGGGGGCACCTATGTGGCTCAGTGGGTTAAGCACTGGACTCGATTTCGGCTCAGGTCATGATCTCACAGTTCGCAAGTTTGAGCCCTGTGCTTTCTGTATGGAGCCTGCTTAGGATTCTCTCTCTCCCTCTCTTCCTGCCACTCCCCTGCTAGTGTGTGTTCTTTTTCTCTCGAAATAAATATATAAACATTAAAAAATACAGTTAGACTTAGCCTGGCCATGTTGCATCCATTAGGATAGCTATTATCATAAACAGAAGAAAAAAAACTAAAACATAACCAGTGTTGGCAAGGATGTAGAGAAACCAGAACCCATGTAAACTGTTGGTGGGAATGTAAAATGGTATAGTCATTGTAGAAAAGAGAACAAAATTTCCTTAAAAAGTTAAAAATATAATTGCCATATGATCCAGAAATCCAGTTTTGTATATAAATACAAAATAACTGAAAGAAAGGCCTTGAAGATATATTTGTACACTCATGAGCATAGCAGCATTATGGAAGCAATCCAAGAGTCTATTGAATGATGAGCAAGATGTAGTATATTCATACAATAGAATATTATTCAGTGTTATAAAGGAACAAAATTCTGTAATATGCTACAACATTGATATACCTTGAGAAGATTATGCTAAGTGAAATAAGTCACAAAAAGACAAATACTGTATGAATCCACTTATATGAGGCACTAAAAATATGAGTAGTAAAAATCATAAAGAGAAAGCATAATGATGGTTTCCAGGGGCTTGGGAAAGGGGAGAATACAGGTTTATTATTTAATAGGTACAGAGTTTCATATTAACAAGATGAAAAGATATGGGCATGGACAGTGGTGATGGCTGCACAACAGTATGAATGTATTTAGTACCACTGAACTGTAGACTTAAAAATGGTTAAGACAAAAGGTTATGTGTATTTTAACACAATAAAAGAAAAAATAGAAAAAAACTATGAGAATAGTAAAGAAGCTATAAAACTTGAAGTAAACATCCTTAAAATGTATAAAATTAATATAAATCACTTTCAACTTTATATACTGTTGTACTTCTAAGGGCAAAGATTTTAAAGCTTAAAGAAAATTATTGGACTATACTTAGTCATAATATAGTATTATTTTAAGAAACTTTGGGATAATATTTTCTGGTGTTTCATCTTAATACTGTTTCAGTTGTAATGACATGTATTAGTTTTCCAATTTGAAAACAGCAAGTACAACATTTTTAAAGAAAAAGTTAAGGATATATCATTTAAATTTTTACAGTGAGAATCTATTCATGAGTTACTTTCATCATTAAAAATTTCTTTCTTGCTGTGAGGTGCCTGGGTGTCTCAGTCAGTTAAGAATCTAACTTCAGCTTAGGTCATGATCTCACGGTTCATGGGTTCAAGCCCCACATCAGGCTCTGTGGTGACAGCTCAGAGCCTGGAGCCTGCTTCAGATTCTGTGTCTCCCTCTCTTTCTGCCCTTACTCTGCTCACATCCTGTCTCTGTCTCTCAAAAATGAATAAATGTTAAAAAAATTTTTTTAAGTTCTTGCTGAAATAAAAAATAACTTAAAGGAAGAGTTAGAAAATTCTTACATATACCACTTAGTTAATAAAATATTTACAGCGGATTCCTAGAGAAACCAAGAGACTCATGATTCTCAAATCCATCATATCCTCTTCACAAACAGGAGACTGACAAAATTTAAAAATGGGAGCCTGTAAAGATGACCCAAATTTGTCAACTTTTTTAAAGCTTTCATTTAAATTCCAGTTAGTCAACATACAATGTAATATTAGTTTCAGGTATGTGATACAGCAATTCAACACTTATGTACACCTGATGCTCATCAAAACAAGTGGACTCTTTAATCACCATCACCTATTTAACCCTTCCCCCCAACCACCTTTCTCTGGTAACTATCAGTTTGTTCTCTATAGTTAAGAGTCTGTTTCTTGGTTTGTCTCTTTTTTCCCTTTGCTCATTTGTTTCTTAAATTCCACAGTAATTGAAATAATACGGTATTTGTCTTTTTCTTACTGACTTATTTCACTTAGTATAATACTCTGTAGCTCCATCCATGTCATGGCAAATGGCAAAATTTCATTCTTCTTTATGACTGAGTAATATTCCATTGTGTAAATATACCACATCTTTATCCATTCTTTAGTCAGTGGACACTTGGGCTGTTTCCAAAATTTGGCTATTGTAGATAATGTTGCTATAAATATCAGGATGCATGTATCCTTTTGAATTAGTATTTTTGTATTCTTTGGGTACATTCAATTACACTATACAACTTGTATACATATCCTCTTAGGATCTGGGCTCTGACTATCTCTTTAGATACATCTCCAGTCACTTTCACCTGTGAATGCTACAATGGCCATTGCAAATCATTTACTAGTCACTCAAGAATTCATTTATTTTTTTAAAGTTTTTTATTTATTTTGAGAGAGACAGCACAAGTAGGGGAGGGGCAGAGAGAGACAGAGAGAGAGAGAGAGAGAGAGAGAGAAAGAGAGGGAGAGAATCTCAAGCAGGCTCCACACTATCAGCACAGAGCCCAATGTGGGGCTCAAACCCACGAAGTCGTGAGATGATGACCTGAGCTGAAATCAAGAGTCAGACACTTAACCAACTGAGCAACCCAGGTGCCCCAAGAATTCATTTATAACTCCACACTGTTGTCTATATCGCTGCTCCCTCTGAATGGGTGCTTTATCCCTTCTGAGCTCAGTAGTACATCTTTGTGAACTCCTCCCTGACATCCATAGGCCAATTAGAAATTCCCCTACTAAAACCTTGAATATTTTTTACTAGTATAATATTCAAACAAATAATTTGTATATAAATACTGGGAAGTCCTCAGGAGCAAAGGCCTGTCTCTATTTTTCTTTTCTTTTCTTTTCTTTCCTTTTCTTTTTTTTTCTTTTCTTTCCTTCCTTCCTTCCTTTTCTTCTTCTTTTTTTGATGACACATTATGTTATATTAGTTTAAAAAGTACAACATAGTGGATCAATAACTCTTTATGTTATGGAATGCTCACCACAAGTGCAGTTACCATTTATCATCATGACTACTATTACAATACCATTGACTATATTCCCTATGCTATACCTTTTATCCATATGACTTATTAATCCATAACTGGAAGCCTGTATCTCCTACTCTCCTTCACCCATTTTGCCCATTATTCCACTCCTTGCCTCTGGCAGACATCATTTTGTTTCTGTATTTATGGGTCATATTATTCATTTGTTTTGTTTTATAGATTCCACATATAAGTGAAGTCATATGGCATCTGTCTTTGATATATTTCACTTAGCATAATATCCTCTAGATCTATCCATGTTTTGAATCTTAAATTCACGGTGGCAAACACAATGTCCATGGATACAATCAACTGAATTATAGCTTAAAAGAACCTGGCCAGTTAAATAAATTTAGCTTAAAAGAATATAATTTAGCTGAATAAATTCCAACCTCATAGTTCTTTGCTGATTTCTATGTCAATGTGTTTTATAATCCTTCTGGCTAAAAGTAGATACATACTCAAAGGAAAAGTTTCTGTTACTTCTTGAATTGTTGGAATACAGTTGTCAGAAATTAATCTCTTGGACTTTAGAAATAAAAATCTAAATTTGATAGACATGGATTGATATAATATTTTATAAAAAATAATTTGTTTTTCTAAAATTATGGTAATTTTATAATAGCAATAGTATTAAAAGAACCACTTAAAATGTATTACATACCATTTCTATTTCTTGATCTTTAGCAATCAGCTGCCGATTCAGAAGTTCTTTGCTTGAGTCAAGTTTAATACAAAGTTCCCTTGTAGAAGATAAATCTGCAAGAGCAGATACTTTTTCAAACTGAACCTTCTGAAGTTCCTCTTCCATCTTTACAAGAGATTTGTGTAAGGTAGAAATCTGGGATTTATAAGACCTTTCTGCATTTAAGTGCTGCAAGGACAAAATTATTATATATATACATAATGGGTATTTACATATATATAGGTTTTTTTACTTTAAAAAACATAGAAAACAAAGTGGGGGAAATCTTTTGATAGTGCACTTATATTATAAAAACTTTATACAATATAGGTGATAATAGTATATACAAAACACCCTGGAAAGATAAATACAGCTTTCAAATGTCTGTACACAAAATCCATGAGGTAAGGTGGTCAACTGGCATTTTTTTAATGTGTTTAGAAAACAAGCTTTTCTACTTAAAAGTCTCAACCCTGAAGCCATTTACAATACATACATGTTTGGTCTGTAGTTCTATTTTTGCTACAGTTTCAATTATTCTATAAGATAAATATTATTGTTGTTAAAGAGAAAACA
>NC_043703.1:88194320-88201856 GCF_006229205.1 Suricata suricatta | reverse complement strand
CAATATATTACTTGTTCATAGGCTACAACACAGCCTGCTTAATACCTTTCCTTAAATTCCACCTCTATACTACAATATGCTTGAGGTCCATGCAAAAAAGTAGCTACCTTTTATGTAGGAAATGGATGATTAAGTCTTTGGTGTTGTAAAAGCAACTTCATTTAAACATAACCACCCCCACCACCAAAAAAAGAAGAGGGGGGAAAAAAAAGTAAAGAAAACAATAAGGGAAAAACCCAAGACACACTTCCTATGGGGAAAATAAAAAACAGCATGTAATTTCTGTCCTTGACGGAATGTATTAAATAAGCAAACACCCCAGCAAGGAAAACAAGAACAGACACTTCTCCAAAGAGGACATTTCCTAATTCTTAAATGGAATGTTTATCTAGATCATAATATCATAAAATGAGGACTGATAGCTCTCTAGCACTTACTAATAACTCTGAGGGAAAAAGACTCTGGGCAAGTATAAACTGAGAATACAGCCACATTGGGGTACCTGGGTGATTCATTCGGTTGAGTGTCCAACTCTTGATTTTGGCCCAGGGTCATGGGATTGAGCCCTGCATCAGGCTCCACACTGAGTGTGGTGCCTGCTTAAAATTCTCTCTCTCTTTTTCTCTCTCTCTGCCCCTCTCCTCCACTTGTGCTCTATCTCTCTCAGATTAAAAAAAAATACACATTATGGGAAATAAGCATATTTTTTAAACTGTAATATGAAAATATTCTTTTTTAAATGCTTATTTTATATTTTTGAGAGAAAGAGAGTCAGAGCATGAGTGGGGCAGGGGCAGAGAGAGAGGGAGGTACAGAATCAGAAGTAGGTACCAGGCTCTGAGCTGTCAGCACAGAGTCTGACACAGGGCTCGAACTCATGAACCACAAGATCATGACCTGGACTAAAGTCGATGCTTAACTGACTGAGCCACCCAGGTGCCCCTAAAAACTGCAATATGAGATTCAAGTTATATAAATATTTTCAAAAGCTCAAGATAATACCCCTCCTTTTTATTGTTTCAGAGTCATGTTGTAAATAAATGCACTGCACAGAAGTTTTTGCTATTATGTGAAACTGACAGAAAAGACAGACAAAGAAATTTTTCTGCTTTTTTAAGTACAAAGCACAAAAAATTGCTCCTGGAATAAGTTGTTTGACTACAATTTTCCCTTTCTTCCTTCCTCAATCCCTCTATTTCTCACTCATTTTCCAGACAACCTGCTATCCATCCACTCACCCATTCATGAATCCATCCATTCCACTTTTTGAGTATATTCTGTAGTCTAGTCAATGTGCCTAGATGCATATACAATGATAAGCAAAACAGTCTTTGCTCTCACCACATTTTCAGACTATGGGCAAGCCATGCATCAATCAAATAATCACACAAATGACAATATAAATACCTATTAAGCAAATACGTCTGGAGAAGAAAGCTGTATGGCAAAGGAAATTGACCTAAACTAAGAGTCAGAGAAGTCAGGAAAGGGTTCCCTGATAAATGACACATGAGCTGATTTGAATGATGAATAGATATACAATGTGTGTTGGGGAAGGGAGCTTTTTGAACTGGAGGAATGCTAAGTGTAAGGGCCCCAAAGAGAATGTGTGGAGAGAGGGCAAATGACATGCTCCAACAACAGAGAAAGACTGGTATGGCTGGAGCTCAGAAACCACAGAGAAGATTGATAGGAGATGCGGTTGGAAGGTAGTCAAGAAAATAAAAAACATAACGAACTATCAAAAAACAGACAAGTACAGCTAAAGAGGGAACAATCTACTAAAAGCACGGAGCACAGCACAGAGAGATAAGCATATAAAAACTGTGATAAGAAAGATTAATAAAAATTTGGACTAGGAGATCCAATAAGCATTTTATAAAAGTTGAGGGTGACAGTAGAGCAAATATAAAGGCAGTAATGTTCAAACAAATAACATCTGAGAATTCTTTTAGAGCTATTAAAAGGCATGAGTACACTGACTGAAAAACTACAAAATCAAAGCTCCCTCAAACCATACATACACATAACAGTCAAACTAAAAAGAGAAAAAGATCTTAAAAGAAAACTGACAAAAGATAATTACAAAGAAAATCAATTATAATGAGCATAGACTTCTCAACAAATACATTTATAAAGTTATCAAAGGAAAATAACTGTCAACAGAATTCTATACTCAGCTAAACTAATACAGAAGAATGAGGGTAAAATAACTAAATTTTAGGAAAAGACTGAGAAAATTAACTCACAAGTCAAAGAAAGGAAGTAGTTTCAAGAAAGAAATTAAACTTCAAAAGAAGAAACAGAACACAAGAAGCAATGTTGAAAAATTCTGTAAACATATAAGTAGATATAAATAAGCACTAACTGAAAGAATAAGAACAAGAGTGGTGATTTATTTATTTATTTATTTATTTATTTATTTTTGTGTGAAAAGTAGTGATTTATTTTTAAGGATATAGAAAAACAATGTGGATCTAAAATAGTATACAGCCATATTATAAAAGATTGGTGTGTGTGTGTGTGTGTGTGTGTGTAAGGGGGACAGGGACAGAGTAAGAACAGACACTCACTAGTAAGCAGGATGTTGTGCTCAGTATTCAAATATTCCTAGGACCACATATTGTTTAGAAGAAAAGCTGGAAATACTAACAATAGATTTTGTTAAATATGCATATTACAAATTTAACTTCTAAAAGAATAGAGAATGTATAACTTCTGAACCAATAAATAGTAGTGGTAGAAAATGCCTAAAGAAAGAAAATACATAAGATAAAGGAAAGAATTAACATAAAAGAATCATGAGAAGTAGAAAATACAAAACATAAAATAAATTAAAATAGTAAACATAAATGTGCCAGTAATTCAAATACACATGGATTAAACTTATCAGTTAATAGAAAGATATTGTCAGATTGAGGTTTTTTAATTAGATTATCTGATGTTTATTAGAGATAAACAGATGAAAAGGACTAAGAAAAGATAATACTTCTGTTTCCAGCCTTCATAGAATGGCCAAGACTGAATATAAGCTCCCACTCTTAACAACTGGAAAACTAGGAAGGAAGGAGGGAAGGACGGAAGAAAAGATGGAGGGATTGCTTCCAGATAGAGGACAACAGGCAGCACAGTGCTGTGATCTCTGAGAGAAGGGAAACAAACAAGATGAGCCCTATGATCATTCCAGCTTTCTATCAGGAGACACTTCTCCAGTCTTCAGTTCAGGGAAAGACACTTCAATCAGAGCACAGTTGATATGCTGAAATGGGGAGACAAAAATAAGCATGTGAAGTATGTGGGGTATAATTCCAGAAATGAAGTATCTACACACACAAAAAGACATCCAGAAATTTGCCCAGGACTCTCTTTGAGTCTGCTACTGAATACTGAAGCATGAATATACAGAGGAAAACTCTAGAAGGCTGGGAAAGAACCACCAGCAAGTTATAAAGTAAACAAAACCACAGTAGATACACAGTTGGGAAAAAGTCTGTGTTTGAACCTGCTGAAATGAAGAGTCCTTAATGAACACCCTGGACTGGGCACTTAATAGAGAACAGAGAAGGGTCACACCACAGTGGTAGGGTTAAACTAGTCTTACAGAAACAGCTAATTTAAACTTGCCCCATCGAAGCTTAAAGATAATCTCAAAAGTATTGGTTGATCTGCAAGTAATTTAATAGCCTGCCAGAAAAAATATAATATTCTTGAGAGGAAGATGACAAAGTCTAACAGTCAACAAAGTAAAATTCACAATGTCCAGCACACAATTTTAAAAATACCAGATATGTAAAGATGCAGAAATGTAACCTACAGCAGGACAAAAATTAATCAATGTAAATAAATTAAAAAATGACAAAGGTCATAGTATTAGCAAGTGCTTTAAAACAGCTATTATCCATAATACAAGAGATAGCAACAGGATCTGAATTACCCCAATGCCACAAACAACTAAAAAAATGGACAAAATATAGGAAGAAAAATTTGTTAACACACAATGGATAGGTAGCAGAGAACTAGGATCTCTAAAGGAAAGAAAACAAACAAGGTCAATCCTATCATTGCCATAGCATCTTGCTTAGATGCAAATTCTGGACTATGAAGGAAATGGAACCAAAACACAGTCTAATTATCTCAATGAGTTTTAAAGGTAAATACCAGAATTTAGGGAAGCCAAGATGTCTAGAATTTTTGGAGCAGATCACCAGAGAAAAGAGAGCTATGCAGAGATGAGTTCCAGAAATCTGCACATACACAAGTGAAACTGTGAAGCCAAGAAAAGAACAACTCCCTAGGAAAGAACAATTATCAGGAAAGCTGTCAGCCAGGCAATTCCTGCATCTGATACAGGGCCAGGAAGCATTCAAAATCTCATCATTGAGAGTGGAGACACTTTGATGTCACTGACTATACAAGACATTCAACAGAAAACCAGGAACTCAATAGAGACCCCAAAAAGGTCATATCTTACTAGTGGGTAAAGGTTAGCCCTATTCTAGAGCTATTATCACTAAATTTGAAGACACAAAATATGGCAACTATACAAAGTGTACCAAAAAGAGAAGACTGAGGGAAAATATACAAAGTATTAATGATCTGTTGAACAATATCAAGTATCTAATGTACTTTCAATTGGAATTCCAAGAAAATATGATAGAAATAATAAGAAACAAAATATCTTAAGAAATAATGGTCAAATATTGTTTGAATTTGATGAAACTTGTAATGAAATGTTATAAACATAAGGAAAATAACATTAATCTCAACTGCGGAATGTTCTATTGCTGAAAGCCAGTAATAAAGAGCAAAAAATTTAAACAGCTGGGGTGGGGGTGGAAGAACATGTTTAAAGAAATAGATAAATTTGACCTCAGATTTCTCTCTATGAACTATGTAAGGCAGAATACAAGAGAAAGAAATGGAGAGTGAGGCAAACAAGAAACATACTTGCACCTATAGAGAACTGATAGTTACAAGAAAGGAACTCAGGGGGAATAGGTAATGCGGATTAAGGAGTTCACCTGTGATGAGCACCAGGTGTTGTACAGAATTGCTGAATCACTATACTGGACACCTTAAACTAATATTACACTGTATGTTAACTTACTGGAATTTAAGTTAAAACTTTAAGAAAAAAAAGAAACAACTTTGCCAAAAGGCTAAAAAAGATTCCTACCAACTTAGAATTCTCTTGTAAGCAAGTATGTTCCTCAGGAATCAAGGTAAAATAGACACTTTTATCACAAATAAGACCTGAGTTGATGCCAACAGAACTGCAAGAAATATTTAAAGGAAATTTTTCTAGCAAAAAGAAAATGCTAGTAGATGAAGACTTGGAACCACTCAAAGGAATGAAGAGCATACAAAATAGTAAATACATGAATGAATTAAAAAAGCCTTTCATTCACCTCACATTTTAATTTATTTAAAGTGAAATGATAAGTTTAAAGTGAAAATAATAATAATGCACTATGGGGTACACAATATATTAAGATGTAAAATGTAAGAATATTAGGATAAATGATAGGAGGCAAGATATAAAAGTGTACTAGAAGTAATATATTATTTGTAGGCAGACTATGACAATTAAGAGATGCATGGTGTATACTTTAGAGCAATAAATTTTAAAAAAGATGTATAGCTTATATGACAATAGAGATAGAAAAGAATATTTAAAACGCACTATAAAAGAAGTCAGGCAAGGTGGCACAGGCACAAAGCATCCTGGAACACTCCAGGCCCACACTTGCATTGGCTCCAGCAATTTGCCAAGGTGCCCCACCTGTGGAATGTCCCAACTTGCACCCTTGTCAACTTCAGCCATCATACCATAATGCCCTCAATACAGAGAGACACCCTGCTCCAACTTGTACCCATTTCAGCTTCAGCTGTCCAGCCAGAGTGCCCTCTGTGCAGAGAATCCCAAAACTGCCCCAAACCATGTTCACTTTAGCTCCACTCATCCCACCAGGGTAGCCCCAGTGTGAGTGTCCCAGATTCCCCAGCTCATCCAGTCACAACTTGAGCCAGCCAGTGAAATTCACCAGGCACACCTAGCCTACACAGGGAATAATCACACACAGGGACACTACTTCAAGTTTAGAAAAAGTAGGTGTTTTGCCCAATTCATAAAAACAAACATAGAAAGTCAAGGAAAATTAAGATAGAGGAATATGCTCCAAATAAAAGAAAAAAGCAAAACCTTAGGGAAAAAAAACTAAATTAAATGGAAATATGGAAATATGGGGAAAAATGGAAATAAACATGCTCATTACACTGGAAGGAAGACTGGGTGAATTCAGTAAGAACTTCAGCAAAGAGGTAGAAAATATAAAAAAAAGAAAAAATCAGAGTTGACAAATATAATTATCAAAATGAAAAAATACACTAGATGGAATCAACAATAGATTAGAGAACAGAGAAGAATGAATCAGCAATGTGGAAAATGGTAATAGAAAGTACCCAAGCTAAACAGCAAAGAGAAAAAGGAATTTTAAAAATGAGAATAGGTTAAAGGATCTCTTAGACAACATCCAATGAACAATATTCCCATAATAGGGGGTCCAGAGGGAGAAGAGAGAGAAAAAAGGCAGAGAGCTTATTGGGAGAAATAATATCTAAAAACTTACCTAACGTTAGGAAGGAAACAGACATCCAGGTTCAGGAAACACAGAAAGTTCCAAATGAGATGAACCCAAGGAGGTCCACATCATGACTTAGATTAAAGATGAAGAGAGAATTTTACTTTATTTTATTTTTTATTTGAGAGAATACATGCAGCAGGTGGGAGGGGGTGAGAGAGAGAGAGAGAGAGAGAAAGAGAGAGAGGATATCTTAAGTGTGCTCCACACTCAGCATGGAGCCCAACACAGAGCTCAGTCTCACAACCCTGGGATCATGACCTGAGCCAAAATGAAGAGTCAGACACTCAACCAACTGAGCCACCCAAGCACCCCAAAGAGAATTTTAAAAGCACCAAAGAGAAGAAACTAGTTACATACAAGGCACATCCCTTAAAGCTATCAGGTAATTTTCAGCAGAAACTCTGCAGGCCAGAAGAGAGTGGCATGATATATTCAGTCCTGAAAAGAAAAAACCTAAAACCCAGAGTACTCTACTCAGCAAGATTATCATTCAGAATTGAAGGAGAAAGAATTTCTGAGACAAATGAAAGTTTAAGTAGTTCTCACCACTAAACTAGCCTTACAAGAAATGTTAAAGGGACTTAAGTAGAAAAGTCAGTAATCGTAAGTATGAAAAGAAAAAAATTTCATGAGTAAAAGAAAATATACAGTAAAGGTAGTAGTCACTTACAAAGCTATTATGAAAGTTAAAGGCAAAAGTAGCAAAATCAATTATATCTAAAAAAGGTAGTCAATGAAATTCACAAAAAAAAAGTCATTACTACCCAAAGCAATCTACACATTCAATGCAATCCCCATCAAAATTGCACCAACATGCTTCTCAAAGCTAGAACAAACTATCCTCAAATTCATATGGAACCACAAAAGACCCTGAATAGCCAAAGTTATATTG
>NC_043703.1:88181732-88194220 GCF_006229205.1 Suricata suricatta | reverse complement strand
TTAGAGGTGCAGTAGGCATGACTTTGAGTAGATAATGAAAGAAAATGC
Organism: Suricata suricatta; assembly: GCF_006229205.1. Lineage (NCBI taxonomy): Eukaryota > Metazoa > Chordata > Mammalia > Carnivora > Herpestidae > Suricata > Suricata suricatta. The sequence goes on along the minus strand of NC_043703.1, from coordinate 88,194,172 downwards.
AAAATGCTTATTGATTTATGATATGGTTTCATCTTAGCTTGGGCAAACCATGCAGTATTTAATACATAGTAGCAGAATATTTACTATTGAAGATTGAAAAGATGTGGTTCTTTGTGTGCAATCTTTCATTTATGCATGTGAGAGGGTTTTCTTTTTTTTTTTTTAATATTTTTACATTGTAGTACTTGTTTTGCTTGTTGGTGGTGTTTGCTTATTTAATACATTCCGTCAAGGACAGAAATTACACGATGGTTTTTTTGTTATTTTGTTGGTTTTTTTTTCCCCCTAGGAAGTGTATCTTGGGTTTTTCCCTTATTATTTTCTTTACTTTTTTTTCCTCTTCTTTTTTTGGTGGTGGTCGTGGTTATGTTTAAATAAAGTTGCTTTTACAACACACCAAAGACTTAATCATCCATTTCCTACATAAAAGGTAGCTACTTTTTTGCATGGACCTCAAGCATATTGTAGTATAGAGGTGGAATTTAAGGAAAGGTATTAAGCAGGCTGTGTTTTAGCTTATGGGCAAGTAATAAGCTGCTATATAATGATTGCCACTTCAGATAGCTGTGAAATTAGGTGATTAACTAGTTGTTACTTAACCTTCTAATTTCTGTATAAGTCTAATTACATGAAATAGAAGTTGGTGTTCTGATTTTTTACTTTGCTTATCCATTTGGAGTGTCATTATAACTACTGAATTGTAAATGATGGAAAATAATTGCATATGTTAAAAAAATAGTGTTATATTCTTAAAAAATAAATAAATAAATAAAGTAAAAAAAAAAAAAAAGAAATTCACAAAATAAAAATATGAGGGATGCCTGGGTGGCTCAGTCAGTTATACATCCGACTTCAGCTCAGGTCATGATCTCACGGTTTGTGGGTTCAAGCCCTGCACTGGGCTCTGTGCTGACAGCTCAGAGCCTGGAGCCTGGTTCAGATTCTGTGTCTCCGTCTCTTTCTCTGTCCTTCCCCCACTCATGAACTGTCTCTCTGTCTCAAAAATAAATAAGCATTAAAAAAATTTTAATATGAAAAATATGACAACATGTTCATAAAATAAGAATATGAAGGATGGAATAAAGTTCCTTTAGAATGCATTAGAAGTCAAGTGACCATCAACATAATATAGGCTGCTACATACTTATGATGTTATATGTAAACCTCATGGTAACCATAAAACAAAAACCTATAATAGATACAATAAATAAAGAAAAGGAAAGTCGAGCATAACACCAATTACAAGGAAAGAGAACAAGAAAAGAAACACACAAGGACTACAAAACAACAAAAAAACAGTTAACAAATGGCAATAAATGTATACCTAGCAATAATTAATTTAAATGTAAATGGTCTGTTCCAATAAAAAGACATAGGGTGATGGAATGGATAAAATAAGCAAGACCTATCTACAGAATGCCTATAAAATACTCAATTCAAACCTAAACACACATACAGACTGAAAACGAAGGGATAGAAAAATATATTCCATGAAAATGGAAGTGGAAAAAAAAAGCTAGGGTAGCAATATTTATATCAGACAAAATAGACTTTTTGTTTCTTAATTTTTAATGTTTACTTTTGAGAGAGACAGAGCATGAGTTGGGGGAGGAACAGAGAGAGGGAGACAGAGAGTCTGAAGCAGGCTCCAGGCTCTGAGCTGTCAACCCAGAGTCCGACATGGGGCTCAAACTCACAAACTGTGAGATCATGACCCAAGCCAAAGTCAGATGCTTAACTGACTGAGCCACCAGATGCCCACAAAATAGACTTTAAAACAAAGACTGTAATAAGAGACAAATAAGTATATTACATAATGATTAAGGAATCAATCCAGGGGCGCCTGGGTGGCTCTGTCAGTTAAGCAACCAACTTTGGCTCAGGTCATGGGTTCAAGCCCCATGTCCGTCTCTGTACTGACAGCTAGCTCAGAGCCTGGGGCCTGTCTTCAGATTCTGTGTCTCCCTCTCTCTCTGATCCTCCCCTGCTCACACGGTCTGTGTCTCTCTCTCTCTTTCTCTCTCAAAAATAAAAAAAAAATTAAAAATTTGAAAAGGAATCAATCTAATAAGAGGATATAACAATCATAAGTATCTATGCCTCAAACACTGGAACACCTAAATACATAAAGCAAATATTAACAGATATAAATATAGTGATTGACAGTAATATGGTAATAGGAAGGAACTTGAACACCCCACTTATAGCAATGGATAGATCATCAAAAGAGAAAATCAATAAGGGCACAGTGTGTTTGAATGACATATTAGACCAGATGGACTTAACAGTTATACATAGAACATTCCACCCCAAGACAATAGAATTCATATTCAAATGCACATGGGACATTCTTAGGGACAGATCATTAGGCTATAAAAAAAAAACTCAATGAATTTGAGAAGACAGAAAACATATCAAATCTCTTCTGACCATCATGGTAAGAAGCTAGAAGTAACTATAAGAAAAAAATAACTGAACTAAAAAAAAAAATCCAACCAAACAAAAACACAAACCCACAAAAACGTAAGTGCTAAACAACATTCTACTAAACAACAAATAAGTCATCAACAGCAACAAAAAGTTGAAGGAAGAGATTTAAAAACACCTGAAGACAAATAAAAGTGAAAATATAACAGTTCAAAATCTTTGGGGATACAGAGGATCAGTTGTAAGAGGAAAATGTATAGCAATACAGGCCCACCTCAAGAAACAAGAATAATTTCATATTAAAAAACCTAACATTTGATCTATAGGAACTAGGAAAAGAACAAACAAAGCTGAAAGTTACTAGAAGGAAGGAAATAATAAAGATCAACGCAGAAATGAATGAAGTAGGAACTAAAAAACAATAAAAAGGTCAATGAAACTAAGAGCTAGAACTTCGATAAGTCTTTAGTCAGACTCTTCAAGAAAAAAAAAAAAAAAAAGACCTAAGTAAATAACAAGACATGAAAGAGAGAAGTAACAATTGACAACACAGAAATACAAGGGATAATAAGTCTGTTATGAAAACTTACATGTCAACAAATTGGACAACTTAGAAGAAATGTATAAATTCCTAAAAATATGCAATCTTCCAAAGCTGAATCATAAAGAAGTAGAAAATCTGAACATAACTACTAGTAACAAAACCGAACTGGTAATCAGAACACCCCAACAAACAAAAGTCCAGGACCAAATGGCTTCACAGGTGAATTCTACTAAACATTTAAAGAACAGTTAATACCTACTGTCATCAGACTATTTCAAAACGTAGACAAGGATGGTAAACTTCCAAATACATTTTACAAGGCCAGCATTACTCTCATATGAAAACCAGACAAAGACACCACAAAAATAAATAAATAAAACTAAAGGCCAATAACCTGATAAATATAGACACAAAAATCTTCAACAAAGTATTACCAAAACATACTCAACAATACATTAAAGGCTCATTCACAACCATCAATCATGACTTACTCTGGTGATGCCAGGATGGTTCAATACTCACAAATCAATCGATGTGACACACCATATTAACAAAATGAAAGAGAAAAAACCATCTCAACAGATGCAGAAAAAACATTTGACAAAATTCAACATCCATTGATGATAAAACTCCCAATAAAGTGGGTCTAGAGGTAACAAACCTCAACATAATAAAACCATACATGGCAAACCCATGGCTAATATCATATACAATGGTGAATAACTGAGAGCTTTTCCTCTAAGAAATAAGAAAAGATGTCCACTCTCACCACTTTTATTCAACACAGTACTAGAAATCCTAGCTATTGCAATCAGACAAGGAAAAGAAATAAAAGGCTACCAAGTTGGTAACAAAGAAGTAAAATTTTCACTATTACAGAAGACATAATACTATATACAGAAAACCCCAAAGACTGTACCCCAAAAAACCCTATTAGAATAAATTCAGTAAAGTTGAAGGATATAAAATTAATATACAGAAATCTATTGAATTTCTGTACACAAACAATGAAGTAGCAAGAAGAGAAATTAAAAACACAATTCCATTTATAATTGCACCCAAAAAAAAACAAATACCTAGGAATAAAATTAACCAATGAAGTGAAAGACCTGTACTCCAAAAACTATGAAACACTGATAAAACAAACTGAAGAGGACATAGACAATTTATTCCATACTCATTGCAATAATTGGAAGAATATTGGTAAAATGTCCATCCTACCCAGGACAATCTCAGATTCAATGCAATTTCTATCAAAATACTAAAAGCATTTTTCACAGAACTAGATCAAATAATCCTAAAATTTGTAAGGAGCAGCAAAAGATCCAAATAGCCAGTTATCTTGGACAGAAGGACAAAATTGATGGGAGGAGTTAAGATGGCAGAGTAACAGAAGGGCCCTGGGCTTGTCATGTTGCTTGAACACAGCTAAATCAACATCAAACATCATGATCAAATCATTTAGAACACCTAGGGAATTGATCAGAGGGTTAAGAGAACAATCTGCATAATTAGAGGGAGATCCATGTGGCAGGTATGAGGTGTGGAGATGTAACCTGGGGAAGAGGAAAGTCGCAGAGTCATGGAGGAGAGGAGGCACTTTTCACAGAGAGAAGACACAGGGAATAAAGAGATGGAGAGAGACAGCAGTGTTTCAGGTTCATGCAAGAAAAACACTCCCCCCAAACCAGTGACTCACAAAAAATTATCACAAGCTTTTGCAAACAGTGGAGCTCAAAGTTTGAGGCTTTAGAAGTCCACAACATTCGCCAGAGTTGAGCTAGGTGGACAGCACTACTCTTGGAAAGGAGCAGAGCACAGGCCTGGGAGTAGACAGTGTGGTGTGGGGATCCACTGGGAGAGCATGTTTCCCTTCCTGGATTACAAAGAGGTGTATTGTCTCTTCAAGGACAAAAGACCTGGTGGACACCATGAACAGCCATTCAATAGTACAGGACAGAGGCACGTGCAGAGGGCAGATAACCTGGTCACAGTTTTTCACTGTGCTTCACCATAAACTCCAGACACCTGTGCAACCATGCAGCTGCTTTTCTGGGACAGAATGACACAAGGCAAAGCACTGTGAGGCTCTCTTTCTAGATCCTATTAGATTCAGAGGTTTGAGTCCCAACCACACACCAGAGATAAAACACAGGAGAACTGTGTCACCAGGTGTGCCCACACCCTGGTTATGGACAGGTTGCAGCAGGGATCTGACAGAAGCCTGGGACACAAGAGGGGAAATTGTTCGCTTTTTGGTGAGGGCTTCCTGAAGAGTGGTGGCTTTCTAAGGGAGGAGAGAGTAGGGTGACGCCATTTCCCCCCAGCTGCCCCACACCCACTAACACGGTGGGACTTCAGTGAGCAACACAGTTCCCTCAGGGGAGACTGGAGCCGCTTACACCAAACCTTGCCTCCCTGTGCCTTGTAGAGGTCTCTTTAGGAGGGCACCTCTGACTGTGTGACAGTGCAATGAGCCTCTCTCTCAGAGGACGAACACAGACCCCCTCCATGCACCAAGTCTACTGATCACAGAGTGCTCCAAAGTGTCAGCTTCAGTTCCGGTGGAAACAGCACTAGGCTTTTCTTCCCCAACCCCTCCACCCCCTGTTGGAATCAGGCTTATAGATTTTTGTTCATTTGTATGTTTTTTGTTTTTGCGTTTTTTGTTTTGTTTTATGTTTCCTTTTTTTGCTTTTTGTTTTTTGGGGTTTGGGGATTTTTTTTTATCAAGTTTATGCTCTTCCTTTCTTCATTCTTTCCTTCTTTCTTTCTTTAATTCTGTCCTTCTTTCTTTTGCTTTGGAATCAGGTTTTAGTTTTCTGTTTGTCCATTTGTTAGTGTATTTTTATTCCTTTTCCTTCTCTATCTTTTTTGGATCATGTTTTTTTGTTTTGTTTTGTTTTGTTTTGTTTTTTAATCAGGCTTATTTTTACAACCAAATCAAAGCTCACCTAGTTAAAGGTCCAAACACTCCCCACTTCAAGAAAGGAGGAATTCTGCAGAGGACTGACCTGTGGGAAAGAGCAGGTGAATCACAACAGCAGCGTGCACATAACATACACCAGAAACACTTCCTGAAGTGCCAGGCCCTTGGTGGTGTATTGCTCCTTCTTAATATAGCATTATTACTCTCAAAAACATAGACAAAATGACAAGATGAAGGAATTCTCCCCAAAAGAAAGATCAAGAAGAAGTCACAGCCAGGGATTTGCTCAAAACAGATTTATAAGTAATACATCTGAATAAGAATTTAGAACAATAGTTATAAGAATACAAGCTGGGCTTGAAAATGATCATAGAAGACACCAGAGAAACCACTGATGTAGAGATAAAAGACCTAAAAACTAGTCAGGCTGAAATAAAAAATTCTATATCTAAGATGCAAAACTGATTGGATATAATCACAATGAGGATGGAAGAAGCAGAGGAATGAATAGGTGATATAAAAAATAAAATTATAGAAAATAATAAAGCTGAAAAGAAGAGGGAAAAGAAACTATTAGATCATGAATATAGACTAAGGGAATTCAGTGATTCCATAATGTGCAATATTATTCATATCATAAGAGTCCCAGAAGAAGGGCAGGAAAAAAAGGGGCAGAAGATTTATTTGAACAAATTATAGCTGAGAACTTCAGTAATCTGGGGAAGGAAACAGGCATTCAAGTCCAAGAGGCACAGAGAACTCCCCACAAAATCAACAAAAACAGGACACCTGGGTGTCTCAGTCATTTAAGCACCTAACTTTGACTGAGGTCATAATCTCATGGTTCATGAGTTTGAGCTCCATGTCAGGCTCTGTGCTGACAGCTCAGAGCCTAGAGCCTGCTTCAGATTCTGTGTCTCCCTCTCTCTCTGTCCCTCCCAAACTCACGCTCTGTCTCTCAAAAATAAACAAACATTGGGGCGCCTGGGTGGCTCAGTCGGTTAAGCCTCCGGCTTCGGCTCAGGTCAGATCTCACGTTTGTGGGTTCGAGCCCCGTGTCAGGCTCTGTGCTGACTCTAGCTCAGAGCCTGGAGCCTGCTTCAGATTCTGTGTCTCTTCTCTCTCTGCCCCTCCCCCTCTCATGCTCTGTCTCTCTCTGTATCAAAAATAAATAAAATATTTTAAAAAATAAACACACATTAAAAAAAACACATAAATCAAAAAAGAAAACAGATTAACACAAAGACATATCATGGTGAAACTTGCAAAATACAAAGATAAGGAGAGAATTCTGGAAGAAGCTAGGGACAAAAAGTTCCTTTACCTACTAGAGTAGACACATAAAGTTAGCTGCAGGGCTGTCCACAAAAACATAGCAAGCCAGAATGGAGTGTCATGATATATTCAACGTGCTAAATGAGAAAAATATGCAGCCAAGAATAATTTATCTAGCAAAGCTGTCATTCAGAATAGAAGAGACAAAGAGTTTCCAAGACAAGCAAAAACTAAAGGAATTCATGAACTCTAAACCAGCTCTGCAAGAAAATTTAAGGATACTTTGAGTGGGAAAGAGAGACCAGAAGCAACAAAGACTAGAAAGGAACAGAAATAATCTACAGGAAAAGAGACTTTACAGGCAATACAATGGCACTGAATTCATATCTATCAATAATTACTCTGAATGTAAATGGACTAAATGCTCCAATCAAAAGACACAGGGTATCAGAATGGATTAAAAAAAAAAAAAAAGACCAATTGGTATACTGCTGACAAGAGACCCGTTTTAGACTCAAAGACATCTCAAGATTGAAAGTAAGGGAGTCGAGAACCATTTATCCTGCTAATGGACATAAAAGATATCTAGAGTAGGCATACTTATGTCAGAGAAGGGCATAATAAAGGGGTCTATCCAACAATAAGATCTAACAATTATAAATATTTATGCCCCCAACTCAGAAACAGCCCAAAATATAAATCAATAACAAAGAAATTTATTGATGATAATACAACAACAGTAGGGACTTCAACACTCCACTTAGAGCAATGGAGAGGTCATCTAAGCAGAGGATAAACAAAGAAACAATATCTTTCAAGGACACACTTAAACAGATTAATTTAATATGCATATTCAGAGAATTCTATCCTAAAGCAGGACAATACACATTCTTTTTGAGTGTACATGGAAGACTCTCTAGAATACGTTGCATACTGGGTCACAAATCAGGCCTCAACCAGTACAAAAAGATTGAGATCATACCATGCATATTTTCAGAATACAATGCGATGAATCTTGAAGCCAACCACAATAAAAAAGTTTAGAAAGCCCTTAAATATATGGAAGTCAAACAACATCCTACTAAAGGAAACTAAAGAAGAAATTTAAAAATACATGGAAGCAAATGAAAATGAAAATGTGACAGTCAAAAAGCTTTGGGATGCAGCAAAGGCAGTCCTAAGAGGGAAGTATATAGCAATATAGGCCTTTCTCAAGAAGCAAAAAAAAGTCTCAAATACACAACCTAACCTTACACCTAAACAAGCTAGAAAAAGAACAGCAAACAAAGCTTAAAACCAACAGAAGGTGGAAATAATGAAGATTAGAGCATACATAAATGATATGGAAATTTAAAAAAAAACAGAACAGATCAATAAACCTAGGAGCTGGTTCTCTGAAAGAATTAACATTGATAAACTCCTCACCAGACTTAAGAAAATAGAAAGCACCCAAATAAAATCACTAATGAAAGAGGAAAGATCACAACCAACATCGCAGAAATACAAATACAAGAGAATATTATAAGCAAATACATACCAACAAAGTGGGCAATCTGGAAGAAATGGATAAATTCCTAGAAGCATATAAACTACCCAAACTGAAACACGAAGAAATAGAAAGTTTAAACAGACCCATAACCAGCAAAGAAATTAAATGTGTAATTAAAAAAAAAAACCTCACAACAAACAAGAGTCCAGGGGCAGATGGCAACCAACTGGAATTCTACCAAACATTTAAAGAAGAATAATACCATTTTTCTGACACTGTTCTAAAAAAATAGAAATGGAAGGACAAATTTCCAAATTCATTCTATGAGGCCAGTATTACTTCGTTTGAAAACCAAAGACTCCATGAAAAGAATTACAGACCAACATCCCTGATAAACATGGATGGAAAAATTCTCAAGATACCAGAAAATTAAATCTAACAGTACATTAAAAGAATTATTCACCATGAGCAAATAGGGACTATTCCTGGGCTGGGCTGCAGGGATGGTTCAATATCTGCAAATCAATCAGTGTGCTACAGCACATTCATAAAAGAAAGAATAAGAGCCATATGATCCTCCCAATAGATGCAGAAAAAGCATTTGACAAAACATTGCATCTTTCCTGGTAAAAACTCTCAAGAAAGTAGGGATAGAAGTAACATACCTCAATATCATAAAGGCCATATACAAAAGATCAATAGATAATGTCATCTTCAATGGGGGAAAACTGAGAGCTTTTCCCCTATGGTCAGGAACACGACAGGGATGTTCACTCCCACCACTGTTGTTCAACACAGTACTGGAAGTACTAGCCTTAGTAATTAGACAACAAAAAGAAATAAAAGACATCAAACTGACAAGGAAGAAGTCAAACTTTCATTCTTTGCAGATGTCATGATACTCCATGTAGAAAACCTGAAAGACTACACCAAAATATTGCCAGAACCAACATGTGAATTCAGCAAAGTCACAGGATATAAAATCAATGTATAGAAATCTACTGTATTTCTATATATCAATAATGAAGCAGCAGAAAGAAATCAAGGATAGATTCTATTAGCAACTGCACTAAAAACCATAAGACATTTAAGAATAAATCTAACCAAAGAGGTAAAAAGATCTGTATGCTGAAAACTATAGAAAGCTTATGAAAGAAATTAAAGAAGGCACAAGGAAATTGAAAGACATTTCATGCCTATGGATTGGAAGAAAAAATATTGTTAAAATATTGCTACCCAAAGCAATCCACACGTTCAATGTAATCCCTATCAAAATAAACCAGCATTCTTCACAAAATTAGAACAAACAATTCTAAAACTTGTATGGACCAGAAAATATTCTAAATAGCCAAAGTAATGTTGAAAAAGAATAGTAAAGAAGAAGGCATCACAATTCAAGACTTCAAGCTGTATTACAAAGCTGTAATCATCAAGACAGTATAATGCTGGCACAAAAATAGACACATAGATTAATGGACAGAACATAATGAAGAACCCAGAAAGGGACCCACAACTATATGGTAAACTCGTCTTCGAAAAAGCAGGAAAGAATATGCAATGGATAAAAGATATGCAGAAAGTGACATGCAAACGAATGAAGCTGGACCATTTTCTTACACCATACACAAAAATAGACTCAAAATGGATGAAAGACCTAAATGTAAGACAGGAAACCATCAAAATCCTAGAGGAGAAAACAGGCAACAACCTCTTTTACCTCAGCCACAGCAACTTCTTACCATACATTTCTCTAGAGGCAAGGAAAACAAAAGCAAAAATGAATTATTGGGATTTCATCAAGATAAAAAACTTCTGCACAACGAACTTAACCATCAACAAAACTAAAAGCCAAATGATGGAACAGTAGGTATTTCCAAATGACATATCAGATAAAGAGCTAATATCCAAAATCTATAAAGAACTTATCAAACTCAACACTCCAAAAATAAACAATCCAATTAAGAAATGCATAGAAGATATGTACAGACATTTATCCAAAGAAGACATACAAATAGCTAATAGACACATGAAAAAATGCTCAACATTAATCACCAGGAAAATATAAATCAGAACACAATGAGATACCTGTCAGAGTGGCTAAAATTAACAACTCAGGAAACAACAGACGTTGGTAAGGATGCAGAGAAGGTGGAACCCTTTGCAGTGTTGGTAGAAATGCAAACTGATGCAGCCACCCAGAAAACAGTATGGAGGTCCCTCAAAAAGTTTAAAATGGAGTATTACTAAGCCATCAAAAAGAATGAAGTCTTGCCATTTACAACAATGTGGATGGAACTATAGTGTACTATGCTAAGTGAAATATGTCAGAGAAAGGCAAATATATGATTTCACTCATATGTAGAATTTAAGAAACAAAACAGATGAACACAGGGGAAGGGAAAGAAAAAATAAGAAAAACAGAGAGGAAGGCAAACCAAAGAGACTCTTAATTATAGAGAACTAACTGAGGGTTGCTGAAGGGGATGGGCTAAATGGGTGATGGGCATTAAGGAGGGCACTTGTTGGGGGATGCCTGAGTACCTCAGTCAGTAAGGGTGCAACTTCAGCGTAGGTCATGATCTCATGGTCTATTAAGTTTTGGCCCCATGTTAGGCTCTGTGGTAACAGCTCAAAGCCTGGAGCCTGCTTTGGATTCTGTGACTCCCTCTCTCTCTCCCCTTCCCCTGATCATGCTCTCTTTGTCTCTCAAAAATGAATAAACATTAGAAAAAAAAATTTTTAAAGGAGGGCGCTTGTTGGGATGAGCACTGGTGTTATATGTAAGTGATGAATCACTAAATTCTACTCCTAAACCAATTCTACACTATATGTTAGCTAACTTGAATTTAAGGGGTTTTTTTTACTTTTATTTTTATTTTGAGAGAGAAAGAGAAAGAGAGAGTAAAGTAGGGGCAGAGAAAGAGTGAGAGAATTCCAAGCAGCCTCTGCACTGCCAGCACAGAGCCTGATGTGGGGCTCGATCCCATGAACACGAAATCATGACCTGAGCTAATATCAAGAGTTGGACACTTAACCAACTGAGCCACCCACATGCCCCCTAACTTGCATTAAACAAAATCTTGGAAGACAATAAAAAGAATAATGCTGTAGGTATCACAAGCCCAGATTTCAAGATATACTACAAAGCTTTAGTAATCAAAACAGTATGATGGGGGCACAAAAAGAGATACATAGATCAACAGGACAGGACAGAGAGCCCAGAAATGGATCCACACTTATATGGTCAAGTATCTTTGAAAAAGGAGGCAAAATATACAATGGGGAAAAAATAATCTCTTCAGTAAATGGTGTAGGGAAAACTGGACAACTACATGTACCCCCATAGAGACACACACAAAAATCCCTCAAAATGGATTAAAGAGCCAAATGAAAGATCTGACACCATTCAACTCCAAGAAGAAATCATAAGTAGTGATTTCTTTGACATTTACCTAACAATATTTTCTACATCTGTCTCCTCAGGCAAGAGAAACAAAAGCAATAATAAATTATTGAGACTACAGTAAAATAAAAAGGTTTTGCACCATTGTCGGGGCCAGCCAAGTTTTCTGTCTGTCTCAGGCAAGGATTATCACTCCGTTGAGTGAGCCAGTAAACAAGATTTGCATCTGGAGGCTGGAGATTGCCATTTCCTGGTCAAAATAACTTTGGCGACTGTCTTGCTGAGCTAGACATGAGTGGCCAAGGCACACAAAAGATCAAAACCGTATTCAGTGTTAGTTCTCCATCCCCCAAGATTGCTGAGGCAAAGTCGG
>NC_043703.1:88171183-88181632 GCF_006229205.1 Suricata suricatta | reverse complement strand
TCTTCCCCCCCTGAAGACTATATAAAGAACAGTTCTTTGAATAAACGCTCTCTTTCGCCTGATTGAAGAACCGTGAGTTCTGTCTTTACTCTTTGCGTCTTCCTCTCCTGCCCCCTTTTTCTCTCCCTACCTCAGGAGAAGGACCCGAGACGATTCTCCGCCCTGCCGGTCGGGGCAGACGAAACAGGACGAAACAGGTACAGCCGATCGCCAGGGACGAGCGGCCCTGGCCTTCGGGTTATGACACACCATGAAGGACACCATCAACAAAATAAAAAGGCAACCTACTATTTGAGAAGACATTTTAAAATGATGTATCCAATAAGTGGTTAATACCCCAAAATATAAAAAGAACCTACACCACTCCACAACAAAACAACCACAAATAATCCAATTAAAAAATGGGCGGAGCCTGAATAGACTTTTTCCAAAAAAAGACATATTGATGGCCAACAGACTTGAAAATATGCACATCACTAAGCACCAGGGAAATACAAATCAAAACCATGAAGAGATATCACCTCACACCTGTCAGAATGGCTAAAATAAAAAACTGACAAAACAATAAAACAGTGTTACTGAGGATGTGAGGAAAAAGGAGCCTTCATGCACTGTTGGCAGGAATTTAAACTGGTACAGCTACTGTGGAAAATAGTATGAAGTTTCTTCAAAAAAATTAAATATAGAAATGCCAAATGATCTAGTAATTCAACTACTTGATATTTATCCAAAGAAAAGAAAAACACTAATTTGGAAATATATATGCACCCCTATGTTTAGTACAGCATTATTCACAATAGACAATATATGAAAGCAATCCATAAATCCATCAACAGATGAATGGATAAAGATGATATGGTAGAAAAATACAATGGAATATTACTCACCCATAATAAGGAATCAAGATAAAAAGCTTCTGCACCGTGAAGGAAACAATAAAGAAAAACTAATGGGCAACCAACAGAATGGGAAAAGATAGTGGCAAATGGCATATCGGATAAAGGTCTAGTATCCAAAATCTATAAGGAACTCATCAAACTCCACACCCGAAAAATGAATAATGCAGTGAAAAAATGGGCAGAAGACATGAACAGACACTATTCCAGGGAGGACATCCAGATAACCAAAAGGCATATGAAATGATGCTCAGCGTCACTCATCATCAGGAAAATACAAATCAAAACCACACTGAGATACCACCTCACGACAGTCAGAGAGGCTAAAATGAACAAATCAAGAGACTATAGATGCTGGTGAGGATGTGGAGAGACGGGCACCCTCCTACACTGTTGGTGGGAATGTAAACTGGTGCAGCCGCTCTGGAAAACAGTGTGGAGGTTCCTCAAAAAAATGATCAATAAAACTCTCCTATGACCCAGCAATAGCACTGTTGGGGATCTACCCAAGGGATAAAGAAGTGCTGATGCATAGGGACACACGTACCCCAATGTTTATAGCAGCACTTTCAACAATAGCCAGATCATGAAAAGAGCCTAAATTTATACACACACACACACACACACACACACACACACACACACACTGGAATACTACATGGCAATGAGAAAGAATGAAATCTGGCATTTGTAGCAAAGTGGATGGACCTAGAGGGAGTCATGCTAAGTGATATAAGTCAGGCAGAGAAGGAGAGATACCATATGTTTTCACTCATAGGTCTAACAGGAGAAACATAACAGGGGACCATGGAACGGAGAAAGTTGGGGGAAGAGTTAGGGAGAGGGAGTGAGGCAAATCATGAGAGACTCTTGAATACTGAAAACAAACTGAGGGCTGAAGAGGGAATGGGGGAAGGGGAAGGGAAGTGATGGTATGGTAGAGGGGCACTTGGGGGGGGAAAGCACTGGGTGTTATATGGAAACCAACTTAGTAATAAACTAATTTTAAAAAAGAAATTAAAAAAAAGATTTTCTCCTTGTCCATGGCCTTCAGCATGTTTATTATAATAAGTCTGTTTTTGGCTCTCCTAGTCTTTAATTCCACTTAGAACTTGTTGATCATCCAAATGTTAAGATTAATTTTTTTTAATTTGCAACGTTTTCAGCCAATATTCCCTCAATTATTTCCTCTGCTCCTTTCTCTCCTTTCTTCTCTTTCTGGCACTTCTGAAAATCAATTAATGTAATATATTGTACCTATAAAATAAAAAACAAAAACTATATGGTCATTCCAAAAGACACAGAAAAGGCATTTGAGAAAAAACCCTCAGCTAGCATCATACTTAATGGTGAAGCGCTAAATATGAAGCACAAGGATGTCTCTCCTCTTGCCACTTCTATTCACATCGATCTAGAAGTTCTAGGTATGGCAACTGACCAAAAAGAAAAAAAAGCATTCAGATTGGAAAGAAAGTACAAACTATGTGTTTGCAAATCACACAGTCTTGGATATAAAAGATTGCAAGGAATTCACTAAAAGTGATGAGAATGAATAAGTTCAACTAAGTTGTAGGTTACAAGATCAATTGTAGTTTTATGCATTCACAATGAATAATCCAAAAATGAAAATAACAGTTACAATAGCATCCCAAAGAATACAATACTTTAACAAAAGAAGGCATAACTTATACTCTGAAAACAAAATATTATTGAAAGAAATTAAAGATTTAGTAAATGAAACTACAGCCAGTGTTTACTGACTGGAAGACTTCATAATGTTAAGATGGCTGTAGTTCCCAAATTATCTACAGCTTTAACATAATTCCTATCAGAATCTCAAGTGGTTTCTTCATAGAAATTGCCAAGTTGATTCTGAAATTCATATGGAAATTCAAAAGACCTAAAATAGCCAAGACAATCTTGGAGGAAAAAAAAAACCCAGGAAGACTCTCACTTTCCCATTTTAAAACTTACTACAAAGCAATGGTAATTAAGACTGGGTGACTGCCATAAGGAAAGACACATAGATCAGTGGAATAGAATTAAGAGCACAGAAATAAAATCATGTGCCTATAATATACTGATTTTCAATCTGAGTGTCAAGAAATGTTAATTAGACAACTAGATAACCAGATGCAAAAGAATGAAGTTGGACCCTTACTTCACACTATGTACAAAAAATTAACTAAAAATGCTGCAAGGACCTACATGAGGGCTTGGAGCTTATAGCTAAAAGGCTGATTTTGGAAGTGATAAAAATTTTCTAAAACTGTGGTAAAGGCTGCACAATTCTGTGAATATACTAAACACATTTGGATTGTACACTTCCAAAGGATAAACTGTATGTCGTGTGAATCACATCTCAAAAAAACTGTTACAAAACCCCACAAAAATGTGTAGAATGATTATTTATTTATATAAAACAATTAATAACAAACATAAAGGAATTAATTTATAATAACATAGTAACAGTAGGGGACTTTAACACTCCACTTATATCATTGGACAGATCATCTAAACATAAAATAAACATGAAAACAATGACTTTGAATGACACATTGGACCAGATGGATTTAACATATATTCAGAACATTGCATCCAAGACAGCTGAATATTCATTCTTTTCAAGTCCACATGGAACATTCTCCAGAGTAGATCACATATTAGGTCACAAAACAGGCCTCAACAATTACTAAAAGATTGAAATCATACCATGTACCTTTTCTGACTATACTGCTACAAAACTAGAAGTCGACCACAGGAAACAATTTGAAAAGGCCGCAAATACTTGGAGGTTAGATAACATGCTATTCAACAATGAATGGGTCAACAAAGAAATGAAAGAAGAAATTTAAAAACACACGGAAACAAATGAAAATGAAAACAAAATGGTCAAAAACCTTTGGGGTGCATCAAAATTAGTCCTAAGAGGGAAGTATATAGAAATACCCCCATGAAGCAAGAAAAATCTCAAATACACAATCTCACCTTACACCTAAAGGAGCTAGAAAAAGAACAAATGAAGCCTAACCCAGCAGAAGGAAGGAAATAATAAAGATTAGAGCAGAGATAAATGATATAGAAACTAAATAAAAAACAATAGAATAGATTAATGAAACTAGGAGCTGGGTCTTTGTAAATATTCATGAAATTGATAAACCTCTAGCCAGACTTACCCAAAACAAAAGAAAAAGGATTCAAATAAATAAAATCATGAATGAGAGAGGAGAAATAACAACCAAAACATCAGAAATGCAAACAATTACAAGAGAATACTATGAAAAATTATATGCAAACAAATTGGAGAACCTGGAAGAAATAAATTCCTAGAACATAGAAACTACCAAACCTGAAATAGGAAGAAAGAGAAAACTTGAACAGACTGATAAACAGCAAAGAAATTAAATCAGTAATAATAATAATAAAAAAAAAAAGCCTCCCAACAAACAAAAGTCCAGGGCCAGATGGCTTCACAGGCAAATTCTACCAAACATTTAAAGAAGACTTATAGCTATTCTTCTCAAACTATTCCAAAAAAAATAGAAAAGGAAGGAAAGCTTCCAAATTCATTCTATGAGACCAGCATTACCCTGATACCAAAAGTAGATAAAGAAAACTATATGCTAATATCCCTGATCAACAGGGATGCAAAAATTCCCCCCCCAAAAAAACAAAAAACTAGCAAAACCAAATCCAAGAATACATTAAAAAATCATTCATCACGATCAAGTGGTATTTATTCCTAGTTTGCAAGGGTAGTTCAATATTCACAAATCAATCAGTGTGATACACCACATTGATAAAAGAAAGCATAAGAACCATACAATCATTTCAATAGATGCAGAAAAAGCATTTGACAAAGTACAATATCCATTCATGATAAAAACCGTCAATAAAATAGGTTTAGAGGGAACATACCTCAACATAATAAAGGCTATATATGAAAAACCCACAGATAATATCATGATCAATGAGGAAACACTGAGAGCTTTTCCTCTACAGTCAGGAACAAGACAAGGATGTCCATTCTCACCACTGTACTAGTGCTAGTACCACTAGTACTACAAGTCCTAGTCACAGCATTCAGACAACAAAAAATAAATAAAAGGTATCCAAATCAGCAAGGAGAATGTAAAACTTTCACTATTTTCAGATAAGATGATACTCTATATAGACAATCCAAAGGCTCCAAGAACTGCTAGAACTGATATACAAATTCAGTAAAGTTGCAGGATACAAAATCAACATACTATACACCAATAATGAAACAACAGAAAAAGAAATTAAGGAATCAATTGCACCAAAATTGCACCATTGGCAATTGCACCAAAAACCATAAGGTATCTAGGAATAAACTCTTTGGTTAGAGGTGAAAAACCTGTACTCTGAAAACTATAAAACACTGACGAAAGGAATTGAAGACACAAAGAAATGGAAAGACATTCCATGTTCATGGGCTAAAAGAATATTGTTAAAATGTCTCTACTACCCAAAGTAATCTACAGATTAAATGCAGTCCCTATCAAAATATCAACAGCATTTTTCACAGACCAAGAACAAACATTCCTCAAGTTTGTATGGAATCACAAAGACTTGAATATCCAAAGCAACCTTGAAAAAGAAAAGCAAAGCTGGAGGTATCACAATTCCAAATAGCAAATTATACTACAAAGCTGTAGTGATCAAAACAGTATGATACTGGCACAAAAACAGACACATAGATCAATGGAACAGAATAGAAAACTCAGAAATAAACCCACAACTAAATGGCCAATTAATCTTCAATAAAGCAGGAAAGAATGTCCAGTGGGAAAAAGACAGTCTCTTCAACAAATGGTGCTGGGAAAACTGGAGAGCAACATGCAAAAGAATGAAACTGGCCCAATCTCTTACACCAAACACAAAAATAAATTCAAATGGATTAAAGACCAAATTGTGAGACCCGAAACCATCAAAATCCTAGAGGAGTACACGGACAGCAACTTCTTTTGACAACAGCTGTAGCAACTTCCTTGCCTCCTGAGGCAAGGGAAACAAAAGCAAAAAAAAAAAAAAAAAAAATTATTGGGACTTCATCAAAATAAAAAGCTTCTGCACAGCGAAGGAAACAATGAACAAAACTAAAAGGCAACCTACGTAACAGGAGAAGATATTGCAAATGACAGATGATAAAAGATAAAGGATTAGTATCCAAAATCTATAAAGAACTCATCAAACTCAACACCCAAAATATGAATAATATAATTGAAAAATGTATAGAAGACATGAATAGACACTTGTCCAAAGAAAACATCCAGATGGCTGACACGTGAAACAATGCTCAACATCACTCATCATCAGAGAAATGCAAATCAAGACTATCATGAAATATTGCCTCACTCCTGTCAGAATGGCTAAAATAAAAAACACAAGAAACAGTAGATGTTGGTGAAGATGTGGAGAAAAGGGAACCCCTCCTGCACTGTTGGTGGGAATGTAAACTGGTGCAGGTACTCTGAAAAATATATGGAGGGTCCTCAAAATATTAAAAATAGAACTATCCTATGATCCAGCAATTGCACTACTATTTACCCAAAGAATATAAAATATTAATTCAAAAGGATACGTGTACCCCAGTGTTTATAGCAGCATTAAATACAATAGCCAAATTATGGAAACAGTCCACTTGTCCATCAGCTGATGAATGAATAAAAGATCTGGTACACATATACAACAAAATACTACTCAGCCATCAAAAAGAATGAGATGTTGCCATTTGCAACAACATGGATGGAGCTAGAGAATATTATGCTAAGGGAAATAAGTCAGAGAAAGACAAGTGCCATATGATTTCACTCATATGTGGAACTTAAGAAACAAAATAAATGAGCAAAGGGAAATAATGAGAGAAGGAGGCAAACCAAGAAACAGACTCTTGACTATAGAGAACAAACTGATGGTTACCAGAGGGGAGGTGGATGAGGGTTGGGAGAAATAGAGGTTGGGGATAAACACGGGCTCTTGTGATAAAGCACTGAGGATCGTATGAAAGTTTTGAATCACTATATTGTACACCTGAAACTAATATTATACTATATGTTAACTATTGGAATTTAAATAAAAACTTTGAAAAAATAAAATAAACTAAGTGGTTAAAATTTAAAAAATAACTTCAGTGATGAAAAATTAAGTAAATAAATAAATAAATCATTATTGAACTATGTGATACTTTTAAATGAATGGCAATAAAAGCATTACCTCAAAATTTGTGGGATGCAGCCAAAGAAATATTTAGAAAGAAATTTCTAGCCTTAAATTCATATAAAGAAGAAAGATGTTAAATTATGGAATGTGATAAATTTATTTTATAATTTATTTGAGAGAGTTTAATAAGGACAAAAGACAGCCAAATTAATTTGGAGGAACATTAATTCCAGATATCAAGACTTACCAAAAAACCATAGAAGCTCCAAGAATTTATTGTTGATAAAATTACAAATGGAACAGAACAAATGGAAACATTTTTATGACAAAGTAGACTTATAATTCAGTGAAGAAAGGATGGTGGATATCCATGTACAAAAATAAAAAAATTACATCTCTATATCAAACAATATAATCAATCTCAAGTGAATTAAATATCTATATGTAAAGGGAAATTTTTCACATACTTTTAGAATTTAAAGAACTTTAAAAGAAAATATCTTTCTAGTCTTGGAGTAATAAAAGATTTCTTAAAGAAGACACATCAATATAAACCATATGGGAAAGACTGACAATAATTCTGACAGCATCAGAATTTAAAACTTCTGTTTATATTCCAAGCACAATGAAAAGACAAGTAACAGCAAAAGAGGATAACTATAATATCTTAAAATTTTTGTTTAAGTTTATTTATTTTTGGGAGAGAGAGAGAGAGAGTGCATGTGCATGTGCGTGGGTGTGAGCACAAGTGAGGAAGGGACAGAGAAAGGGACAGAGAGAGAGAATCCCAAGTAGGCTCTGCACTGTCAGCACAGAACCCTATGCAGGGCTCAAACTCAAACCATGAGTTCATGAACTGAGTCGAAATCAAGAGTCAGACACATACTGAGCCACTCAGGTGCCCCAACTATATCTTTAAAAGGAGTATTAGCAAGAATATATAGATAATTCTGATAAGTCAATATGAAAAAGATAAATAACCCAATAGAAAAGTGAGCAAAGTTTACAAAAATTCATTCAAGAGAAAATTTAGAGAAGGAATTCTGAATGGCCAAGAAACATGAAAAAATTCTCAAATTCACTTGTAATCAAGGAAACAAAACAAAAAGTATAGAAAAATTTAAAAGTCTGATAATATCAAGTATTGATTTGTACTTGAGAAAATAACAACTCCATGATTTCTGATGAAATGGTAAAACTTTAGAGAGCAATAGGACAATACTTCGAAGAGTTAAACCTGTCCAGTTATTCTACTTCTAGTCATAAACCCAGAGAAATATATACCCAAGGAGAAACATAAAAAATGTTTGTTGCATCATTTTACTACCTAAAAAAGTGAAGACAATTAAATTACCTTTAATATGGGGATGAAGTTTTGAAAGAAAATATTTATACAATGACTACAGACACAACTGTTTAGATGTATACTTTATGTATCAAAATAAATTTCAAAATTATAATATTGAGCAAAAAAAGGCAAATTACAAATGGATATCTAGAGTATGACTTAAAAACCTTACGCACATAAAACATTATACCTCATTTGTGGGTGATAGATATGTAGAAAAAGCATAAACATATGCAAAGGAGTTATATAACTGACATGAAAGTTATTCACACCAGTCATTAGGGAAGGGGCAGGGAAAAGGATGAGAAGTTTTATCTGTAATATTTTGTTTCTTTTTATTTATTTTATTTTTTTAATGTTTATTTATTTTTGAAGGAGAGCTAGAGAACATGAGCAGGGGAGGGGAAGAGAGAGAGGGAGACACAGAATCCGAAGTAGGCTCCAGGTTCTGAGCTGTTAGTACAGAGCCTGACGCAGGGCTCAAATTCACAAGCTGTGAGATCATGACCTGAGCTGAAGCTGGACCCCCAACCAACTCAAACACCCAGGTGCCCCATTTTGCTTCTTTACATAAAGAGAAACTTGAAGCAACAGTGCAAAATATTAGCATCCTTCAACCAGGGAGATGTGTATATATGTGTTATTTGTATTATTTTTTTTTTACACTTTATTCGTATGTTTGAAATAGTTTCTAACTTTTAAAAATGCTGAAGATTATTCTAGTTGTAGGGTAGATAATAGATTAGAGCAAAACCAAAGTGGGTATTGGAGAACAGATTACAATTCATAGTATATTTAAATAATTTAAGTGTTTGTTTATAATATTTAATTTATGGAATGTCAAACAAAACTCTTTTAAATATGATGTAGGATGTCTCCCAAATATATTTTTCCAAACTTACCTGCTCAACCTCTCTGTTGAGAGAATCCACTTTCTCTTTTAATCTGTTGCCCTCTGCCTCTGCAGTAATAAGTTCTAATTTGAGTGTATTGTTATCTGCCTCCGCTTGACGGGCCTTATTTTCCCAGTTTTCAGCATCTTCATTGGCTTTTCGGAGTTGGTCCATAATTTGCCGGTTCTCAGATTCCTAAAACGCAAATCTTAGGAATTACTTTAAATGATGTAAAATGGTCAATATACGATGCAAATTAAACATTATTTGCCAGGTCACTGGTAATTTATTTGCTACAGAACCATTAGTAAAATAATGTCAAGAAATCCTATCTATACTCTCAATTTAGAAAATTGGTCACCCTGTAATCAACAAAAGGGAGGGGAACCAGGATCTGCTCTGCCTCCTGAGGTACACTCACCCATCTAGTAAAGTCAAGTTGTTTACTCTTGTTTTCAGAACCTGGATGAATATATCCTTATATTTGCTTCTGTTCAAACAAAATCTTTCATTGCTTCCTCTTCTTATATGTTTACTGACTACATGCTACTCTGGTTTTTGAGTTTCTGCCTTGGCCAAGCTTCTGTATCTGTGAATTCCTTTGTTCCTGACTACTTTACTAGGTTGTACTGGCTACAGAACTTCTCACTGCTTACAAATCTCAAGCATCAGCCTCTGATAATTCTTTTGGTTTGGCACATTTTCTGTCTAGCTCCTGCCTTTCATTCATAACCTCAGTCTTAATTTTCTCCATCATGGAGATTTCTATGATTTATGATTCATTTTTGCTTACTATTCTAGTAACTTGCCTAAAATTGCTAAGAAGTAAAAACCACAAACCTATGCCAACAAACACTGTTCATAAATATATACAGTCATATTGGGCATACAATATAGAACCACATTTTTCAAACTTTTTAATTTTTATAAGTTTATTTATTTTGAGAGAGCACACACATGCACTCATAGAAGAGGCAGAAAGACAGGGAAACACAAATCAAAACCACACTGAGATACCACCTCACACCAGTCAGAGTGGCTAAAATGAACAAAGCAAGAGACTATAGATGTTGGAGAGGGTGTGGAGAGATGGGCACCCTCTTACACTGTTGGTGGCAATGTAAACTGG
>NC_043703.1:88138505-88171083 GCF_006229205.1 Suricata suricatta | reverse complement strand
GTAGGAAAGTGGATGGACCTTGAGGGTGTCATGCTGAGCGAAGTAAGCCAGGCAGAGAAGGACAGAAGCCATATGTTTGCACTCATAGGTCTAGAATGGAAAACAGGAGAGACCTAATGGAGAACCAGGGGGAGTGGAGGAGGGAGAGAGAGTTGGGGAGAGAGAGGGATGCAAAACTTGAGAGACTATTGAATGCTGAAAATGAACTGAGAGTTGAAGGGGAAGGGGGAGGGGGGAAAAGAGGTGGTGGTGATGGCGGAGGGCACTTAAGGGGAAGAGCACTGGGTGTTATATGGAAAACAATTTGACAATAAAATATTATGGAAAAAAAAAGACTGAATGAAGAAAAAAAAAGAAGAGGCAGAAAGAGAGGGGAAGGGAGAGAGAGAAAGAGAGAGAGAGAGAGAGAGAGAGAGAGTGAGAATCCCAAGCAGGTTCTGCACTGTTAGTGTGGAGTCCGATGCAGGGCTTGAACCTACGAAGTGCTGTATCACAACCCAGCTGAAATCAAGAGTTGGACGCTCAACTGACTGAGCTATCCATGCGCCCCAAATCACATTTGTAAAACCTTAAAAGCTCTATCATGACAGATTGACTAAAACGTTGGATCTTATTTCTAAAAGAATAGAATCAACTCCACAAGTAGTATACTATATTGAGTATTCATTATGAGGCTAATTTTAAAAACATATTTTAGTAATATGGTTTGGCTAACTCATTCTCAGAAAGTCATTTATAATTTTGGTTATTATTAAAAAGGTACCAGACCTTTCATTAATAATACCCATTAATAGCTGGTGAATTGCTACCAGAACCATAAAGTGATCAAATTGCAATACATGATGTCTCACCCTAAGAAAGCTTTCAATTCAGAGTTAGTTAAGTTTTCACAAATACGATTAACCATGAGACTGGTTAAAAATTCAGTTAAAGTCGCCACCTTGTGGTTTGGTTACCTACGACTAATATAGAACCTTGCCAAGTCTGTTAAGATGCTAAACTACGGCAATGACTTTCAAGATTCAGATATTCTCAATGTGTCTGTAGGAATTTGATATGTCTTCCATTATTGTACTGAAAAAAAAAAAAGCTGTGCACATAGTATGTACCTGGGAGACACATGGTATAGTATATACAGACTGAATTTTACCCCATCAATCTTCACTCTCTTTAACTTTCTGTGGCACTCACTATGTCATTCTCTTAACAATGTCTTAACAATGCTTTATGCTGTTAGGTGTGGATGTACAGTGTTCTCAATAACATACTAAATTCCTCGAAGATAAAAACTGCTTTTTTAATACTACATTAAATTTTCTAAATTACAAACCATTCTTTATATTAAATGTAGTTTTGTGACTCCCAGGTAACACATGATTCAAAGCTTAAGCAGTAAAAAAGGATGACACAAATGTGTCACTCCTGGTCACCAAATTCCTGGTGTACCCCCCTCTGGTTAACTGGAAACCATATTTTCCCATTGTCTGTATCCACCAAAAGCAGCCAGAGCAGTGTGGAGCCCAAAATAGGCAACATAAACAAAAAGCACAACGAGATACCACCTCACAGCTGTCAAAATGGCTAAAATTAACAACTCAGGAAATAAGAGATGCTGGGGAGAATGCAGAGAAAGAGGAACCCTTTTGCACTGTGGGGAATGCAAATTGGTGCAGCCACTCTGGAAAACAGTAGAGAGGTTCCTCAAAAAATTAATAGAATTACTGTATGACCCAGCAATTGCACTTCTAGGTATTTATCCAAAGGATTAAAAAATGCTGATTCAAAGGAACACATGCACCCCAATGTTTATAGCAGCACTATCAACAATAGCCAAATTACAGAAAGAGCCCAAATGTCTATCAACTGATGGATGGATAAAGAAGATGTGTGCGCATGCACACACACACACACACACACACACACACACACACACACACACTGGAATACTATTCAGCAATGAGAAAGAAAGAAATCTTGGGGCACAGGTCATGGTCTCATGGTTTGTGGGTTTGAGCCCTGCATCAGGCTCTGTGCTGACAGCTCAGAGCCTGGAGCCTGCTTTGGATTCTGTAGCTGATCCCTCCCTTGCTCATGCTCTGTTTCCTTTTGTCTCACAAAAATAAATAAGTGTTAAAAAAATTTTTAAACAGAATGATATCTTGCCATTTGCAATAACGTAGATAGAACTAGAGTGCATTTTATGCTAACTGAAGTAAGAGAAAGGCAGATATCATATGACTTCACTCATACGTGGAATCTGAGAAACACAACAGATGAACATAGGAAAAGGGAAGGAAAAATAAGGTAAAAACAGAGAAGGAGGCAAGCCATAAGAGACTCTTAAAGAAAGAGAACAGGCTGAGGGTTGCTAGAGGGGAGGTTGGTGGGGGGATGGGTTAAATGGGTGATGGGCATTAAGGAGGGCACTTTTGGGGATGAGCACTGGGCGTCATATGTAAGAGGAATCACTATCATATGTAAGAGAGGATTCAGAGGAATCACTGAAGCCAAGACTACACTGTATGTTAACTAACTTGAATTTAAGTTAAGAAAAAAAAAAAAAGAAAGTGATCCGTTCAGGACCTGTTTGCCTCTTTCTGGTGCTGCCCCCACCTCAGTGCCCCCACCTCTGGTCCACCACTGGGCTCATCACACTACTTCCCCACAGCAAAATTGGCTGCCTTTGTGCCACTTGACTGAATTACAAATACAGCCTTCCCTAATTGATCTCCCTCTTTCTGATTTTGTTACCCTTCTGATTCATTCCTCCCCAAATCACCAGAATAATCTTTCTAAAACGCAATTCTTCAAATAACTTCTGGGCTCATGCTATAACAAAAGCTTCCTGAAAATAGATTTCAAACAAGTCCTTCTACCTCTGTATTATCACCTACCTATACCCTCCCCTTTAGCTACAGAACCTATTTTTCTCCCCTTACACCTTTGTTCAGGTTGTTCCCACTGCCTGGGGGGCCATTCTGTTTCCTGTTTTTCATCTCCAGCACCTCAGCACCTAGCATACTACATGCTGACTGAGTGAGCAATAATTCTTCTTGGACCTGTGGTTTGTTCTCTCAAGGGACCACCAGGATCCTTACAGTTTTGTTGTGAAATGAAATCTCATAAAAGAATTCATAGTAGGATGCTACCAGCTGAGAGAAGGCTGATGTGTGAGGTCTGAAAATACAGTTCCACAATCTAAAAGCCCCAATCCCTAATGGTGGAATTTCAAATAATGTGACAGGCTAGGGAGAAAAAGGGAAGTGTGTAACACTGACTGAAATCTTACTACATTAAATGTTTAGATATTCATTAATTTATATTGTTTTATTCCAGAATATACTTAAATAGTTCACTGTGCTAGGTCTATCTCACTTACTTGGGCGTTCTTCCCAATTACAGACAGGACACTAAGACTCAGACTGAGTAGCCCACATAAGTTCATGTGATGAGTGAGAAGAGGCGGTCAGACCTATCTGACTTCAAAGCTTCCATTCAATTATAGTATTACACCTTAAAATCAAGACATGTGAGAAATTACCTGCTTCTCCAATGTAAGACTGCTGCCTTACTGCCTTACTTGCAATTTAGAAATCTTCAGAATCTTGTCCCTCTCAAAGTCTTAAACAGGCTTATGCACACTAAAAATGAATACTCAAGAAATGTTTGTAAACTGATATTAAATGAGATGTTAAATAAAACAAGGAAAACAGTTTGGTGGTGGAAAGTTCCTATTAATAGTTTGAGTGGTATGTAGGGAACACTATACCTATTACAGTAATCAAGCCAACTATACTATTTTGGATAATATTTTACCAGATGGGCACACCTAAGATCCTTAGTCAAGCTGTCTGTTTATTCCAGGGTTACCACACATACTCTAGATTTATTTAGTATTATTTGATGTCTGACACAGGTGCCGGGTCAAATGGTCACTAACCAGAAGTACAGAGCAGAGCCATCTACTCTGGTCCTAAGAAATAGATGGCCCCACAACAGGGTGACCAATTCTGATCTGCTACACAATCAGGCAGAGCCTCTTTTGTCAAAGGTTTGTATCTGAAAACTACCATTTTCAAATATAAGTGACCCCAAGTGGATTCTGGTCCCTTGTCCTTCAGGCAGTTAGAAGGATTCTACTTATCTAGAATGGCTGGATATGCAGTTAATCCATCATTGTCAACACTAAAATATGCTATGTATTTTTAAAAGCCTTGATTCAGCCATCCCTATGATAAATAACTTCAGCAAAATTTCATTGGTATCATGGGCAAAGAGGAAAAAATGTATACATACTTCAGACTTTAATATATTCTTCAGCTTGTTAACCTCCATATTAGTATCTTGGACCTTCTGTTTTATGTCATTGAGTTCATTATGAGTATCACTCAATTTTTTGGACAGGGCCTATAAAAAAAGGATAGCTAGATTTGACTATAAAAAATAAAAATAAAAATTTGCTCTATGTCAAAACCATTAATTTTAAATATTTATACTTAATATTTAAATGTAAATATGATAAATAAAAGCTAATATACCTAATATATACAACTCATAAAAAACCAAACACACTTCAGTTCTTCATGCCTTCTAATATCACATTCTTTGCCATAAACTTTACAACTCCTTCCAGTGAGTTGAAGTCTGTTTAACCATATTTCTATCTAATCTTGCCTTCACAATTTTTTTTTCTTGGCTAATTGGACAATAAACAATAGTACACAAATTGAAAACTTGAGCTTGAAAAGTAATTATTTCATGGGATTTTCTGCTTGCTGCTCTTGGAAATACTGCAACAATCACCATGTGAGTAAGTCTGGGCAAGGCTGTGGGATAATGAGGATTGTGGACCATCACCTTGCTAGGAAAAAAAGAAAACAGAAAACACAAGAATCCAAATAGTAAATAAGCAAAGAACTCAAAAGACAATTCACAAAAAGACAGCCCAAGTGGATAATGCTTTTAAAAAGTTAAAATTTATAAGTAATCAAAAAATTTTTTAAATTCTCTAAACTCCTAAAATGTTACTAAATTCAAATAATTTGTAAGAAATCAAATGCTATTTTGTCTATCAAATTAGCAAAGAATTAAAGTTGTTCTGTTAAACCAAGTAATGGGCATTTCCATGTATCTTGGAATAAACATAAATTTGCAAAAGCAAATCTGTAATCTCCTATCCACAATCTACATCAGGAGACATTTTTAAATGCTAATAAAAACAGGAATGACAAGTATGATGCTTTTTTGTTGAAGGTGGGAAATAGATGCATGAGTATTCGCTACATTTGAAAATGTCTGCTTATAAAGATTTTTTTAATTTTTAAAAAACCTCGTAAGTTTTTATTTAATTTAAAACTAAATCTAGTAAAATTAATGAAAAGAATGTTCTAAAGCATTATTTGTTACGATGACAACATCTATTCACATTAAGTGAATGATGGCAGTAAATCACAGTATCTACACAGTGGTATAACCACATATAACATTATGTATCTATCTATGAGAAATGTTTAGAATGTTTGGTGGTGGAATGTTTTTAATTAGAGGGGGGAATGTTCATCTATAGTGAAAAAGTTAGGATAAAACACTAAAATTACTTCATCCCAATTTGTTAAAAATTATGAGATTTTTTAAGGGTTTCTGTTTTCCAAATTAGCTATGATATGGGTTCTTAACTTGTGGTCCACCTAGGGATCCATCTTCTACCTTTGGGCCTATAAACCAAACAAAGGAAAAAACTACTCTTGAGCAAATGTAAATTATTTTAACACCAATTTCTTCTGATTATAAAAAATGTTTATGAAGTTTTAACAAAGGAAGGGGTGCTTATGATGTCACAATAAATAAATAATAGCAACAAGATAGTTATCCAGTGATTATGCTAGTTACTCTGATGAGTACTTTCTTGGCATATTCTCATTTGCTCTCCATTTTCACATATATAAACTGAAACTCAGGAAAGTTAAAATGGTATGATCGCACAGCCAGGCAGGGTATTCAAACTCATGAGTCTTAAATACTACATGCAACTGCCTTATCATCGAGGAAAGACATTATATAAAGTGGTATATGGTTTTATCTCAGTTACATTAAAAAGTTCATGTAAAATATAGTACAAAAAATTTTAAAGTACTTCAAAATCAGTAAAAAATATGTTAACAATGGCTAACTCTGGGTAGTAAAAATGAGTGTTTAATCTAATTTTCTTTAATAAATATGTTATATTTACCTTTAGCCTATTTGCTGTAGCAAATACAGAGCTATAAATACAGAGTACATAAAAGTAGATCCTATAAATTCATACTTTTGTTTTCACTGCTATTCATTATTTTTTTTTAATAGACATTTAGGTTGAAGATGGCAGAGAAGTAGGGAACTCTGTACTTTTGGCCCGCTTGCATCTATCAAACTAAGGAGGACTGAAGCCACAATACTCTGATCCTCAAGAGTCTGGGAGGAAAAGAGACAGAGTCCACTAAGAAGACAGCCTCATAGGTGCGTGAGTGCGAACTGGGGAAGATAAAAACCTGGGGAAGATAAAAACCGGCTGGACCAGAGGCTTGGAGGGGAGGGAACCCCCTCTGAGGAGAGCTGCAGAGAGCCCCGGGAAGCCAGGAAGCCGCAGAGAGATGAGGGGAAGAGAAAGAGAGGCTGAAAACACTCACAGAGTTGTCTCTGGAGGAAAGAAAAACCTTGGCCTGGGGCAGAGAGGGAGCCTATCATCCCATCTGCAACTGTAGGGTGCTCAGAGAGAGATCCTTTCTCTCTAGTTGTGGGGCTATTCTTGGGCTAGGCGCCCCAATCCCAGGCTGCACCAGGAGAAACTTCTCCCTACTCAATCCCTGGCTAGGAAGCAGCCTGGCCTGTGGGAGTACATTTCGGAGTACATTTCGGGTGGTATCATTAAAGTGCATGGATTATGATCTGGGAACGAGGTGTTGCTTGGGAAATACAACGTAGCTCGCCCATGGCACAGGGAGATGAGACCCAAAGAGCGGGCTGCAAGCCTCATTCAAGAAGGGACTGGGCCATAGCATTCTTCTCCCCACAAACACCAAGGCGGGACCTTGGGTCTGGGCCTGGCAGAGTGGCCCACAGGATCCCAGTGGAGGCAAGACCTGCCTACACCAAACCACAAGCCATGCCCTTCTGTGCTGGAGAACTCCCCCCCACCACCCCCAAACCCAGGACAAGACCAACATCGATGCATTGTCGTGATTAGATCAATTCTTGTTATTCAGATATATTTCCCCCTATCTCATTCTTATCTCTCCCATCTGATGCACTGGGCACGCAGGACACTGGTTTGCCTAAACAGTCATATTTAATCCATTGATGCTACCTTCCTTTCTCTCTCTCTCTCTCTGGAAATAACAGACTATATAGTTTCTTTGGATAACAGTATCTTCGTGTTTTTCTTGTTTGTTTCTTTGTTTTTCTCCTCATCTCCTACCAGATTCTCTTCTTTCTCTCTCTGAATTAAGCCTTTTGGTCTCTCTGCCTGGTCAACATTCAACTTCACTTCCTCCACACCCCTGTCACTTCTCTGTTTGTATATGCTCTTCCAACAGCACTGCCTCCACACTACCCTTTATTTGTAGCTGGGATTTCTGGTTTTATGCTTTTAGACTGTCCTTTGTCTTTTGTTTTTTTTGTCCCCCCCTCTTTTCTTTTCTTTTTTTTTTCTTTCCCATTTGGTTTGGTCATTTGTTTGATTTGTCTGAGTGTTTGCGTGCTTTTGTTCCCTGTGTGTTTGTCTGTCTGTTTTCCTTTTTAGGGCTACCTCAAGAAACAAGCCAAAGTACACATGGTGGAGAGTCCCAAATATCATGGAGGAGGAAAATAAAATAACCAAAGGTACAACAAGAGAAACCAAGAGACACCATTAAAAGAACATTTCCTGAACAGATAGGCCCTGGACAGTCAATAAGCCTCCTTTAATATAGCAATACTTAAAGGTGCAGAGTGCATAACGAGCTTTTAAAACTGACAAGAGACAGAAAGCTAGCGAAAATGACAAAACGAAAGAACTCTCCACTAAAGAAATTCCAGGAAGAAGTCACAGCTACAGAATGGCTCAAAACAGAAATAAGCAACATAACTCAGCAAGAATTTAGAACAATTGTCATAAAATTAATCACTGGGCTTGAAAAAGGCATGGAAGACATCAGAGAAGCTATTGATACAAAGACTAGGGACCTTCAAAATAGCTGTGATGAGTTTAAAAAGGCTATAAATGAGGTGCATAATAAAATGGAGGTGGCCACTGCATGGACTGAGCAGGCAGAGAGGAGAATAGGTGAATTAGAAGACACAATTATGGAAAAAGAGGAAGCTTAGAAAAAAAGAGATAAGTTGCTCCAGGAGCACAAAAGGAGAATTAGAAAACTGAGTGATACACTCAAACAGAACAATATCCATATCATAGAAATTCCTGAAGAAGAAGAAAGAGAGAAAGGTGCTGAGGTGGTACTTGATCACATTATAGCCAAGAACTTCCAAACTGGAAAAGGAAACAGACCTTGAAATCCAAGAGGCACAGAGAACTCCCCTCAGAGATAACCTGAATCGACATTCAGCACAACATATCAAAGTGAAACTGGCAAAATATAAGAATAAAGAGAGAATTCTGAAAGCAGCTAGGAATAAAAGGGCCCTAACATACAAAGGGAAACCTATCAGAGTAGTTACAGACCTATCTAACAAAATTGGCAGGCCAGAAAGGAATGGCAGGAAATCTTCAATGTGATGAACAGAAAAAATATGCAGCCAAGAATCCTTTCTCCAGCAAGCCTGTCATTCAGAATAGAAGGAGAGATAAAGGTTTTCCCAAATAAATAAAAACTGAAAGAATTCATCACCACCAAACTAGCCCTACAAGAAATCCTAAGAGGGACTCTATGACGAAAATGTTGCAAAGTACACAAGGTACCAGAGACACCACTACAAGCATGAACCCTACAGAAAACACAATGACTCTAAACCCACATTTTCCAAAATAACACTGAATGCTCCAAAAAAAGACACAGCATAGCAGAATGGATAAAAAAAAAAATCGATCTATGTGCTGTCTACAAGAGACTCATTTTAGACCTGAAGACCTTCAGATTGAAAGGAAGGGGATGGAGAAATATGTATCATGTGACTGGATGTCAAAAGAAAGCCAGAGTTGCCATACTTATATCGGACAAGTGGGACTTTAAAGTAAAGGCAGTAACAAAAGATGAAGAAAGGCATTATATAATAACTATAGGGTCTCTCCATCAGGAAGAGCTAACAGTTATAAACATCTATGCACTGAATTTGGGAGCACCCAAATACATAAAACAGTATATCACAAACAGAAACAATTTTATTTATAAGAATGTGCTAATTGCAGGGGATTTTAATAATCCACTTACAGCAATGGAGAGATCAACTAGAAGGAAAATAACTAAAGAAACAATGGACCTGAACGACACATTGGAACAGATGGGTTTGACAGATATATTTAGAACTATACATCCTGAGGCTAGGGTATTCACGTTCTTCTTGAGTGCACATGGTACATTCTCCAAGATAGACCACACCCTGGGTCATAAAGCTGAACTCAATAAATATAAAAGAATTAAGATCATACCATGCATACTTTCAGATCACAATGCTATGATTCTTGAAATCAATCATAGGAAAAAGTCTGGAAAACCTCCAAAAACATGGAGATTAGAGACCATCCTACTAAAGAATGATTGGGCCAGACAATAGGAGAAAAAATTAGAAAATATATGGAGACAAATGAAAATTAAAATACAACAATGCAAACTCTTTGGGATGCAGCAAAGACAGTCCTAAGAGGAAAGTATATTGCAATCCAGGCCTATTTCAACAAACTAGAAAAAGTGCAAATATAAAAGAACACCTAAAGGAACTAGGACGGGAGCAGCAAGAGCACCCCAAACCCAGCAGAAGAAGAGAAATAATAAAGATCAGGGCAGAAATAAACAATATAGAATCCAAAAGAACAGTTGAACAGATCAATGAAACCAAGAGTTGGTTTTTTGAAAAAAATAAACAAAATTGATAAACCTCTAGCCAGGCTTCTCAGAAAGAAAAGAGAGAGCACCCAAATAGACAAAAACATGAATGAAAAGGGGTCTATTACACCCAATCCCTCAGAAATACAAACAATTATCAGGGAATACTATGACAAATTATATGCCAACAAACTTCACAACCTAGAAAAAATTGACAAATTCCTAAACACACAGACACCACCAAAATTCAAATGGGAAAAGATAGAAAACCTGAACAGACCAATAACTAGTGAAGAAACTGAATCAGTTATCAAAAATCTCCCAACGAATAAGAGCCCTGGGCCAGATGGCTTCCCTGGGGAACTCTACCAGGCATTTAAAGCAGAGTTAATACCCATTCTTCTCAAGCTATTCCCCAAAACAGAAATTGAAAACTTCCAGACTCATTCTACGAAGCCAGGATCACTTTGATTCCCAAACCAGACAGAAACTGAACAAAAAAAGAGTTACAGGCCAATATTCTTGATGAATACAGATGCAAAAATACTCAATAAGATACTATCAAATAGAATTCAACGGCATATAAAAAGGATTACCCACCATAATCAAGGTAGATTCAATCCTGGGTTATATGGCTGGTTCAATATTCACAAATTAATCAATGTGACACTTCACGTTAACAAAAGAAAAGATAAAAACCAGATGATCCTGTCAAGAGATGCAGAGAAAGCATTTCACAAAATACAGCATCCTTCCTTATTAAAACCCTCGAGAAACTAGGGATAGAAGGAATTTACTAAAACATCATAAAAGACATTTATGAAAAGCCCACAGCTAATATCCTCATCAATGGGGAAAAACTGAGGGCTTTCACTCTGAGATCAGGAACACGATAGGGATGTCCACTCTTACCACTGTTGTTTAACATAGCACTGGAAGTCCTAGCATCAGCAATCAGACAACAAAAGGAAATAAAAGGCATCAGAATTGGCAAAGATGAAGTGAAACTTTCACTTTTCGCAGATGACATGATACTCTACATGGACAACCCGAGAGACTCCACCAGAAGCCTTCTAGAACTGATCCATGAATCCAGCAAAGTCACAGGGTACAAAATCAGTGTAAAGAAATTGGTTGCATTTTTATATACCAATAATGAAGCAACAGAAAGAGAAATCAAGAAACTGATCTCATTCACAACTGTACAAAAAACCATAAAATACCTAGGAATAAATCTAGCCAAAGATGTAAAAGACCTGTATGATGAAAACTATAGAAAGCTTATGAAAGAGATTGAAGAAGACACAAAGAAATGGAAAAACATCCCACGCTCATGGATCGGAAGAATAAACATTGTTAAAATGTCATTATTACCCAAAGCAATCTTCACATCCAATGCAATGCCAATCAAAATTGCATCAGCATTTTCTCAAAGCGAGAACAAACTACCCTAAAATTTGTATGGAACCACAAAAGACCCTGAATAGCTAAAGTAATATTGAAGAAGAAAACCAAAACAGAGGCATCCCAATCCCAGACTGTAGGCTCTACTACAAAGCTGTCATCATCAAGATAGTATGGTATTGGCACAAAAACGGACACATAGACCAATGGAATAGAATAGAGAACCCAGAACTGGGCCCACAAATGTACAGCCAATTAATCTTTGACAAAGCAGGAAAGAATATCTAATAGAAAAAAAACAGCCTCTTTAACAGATGGTGCTGGGAGAACTGGACGGCAACATGCAAATAATGAAACTAGATCACTTTCTTACACTATACACAAAAATAAACTCAAAATGGATGAAGGACCTGAATGTGAGAAAGGAAACCATCAAAACCCTAAAGGAGAAAGCAGGAAATAGCCTCCTTAACCTCAACTGCAGCAAAATCCTATTCAACACTTCCTTAAAGGCAAGGGAATCAGGAGCAAAAATGAACTTTTGGGACCTCATCAAGATAAAAACCTTCTGCAATGCAAAGGAAACAAGAAAAACTAATAAGCAACCGACAGAATGGGAAAAGATAGTTGCAAATAGCATACCAGATAAAGGTCTAGTATCCAAAATCTACAAGGAACTCTCTAAACTCCATACCTGAAAAACAAATAATCCAGTGAAGAAATGGGCAGAAGACATTAATAGACACTTCTCTAAAGAGAACACCCAGAGGGCCAACAGACACATGAAACAATGCTCAGCATCACACATCATCTGGGAAATACAAATCAAAACCACACTGAGATACCACCTCACACCGGCCAGAGTGGCTAAAATGAACAAAACAGGAAACTATAGATGCTAGCGAGGATGTGGAGAACGGGCACCCTCCTACACTGTTGGTGGGAATGTAAACTGGCACAGCTGCTCTGGAAAACAGTGCGGAGGTACCTCAAAAAATTAACAATATAACTCCCCTATGACCCAGCAATAGCACTGCTAAAGATTTACCCAAGAGATACAGAAGTGCTGATGCATAGAAGCACATGTGCCCCAATGTTCATAGCAGGACTTTCAACAATAGTCAAATCATGGAAAGAGCATAAATGTCCACCAACTGATGAATGGATCAAGAAGATGTGGTATACACACACACACACACACACACACACACACACACACACATATATATATACACACAATGGAGTACTACATGGCACACACACACATGTATATATATATACACACAATGGAGTACTACATGGCAATGAGAAAAAAATGAAATCTGGCCATTCATGACAATGTGGATGGAACTCAAGGGTGTTATGCTAAGTTAAATAAGTCAGGTAGAGAAGGACAGATACCATATGTTTTCACTCATAAGAAGAGTGAAACTTACCAGAAGACCATGGGGAGGGGGAGTGGGGAAAATGAGTTAGGGAGAGGGAGGGAGGCAAATCATGAGAGATTCTTGAATACTGGAACAAACTGAGGGCTGAAGGGGAGGGGGAAGGGGAAGAGGGGTGATGGGTAGGAGGAGAGCACTTGTGGGGATGAGCACTGGGTGTTTTAAGGAAACCAACTTGACAGTAACCTATAAAAAATAAAAATAAAAAATAAATATTTAGAATAGTTTTTGATTTCCATTAACATTGTGAAAATAGTATAGAAAGTCCCCATTTACCCTATACTCAGTGTCTTCTTACATTAGTATGGTACATTTGTCACCATTAATGAGCCAATATTGGTTGATATATTACTAAGTTAAGCATATTTTTCACAAATTCCTTTCATTTTTATGTAACGTGCTTTTTCTGTTCCAGGATCCCTTTATTCATTAACTTTTGATGAAAATATTTTAATGTCTCAGGCAATTTTTTAAAAGTTAACAAAGTATCACATCTTTTATCTGTTTATGTAAATTAAAAATATTTAACAGTTAAAAATACAGACTTCTATGGTGCAGACTAAACACACTAGAGTGTCAGCATGTGCGAGGTCGGGGAGTCATTTAGACTGAATCATTTAAAGAGGGGAAGAAAACTTCCAAATAGAGTATTTTAATGTTTAAATTAAAATACTGATATTGAAAATGAAAAGCGTGGATAAACTGAAATACACTGGCTTATAGAGAGAATAATTATAAAAGAAAATTTCCCGAAAAGAATCACAGTGCTAAGGATGACTAAAATATGTGGCACAGTTCATACATACATTCATACTTAAATAGAATAATAGTCTACTAAATAAATCTACCCCTTTCTTATAAGTTTCTGGAGGTTTTTCTCTGTTGATTTGTTCAAATATTTATCCTTCAGTAAGGAAGTACTTCCTAAGATTTAATAGAAATCTATTATATTACCACTCCCTCTCTGTCTCCTTTATTACTTCATGTCTCAGAATTCCATTTAGAAAATATGAGGCACAATCTGCATAATAAAGGTAAAAAATGGCTGATTACAAAGCCTGAGGTCTTCTACAAAATGAAATGAGGACTGTGCATTAGAATAAAAATAATTTCTTGGAGAAGAAAGATTGTAGGAACAAGTATACCTGGTTTTCTTGTTTGGCTTTAGAAAACTGTTCTTGGAGACTGTCATTCTCATGAGCTAAGATATCTCTTTCCCTGGCAATCTGAGTCAGCTCATCATTTGTTTCATCCAATTGCCGACGCATCCTGGAAATGTCTTGTTCACACATAATTAGGGCTTCAGTAGACTGTCTATTCCACAAATCAGATAGTACATAAGAGACATTTTACCAAAAACAGAATAACAAATTCTCATAAGACAGAAGTTGGACAGTTAGCATGAATACATTTCATGTTTTAAACACATTTAAATTTTAAATACAGTCCATTGAAATTTCTGTTTCCCACATTTCACTATAAAGAAAAATGCTAAGTACACCTAATAGTCAATGATTTGCTAAACATTTCAAAAATTCTAACATTCCAGTATAAGAAAACCTTCATTCTACCTCTAGCTGCTAGAGCTTTGTCTCCTTTGCTGGTGCCCAGTCTTCTGCCCTCTTAAAAATTAATGGTTCTCAGGGCTTAACCCTTAGCCTCCTTACTATTCTCACCCTTCTCTCAGAAAATCCTATTCAGGAGTGCCTGGGTGACTCAGTCAGTTGAGTGTCCAACTTTGACTCAGGTCATGATCTCACGGTTCATGAGTTCTCACCCCACATCGGGTTCTCTGCTGCCAGCACAGAGCCTTCTTCAGATCCTCTGTCTCCCTCTCTCACTGCCTCTTCTTTCTCTCTAGCTCGCTCGCTCGCTCTCTCTCTTCCCCTCTCCCTCTCAAAATAAGAAAATATTTTTTAAAAATATTTTTTAAAAAAGAATATATTGTTCATAGTCATGACTCCCAGCCCCATCTTCAGGTTACTCTGAACTCTTTATCTCCAGCCTCTATCTCTTTTTTGACACTCCAGACTCCTATTTAACTGCTTGCTAGACATATCTGTAAGAAAGCCTCAAAGGCTCTCCAAACCCAGAGGAAATCATGTGTTTTCACATACTGTCATAATGTCCACTATTCATCCCCAGCCAGAAACCTGGCATTCTCCTAGATTCTCCTCCTTACAACAAGCCCCTCACTCCTCTGTCTCCCAATCCCTCCACCCTAATCTATCATCAACTCTTTGGCCTCAGTAACCTAGCACAAAGATCTCCTTAATTTTCTTTAATGATTTTATTGTCCAAAAGGTAACATCAGGACTCATCTGTCTATATCACAAGCCTCTGCCTATTTAGCCTTTCCATCACTTCTTTTATACTTTGGGCTCCAGCACACTCACCTACTTGTCATTCCAGAGGCTCTTGAACATGATCTGGGGTTCTTTGCTATCCTTTTAACCTTGAATGCCCTTCCCATTCCCCTACTTGGCTAACACCATATCTTCTTTTATTTCCATACACAGACTTGTGCCTCCTTTCAAACATTAGAAAGTTACCACCTGAAGTGCCTGGGTGGCTCAGTTGGTTAAGCATCTGACTCTTAATCTTGGCTCAGGTTTATGTGATCTCACAGTTTGTGAGTTAGAGCTCTGCATCAGGTTATGCACTGTTAATGCTGGGCCTGCTTGGGGTTTTCCCTCTGTCCCTTCCCTGCTCTCATGCTCACTTGTGCTCTCTCTCAAAATAAATAAACTTTAAAAAAGTTATCACTTTATACATAACACTAAGCCCCTTGTCTCCTACCATTTACCTAACACAGTATTTTGTCCCCAATAAATGCTCAAATTCTTGTTGAATGATTTACCTTGATGCCTGTTCCATCTCAGCAATGATATTCTTCATGCCTGAAATGGTCTTTTCCTTGAAAAGTAATGTAAGTATTAAATACAAAATATTTTAAACGATTTCTCTTAAAACTGAATGAACAAAAAGAAATTTTCTCCTCCCTTTTTGATTCCCATTTGGTTTTAAACATTATGTTCTATTATTCTTTTCTACACTTTAAAACTAAAGCCTAATATATCAGTCTGAGTATTTGTACTAGATAAAAACAATAGATTATGTTAATAAAAGACTACACTTAGGTGCATTGATATGGGATCAGTATATCAAATACTTTGTTAAAATGTTTTGTGTAGTCATGCAGCCACACAAGGATCCCATAAGCACCCTGTTTTTGTTTGAAAACCAGTGGTTTGGCACTGGAGTGTTGCATACTGGGAATATAAAACCCAGGAATGTGAATCACGTAAAACTAATTTTAGGTCTTAGAATAATAACTTTGATCAAGTATATTATTCATATTACTCATTGACAATATCTTCAAAAAGCTGTTCCACCTGAATTACTTATAAAAGTATACTATTAACTTTAGGTATGAGCTAATAAAGAAACAAGCCTTAAGGCTACAGAAAAGGTATAAAAAAATAAACTACTGATATTCTCCCCTTTCAAGGGTGTGGTGTGAGAGTAGAATTAATGGAGTCAGTTAAGGCTGAAATGACCTTAATGCCATCAATACCACTCATACATCTCCTCCTTCTAAAACTCTCATTGATCCTAAACTAGTTATAGGTAACTATACACAGATACTTACGGCTAACATTAGACCTAAAAAAAATATGAAGTTATTCTTTCACTAAATAACTATATTTCATTTTGCCCTTTGAATTTTCAAATCCTTAGTAACCAATTAGCAAGATAAACTAAACCTATATTTCCCAAAGAGTCTTGTTCCTGTTCTTTAGAGAGACAGTTGTGTGTGTGTGTGTGTGTGTGTGTGTGTGTGTGTGTGTGTTATCTTCCTCTGTTCATGCGCTCCTCTCCCGGTTATTTTTAGCTCCATTTTCCCATTCTACTTTCTGGTGGAATGAGGCAGAATCCACATCTGGCAGTAATGGATATCAAGGCATGGTTAAAATACCTATTAGCAAAGTAGTTAAACTGCTTTAAGAAGCACAAGCCAATAAAGAGAAAATAATGCTTAAAATGGAATATTTACACAAGGTTTAAAATATAATACATTTATAAATAAACTGAAAAGCTAATTGAAATTCTATTGTTTCAAAAGAAATTACTTGGTTACGTTTTAAATATGGTTTATAAGTCTATATAGGACTTCCCTTTATCAGTAGAAATTCATATTGAAAGTTAAGATTCTCTGAGAACATTGTAAAGCACCCAGGGACAACAAAATTATGGGGTAGAATCTAGTAGTATATCCTCTTAGCCTACTTTTCTTTAATATGACCCTAATACCACCATTTCTCAAATTGCTGAAATCTATCCCATCATTATCAATTTAATATTCCTTATACAACCTCAATATGCTTACCCAGAGATAAGGACTCAAGTTAACTATTAAAAATTCAATCTGAACAGGATGGTAATAAACTACTTAGAAAAAAAGAAACAAACTAAAATGTTACACAAGTAGTTCTGTCTTTTATTATTAAAAATATGTGAACTTGCTATTTTCCAACTTTAATTGGTAGCAAGTAGTAGAACATCTTTTAAAACTCTGATAACCAGAAAAAAATTTCCCCTTATTCACTATAATGTGAATTTCCATAGCAATTTATTTCTGGAATCTCCAGATTAGACTATAACATTACTGCTTTTCACTTAAGGGTATTTGTAAATTCAGCTCTGAAATATCACTGTAGAGAACACTTCCTCTTTTGGATGTCTAACACTGTTTTAAAAAGTTATTTTCCCTTCAGAGGATGGATGTGTTTACATTCATGATCTTATATGAAGTTCTTGATATTGAAATGGACTTGCAACTCAATATTCCTTGTGAAGAAAAAAAATGTCAGTACAGTTAACAAAATTGAAGAAATATGAAATATTAGATATAACAGAGGTAAATGATTCAAATTTTTCTAAATAATTTGTTTCTAAATGTTTGTGGTTTTAAGAAAAATTACATCGAACTATTCGAAAAGTGGTCTGAATAGAGTGAGAAGCAAAATTCCACCCACCCCAAACCCCATACAATTAAATTAATAAAATTATTAAGGCAGAATTATAAAATAAGTCAGACTTTTCAATATATAATCTTAAATTTACTATCCCATGGATTTGGATAGCAAGATTTCAGTTGTGCTCGTGATTCCCAAATCTATTAACCTCACTTCAACTTTCTCCCCAAACTTAAAAATCCAAGAGCCTATGAATATTTCAACTACATCCCAAAGACATGTCAATAATTTTCCTCTGTAAACCTGTTATATTTCTGTTTCCTAGTTCATGCACAGGAACTATCCATGTGGTCCCTAAGTCAGAAAGCACATCTTGTCAATCTTTCTTAAAAGCTCTATTTCTCTCATGGATATTGCCACTATCCTAACACAATTCTTATCATTTTACTTATAGCTAGTGTCCTTGTCATTACTCTCATTTCCCAATAAATCTATTCTTTATACAGACTAACAAGTAACAGAATATTTGTTTCAAAATTAAGATCTAACTGTGACATTTCATTTACATTATCTCAATAATCTTCTATATCCATGATGATAGAGTCTAAACTCAATATTATATGTATTTCTACAATTTGTTGCTTATCCATCCCATCTCAACTTTTACCCTCTAGCCCTACTGCCATACTGACCTTTTCCTGAAATTCTCTTATGAAATCCACTGGGCTTTCATTGAAGCTGCTTTATCTGTCTGGATCACCCTTTCTGTCATTGTTCCCTTTCTCTAAATCTTATCCAGGCTATTCCTAGTCATCACAGGGCAGTCCAGGCCCAATCACTTCCTGGAAGGCTCACTAGGGATCTTCCTTCTCTCCTAACCCAATCCCCAAGGTGAATTAGGTGTATTTATGCCTAACTCTACTTGCACATTGTGCACACATTGCTATGGCACTTAGCACACCATCATGATAGCATCTTAACTTATCTTTCTCCCACTTATACTACAGGATTTTGGAAGGCATGCCCACTCATCCTCAGTTTCTAACATTATTCCTGGTACATTTCAATTAATGTTTGTTGAATGATGAATGGGTGGATGGGAAAATGAATGAATTCGATCCCCTAGAGAGGGAAAAGACCTTATTCCAATGATGCTGCCTTTGCTTAAATCATTGGTGGAAAGCAGTTTAGGAACTGTCTTCAGGAGTGGTTTATTAAATAGAAAAGGGTATCAATATTTCTCTGCCACTTTCGTAACACTTTTGCTATTGTTGTTTGAACAACCAAAAAGGTGGGATGGAGATTGTCATCTAGCTTTACTCACCAGCTCCATATGATCTATTCTCAAAGGCTGAGGATGATGTAAACATGTGCTCCTCGTTTTGAAAACAATTACAAGGGCAGCTTTAATGTTCTTAATGTTTAGTGCTTCCTAAGGTGGCCTCCTGAAAACATAAGTTCTGATGTTCTTTACAAAGAAATCAGTTTCACTGCTTTATTACCATGCTTCACATTTTGATATTTGAATTAGGTTTTATAGTGAATGTTAATCACAAATTGATGGAAGAAAATCAATTTAAAAATATTAGCTAGTGGATTTGAACACATAGTTCCTAAGACTATAAGGAAAAATTTCAAAATCAGATTTTATAGTTTCAGCTCTAGAGGAAAAACATAGAGAAAATCCTATTATTTTATTCAGATTCAAGTTCAAATACTTCTTTTAAACCACAGTTCTCACAACATACTTTCATTGCCAAACTCTCTCCAAGGGATGCAATGTTCTCAGATTTTTTATCCAAACACGCTTGTAGGCATTCCTTTTCTTTAGCCAGATCGTTGAGGGTTGCACCAAGAATGCTGATTTCTTCTCTCTGGGCAATACTTTGCCTGGTAAAATTATCTAAATATGTAATCATAAAGGCATTGTTTTAATC
Organism: Suricata suricatta; assembly: GCF_006229205.1. Classification (NCBI taxonomy): domain Eukaryota; kingdom Metazoa; phylum Chordata; class Mammalia; order Carnivora; family Herpestidae; genus Suricata; species Suricata suricatta. Next base: position 88,151,305 of record NC_043703.1, on the reverse strand, counting down.
AAGATTTTCTTTCTAATTCAAGCAAATTGAAATACTTTTCAAAGTAAGTTCTCCTGTATTATGTTCAAGTACTGTGTCCCAAATAAAAAATGGATTTTGTTAGTGATTAAAAACTAAGATGAATCGTGAAATTCTCAGATGAATCATGAAATTCTCAATAACACATAACTGTAAAAGCACAATTAATACATTTAAATTAGAACAGTAAAGGAATGCTCTATATCACAAATTCTCAAAGTAGATTTACATGTGTGGTGGGGGAGGAGAGGGTGAATGGACAAAATGAGTGGAATAGGAAAACAAATTGTGACTTTTCTCCCTGTAATTTCCCCCTCCCTCCTTCTAGTGTAGGATCACTGTTGTATATAAGTTGGTAACTACAAGTTCTTAATAAATATTAAATTAGGTCATTTTCAGAGTCAAATGTCTCCTGATATTCTGATTTTTCTAAGGTAGGTTAATAAGAATTCCCAGAGGGAAAAAAAAAATCCCAGGAAGTATGATTTGATTTGTGATAACACTAGCAAACCAATGTCAATATTGAAGACCTGACTGAACAGTAATAGTTTCCAAGTTGTGGTTTCTCACCCACCCCCATTGGCATCATCTGGGAACTTGTCAGAAATATAACTTCTTAGGTCCCACACCAGACCTACACCAGGAATTCTGAGTGGGCAGAGCAATTTTTGCTTTAACAAGTACCCCTCCCAAGTGATTTTAATGTATAACAGTTTGAGAACCACTTGAGGAAATTAATTATGATACAAAAGCCTTGGCCATATCTTACTGCAAGGAGCCTAGCTCCAGTGATGTTTATTAGCACTAGAGGTGATCCTGACACACACCGAGTTTGGAAACCATTGTCGAGAACTCTACAAGGGAAGCTCTGCTAGACCTCTGTGTAAATCCTTGCCAATAGACATCCAGTGCAGTGCTAAGAGAGGTAACACCGTATACCAAGAGGTTGATCTACATAGTACTTGAGAATCCATCATGTCCCTTTTCCAGAGAGAACTGTCATTAGGGCAAACGGCATGCTTTCGGTGTTCTGACATTTGAGTCCATTCCCACTGGCAATAACAGCTCTAGTATCTCCTAGCTTTAAAAAAAATTCTCAACTTCATGTCCCACTCAAGCTCCTACACCATTTTTCTGCTTCTGTTAATACATAAGCTTTAAGAGACTTCTATTCTCTCCTGTCCCTATTTCCTCATTTCCCAGTCATTCCTCAACCTACTCCATCTTCCACATCCAATAGTCCATTCACAATTTGTCACTGTGACCAAAACCTCCAGTGTGCCAAATCCAATCAATAGTTTTTCATTCTCATCTTATTTTGCTTCTCAAATGTATCTGACAATTGTTTATACTCTCCTTTTAAAAATATTTTGCTCTCTTGCCTCCCCAAATAACACTCACTTCTGGGTTTTCTTCCTACTTCTTTGGTTTCTTCTTACTCAGTCCTGGATCCTCTTCTCCTCATTCTCTATATTTTCCCTAGGTAATTTCATGGTTTCAAAATATCATTTATATGCTGATGTGTCCCAAATGTATATCTCTAGTTTAGATTTCTCTTCTGAGATAAAAACTTATCTACTTAACGGGTTACCTTACATTTTTACTTAGACTTAAACTATCCAAAAATGAGTTCTTTTGTATAGTTCTCTTGTAACATTTCCTATCTCAATAAAAAGCACCTCTACTAATCTAATTTTTTATGCCAGACATTTTTGAACTACAAAAAAAAAAAAAAACTTAAAAATATTGCCTGCTTACAGGGCACCTGGGTGGCTTAGTTGGTTAAGCGTCTGACTGGCTCAGATCATGATCTCATGGTTCATGAGTTTGAGCCCCACATTTGGCTCTGTGCTGATAGCTCAGAGTCTGGAGCCTGCTTCAGATTCTGTGTCTCCCTCTCTCTCTGTCCCTCTCTCTGGTTGTACTCTGTCTCTCTCTCAAAAATAAATAATAAACATTTAAAATTTTTAAATATATATATTACCTGTTTGGGGGCACCCAGGTGGCTGAATTGATCACATATCTGACTCTTGATTTAGGTTCTGATTTGGATCAAGATTCAACTACTGCTCCATGCTGGATGTGGAGCCTGCTTAAGATTCTCTCTTTCTCTCTCTCTCTCTCTCTCTCTCTCTCCCTCCCTCCCTCCCTCCCTCACCCTCTCCTTCTCCCCTTCTCCCCCACTGGCATGCTCTCTCTTCTCTAGCTCTCAAGAAAATACATTCCCTGTTTTTAATGAGCTTTTTTACAGTCCTGACCAAAATTTTACTTTACAGTTCGAAGGAGTTTAAGTTAATGACCATATTTTCATATAGATCCCTGGTAAGAAACATAAATAGGATACTTTATAAGAACAGTTTTTCTCTATGAACCCAAATGATAAAATAAATATAGCCAATAATATCTAATATACATATATTTTCCGCCCAGTAATATACAGATAGGCACCATGTTTCATTACAACAGCTATGGACAAGCCACATGGTACAAGGTGTAAAGTTACAAAGTGTCACAGCTTTGTTTTTCATTGAAAAAAATATGATGCCCTGTCTAAGTATTTACGGTCCTAAATATAAGGGGAAACTTTTACTATCAAAGAAATACATATTTTTCATTAGTTTTTATTCATAGACTTTTAATTTACAGGCCTATTTCTAAGTTTATCTGTTATAACTGAAGAGAAGAAAACATTTTCTACCAGACTTAAAAAATATATATTTTATATATATGTAAAGGGGAAAACTCACCAATTTTTTCATCCAAGCACATAATTTTCTCCTGAGTAAGCTGTAGTTCATATTTTTTCTTAGCAAGATGTCGCTGAGTATCAGAAAGATCTTTTTCTGTGTTTTCATATAACAGTCTGTAAATGTTTTAATAATAAAACTAATTCTGAAAATTTCATGTTTTAGCAACTTTTCAGTGTATTTAAATCTAAAAACTGGCAAGGCCGGTTATATGCATTTTTTTCTTTTTAATATTCTCTTTATAAAACTATATTGTAGGAAGTTTGGATAAAAAGGGACCCTCAATTCACCACTCCATAAAAAGCTACTATTAGCATTTTAGTGTTCACTATTCAGTATTTTTTACAATGTGTATTTTAAATTGCCATACTATAAATTCAAACTGAATCCTGAGTTTTCTTATTTACACTTAATCTTTAATATTTTTCAGTCCTATAACACATCTTCCAAATCACTCTTTTCAGGCTGAAAAGTATTTTAGAGCAATAGCCATTTTCTTTTAGGTAAATACAATCATTTATTTAAGTACTCCTCTATTATTAGACATTTAGGTTCATTTTTAGTTTTTCACTATTACTAATAAATTTGTGATGAACAGAATTTCATTCCACAAACATTTATTAAGTGTCTAATATGTACCACGCACAGTGTTGAGGAAGCTAGGATGAAGTAGGTGGGCGCTGGCTTGTCTTCAAGAAGTGCATAGTCCATAAACAAGCAAACAGACTATAATTTCTGGCAGTATGGAACCTACATAATCTGAAAGTCCTCTCAACAGAAAACACATAGACATACTGAATAAAATGTAAGAAGCATCTCTTTACTATGTAAGAGAAATCAGAGCAGTAAGACTATGAACTAATGTTATAGTATATATGGTTGGGATTTCTCTGTCTCATTAGCCTAAGGTCTTATGTTTTAACCTAGAAACAGAAGATGAGGACATAGAGATGTCTGCAACACGAGCATGAGAACTAAGACCTCCACATAAAGCACTAGCTCTCTCACTAGAGAGCTATACCATTAGTGAAAAGGTCAAACTAAAGTAAATCAGCTTGTCAACCATTACTAGGCACAGGAAAACAGTAACAATTAAAAGTCTTTCTTGGGAATTCTTAATATCAAAATAAGAAATCTAAATAAAATCTGGTTCTAGGCTGGTTATACAATCTAGAACACTTGGTAGAAAAAACACACAAATTCTCTGAAGGGATATACTCTCAACCCACATACAGAACTAAATCTCAGACAAAGACCTGTTGAAAAGAAGCTCCCAATCTAAATTTCAAAAGCATATTAAGAAATAACCTATGGGATGCCTGGGTGGCTCGGTCGGTTAAGCAACCGACTTCAGCTCAGGTCATGATCTTGTGGTTCGTGGGTTCGAGCCCCACGTCGGGCTCTGTGCTGACAGCTAGCTCAGAGCCTAGAGCCTGCTTCAGATTCTGTATCTCCCTCTCTCTCTGACCCTCCCATGCTCGCACTGTCTCTCTCTCTGACCCTCCCCTGCTCGCACTATCTCTCTGTCTCTCAAAAACAAATAAAAAACATTTTTGAAAAATAACCTAAACTTAATGGGAGTCAAGGAACACAAAATTAGAGCCCCAGAACTTCATATTATAGCACTATCAAATAGAAACTTAAAAACAGATGTGTTTAAGAGATCTCAGCAAGATGGCAGAGAAGTAGAGGGCTCCGTACTTTTTTTGCCCGCAGGCATCTCTAAAACCAGGAAGGCCTGAAGCCGTAAGACGGGGAACCGCAAGAGTCTGGGAGGAAAAGAGATTGAGTCCACTAAGACAGCTTCATGGGTGCATGATTGCGAAAGGAGGAAGATAAAAATGGGCTGGGACCTGAAGGCCTGGAAGGGAGGGAGCCCCTCCACGGAGAGTGGCAAAGAGACAAGGGGAAGAGAAAGAGCAGCTGAAACTGCTATAAACTGTCTCTGGAGAAGAGAAAAACCTCGGCCCCAGCAGGGATAGGGATCCTATCATCCCACCTGTAACCACAGGGTTACAGATTTTTTTCCTGTACCTTTGGTGCTTTCCTTGGGCTAGGCGCCCAGGTCCCAGGCAGCACCAGGAGAAAGAGCACCCCTACTCAATCCCCAGCTAGGAAGCTCCCCGGCCTGCAGGAGTACATTTCAGACAGTATCATTAAAGTGAGCAGACTAAGATCTGGAAACAAGGCAACACTTGGGAAATACAACTCGGCCCACCTTGGCTATGCCCGTGGCAAAGGGAGATCAGATTCAAAAGAGTGTGTTCCAATGCTTGGTTCGAGAAGGAACTGGGGCACTGCCATTTTTCTCCCTACAACCATCAAGTTGGGGCCTCAGAGAGCAGCTGGGGGGGGGGGGTTGGGGGGGGAGGAACCATAGTGGAAGTGAGATCTGCCTACATCAAACCATGCCCATCCGCGTTGGAGAGCTTTTTTCCCCCCAGAGCCCAGAACAAGACCAACATTGATGCATTGCCGTGATTAGATCAATTCTTGCTATTTAGATATATTCCCCTATCTCATTCTTATCTGGGCACATGGGACATTGATTTGCCTAAGTAGTCAGACTTAATCCATTCTCTTGAAGCTACCCTCCTTTCTCTCTCTCTCTCTCTGTAATGAACAAACTATATAGTTTCTTTGGGTAACATTATCTTCATTTTTTTTTCTCGCCTCTTACCACATTCTCCTCTTTCTCTCTCTCTGAATTAAGCCTTTTAGTCTCTCTGCCTGTTCACTGTTCAATTTCACTTCCTCCCCACCCCTCTCACTTCTCTCTTTGTATATGCTCTTCCAAGCACACTGCCTCCTCCCTGGTCTTTATTTGTAGCTGGGATTTCTGGTTTTATGCTTTTAACTGCCCTTTGTCTTTTGTTGTTTTTGTTCACCCTCCCGCCCCTTTTGTTTTCCCCTTCTGGTTTGCTTGTTTGACTTGTCTGGGTGCTTACATGCTTTTGCTCCCTGTGTGTTTGTCTGTCTGTTTTCCTTTTCAGGGCTACCTCAAGAAACAAGCCAAAGTACACATGGTGGAGAGTCCAAAATTTCAATATGAGTGGGAAAATAAAATAAACAAAGGCACAACAAGAGACCTAAGGGACACCATTAAAAGAACACCTCCTGAACAGACAGGCCCTGGAGAGTCAATGAGCCTCCTTTAATATAGCAACACTCACAGGTGCAGAGTGCATAACAAGCTTTGAAAACTGACAAAAGGGGCGCCTGTGTGGCTCAGTCGGTTAAGCCTCTGGCTTCAGCTCAGGTCATGATCTCACGATTGTGGGTTCGAGCCCCACGTCGGGCTCTGTGCTGACAGCTAGCTCAGAGTCTGGAGCCTGCTTCGGATTCTGTGTCTCCCTCTCTCTCTGACCCTCCCCTGCTCATGCTGTCTCTCAAAAATAAATAAAAATTTAAAAAAATTATTTAAAAAAAAACTGACAAAAGACAGACAGAGAGCCAAAATGATGAGATGGAAAAACCTTCCTCTAAAGAAATTCCAGGAAGAAGTCACAGCTACAGAGTGGCTCAAAACAAATATAAGCAACATAACTGAGAAAGAATTTAGAACAACTGTCAGAAAATTAAACGCTTGGCTTGAAAAATGCATGGAAGACATCAGAGAAACTATTATTACAAAGACTAAGTACCTTAAAAGTAGTTGTGACATGGGGCGCCTGGGTGGCTCAGTCAGTTAAGTGTCCATATTCAGCTAAGGTCATGATCTCACAGTCCGTGGGTTCGAGCCCTGTGTCGGGCTCTCTGCTGACAACTCAGAGCCTGGAGCCTGCTTCTAATTCTGTGTGTGTCTCTCTCTTTCTGACCCTTCCCTGCTCACGCTTTGTGTCTCTCTCTCTCAAAAATAAATAAACGTTAAAAAAATAAAAAAAATAGTTGTGACGGATTTTAAAATGCTATAAAAGAGGTGTGTAATAAATTGGAGATGGCCACTGCACGGATTGAAGAGGCAGAGAGGAAAATAGGTGAACTAGAAGACACAATTATAGTAAAAGAGGAAGCCAAGAAAAATAAGAGATAAATTGACCCAGAAGCAGAAAAGGAGAATTCAAGAACTGACTGATACTATCAAACAAAACAAAATCCATATCACAGAAATTCCTGAAGAAGAAGAAAGAAAGAAAGGCGCTGAAGGGGTACTTGAACAAATTATAACCAAGAACTTCCCAAACCTGGGGAAGAAAACAGACATTGAAATCCAAGAGACACAGAGAACTCCCCTCAGACGTAACTTGAATTGGCCATCAGCATGATATATCATAGTGAAACTGGCAAAATATAAGGATAAAGAGAGAATTCTGTAAGCAGCTAGGGATAAAAGGGCCCTAACATACAAAGAGAAACCTATCAGAGTAGTTACAGACCTATCTAATGAAACTTGGCAGGCCAGAAAGGAATGGCAGGAAATCTTCAATGTGATGAACAGAAAAAGTATGCAGCCAAGAATCCTTTCTCCAGCAAGCCTGTTATTCAGAATAGAAGGAGAAATAAAGGTTTTCCCAATAAACAAAAATTGAGGGAATTCATCACCAATAAAGCAGCCCTACAGTAAATCTTAAGAGGGACTCTATGAGGGAAATGTTACAAGGAACACAAGGTACAAGAGACATCACTACAAGCATTAACACTACAGAGAATACAGTGATTCTAAACCCATATTTTTCAATAATAACACTGAATGTAAATGCACTAAATGCTCAAATCAAACTAAATAAGATAGCAGAATGGACAAAAAACCAAAATCGATCTATGTGCTGTCTATAAGAGACTCATTTTAGACCTGAAGACACCTTCAGATTGAAAGGAAGGGGAAGGAGAAATATCTATCCTCCGACTGGAAGTCAAAAGAAAGCTGAAGTTGCCATACTTATATTGGACAAATTGGACTTTAAAGTAAAGGCAGTAACAAAAGATTAAGAGGACATTATATAATAATTACAGGGTCTATCCATCAGGAAGAGCTAACAGTTATAAACATCTATGCACCGAATTCGGGAACACCCAAATACATAAAACAGGAAATCACAAACAGAAACCATGTTATTGATAAGAATGTGCTAATTGCAGGGGATTTTAATAATCCACTTACAGCAATGGAGAGATCAACTAGACAGAAAATTACTAAGGAAACAATGGACCTGAACATATGGATTTAACAGATATATTTAGAACTCTACATCCTGAGGCTAGAGAATTCATGTTCTTCTTGAGCACACATGGTACATTCTCCAAGACAGACCACACCCTGGGTCATAAAGCAGAACTCAATAAATATAAAAGAAGTGAGATCATACCATGTACACTTTCAGATCACAATGCTATGATTCTTTAAATCGATCACAGGAAAAAGTCTGGAAAACTTCCAAAAACATGGAGATTAGAGACCATCCTACTAAAGAAGAATTGGGTCAATCAGACAATAGGAGAAAAAATTAGAAAATATATGGAGACAAATGAAAATTAAAATACAACAATGCAAACTCTTTGGGATGCAGCAAAGGCAGTCCTAAGAGGAAAGTATATTGCAATCCAGGCCTATTTCAACAATCCAGAAAAAGTGCAAATACAAAATTTAACAGAGCACCTAAAGGAACTAGAAGAGGAGCAGCAAGAGCAGCCCAAACCCAGCAGAAGAGAAATAATACAGATCAGAGCGAAAATAAACAATATAGAATCCAAAAGAACAGTTGAACAAATCAATGAAACCAAGAGTTGGTTTTTTGAAAAAATAAACAAAATTGATAAACCTCTAGCCAGGCTTCTCAGAAAGAAAAGAGAGAGCACCCAAATAGACAAAAACATGAATGAAAAGGCGTCTATTACACCCAATCCCTCAGAAATACAAACAATTATCAGGGAATACTATGACAAATTATATGCCAACAAACTTCACAACCTAGAAAAAATTGACAAATTCCTAAACACACAGGCACCACCAAAATTCAAATGGGAAGAGATAGAAAACCTGAACAGACCCATAACCAGCAAATAAACTGATTTAGTTATCAAAAATCTCCCAACGAATAAGAGCCCTGGGCCAGATGGCTTCCCTGGGGAATTCTCCCAGACATTTAAAGCAGAGTTAATACCATTCTTCTCAAGCTATTCTAAAAATTAGAAATAGAAGGAAAACTTCCAGACTCATTCTACAAAGCCAGCATCACTTTGATTCCCAAACAGGACAGAGAACCAACAAAACAAGAGAACTACAGGCCAATATCTTTGATGAATACAGATGCAAAAATACTCAACAAGATACTAGCAAGTCTAATTCAACAGCATATAGAAAGAATTATCCACCATGATCAAGTGGGATTCATTCCTGGGCTATAGTGCTGGTTCAATATTCACAAATCAATCAATATGATACATCACATTAACAAAAGAAAAGATAAAAACCTAATTATCCGGTTGACAGATGCAGAGAAAGCATTTCACAAAATACATTATCCTTTCTTAATTTAGATCCTTGAGAAAGTCAGGATAAAAGGAACTTAAACATCATGAAAGCTATTTATGAAAAGCCCACAGCTAATATCTTCCTCAATGGGGAAAAACTGAGGGCTTTCCCCCTGAGATCAGGAACACAATAGGGATGTCCACTCTCACCACTATTGTCTAACATAGTGCTGGAAGTCCTAGCATCAGCAATCAGACAACAAAAGGAAATAAAAGGCATCCGAATTGGCAAAGACGAAGAGTGAAACTTTCACTTTTCGCAGATGACATGATACTCCACATGGACAACCCGAGAGACTCCACCAGAAGCCTTCTAGAACTGATCCATGAATCCAGCAAAGTCACAGGGTACAAAATCAGTGTACAGAAATTGATTGTATTTTTATATACCAATAATAAAGCAACAGAAAGAGAAATCAAGAAACTGATCTCATTCACAACTGCACAAAAAACCATAAAATACCTAGGAATAAACCTAACCAAAGATGTAAAAGACCTGTATGCTGAAAACTACAGAAAGCTTACAAAGGAAATTGAAGAAAACACAAAAAGTAGAAAAACATCCCATGCTCATGGATCAGAAGAATAAACATTGTTAAAATGTCATATTACCCAAAGCTCCACATTCAATGCAATGCCAATCAAGATTGCACCAGCATTCTTCACAAAGCTAGAACAAACTATCCTAAAATTTGTATGGAACCACAAAAACCCTGAATAGCTGAAGTAATAATGAAGAAGAAAACCAAAACAGGAAGCATCACAATCCCAAACTTTAACCTCTACTACAAAGCTGTCATCATCAAGATAGTATGGTATTGGCACAAAAACAGACACATAGACCAATGGAATAGAATAGAGAACCCAGAATTGGACCCACAATTAGCCAATTAATCTTTGACAAATCGGGAAAGAATATCTAATGGAAAAAAGACAGCCTCTTTAACAGATGATTCTTGGAGAACTGGACAGCAACATGCAGAAGAATGAAACTAGACCACTTTCTTATACCATACACAAAATGAACTCAAATGGATGAAGGACCTGAATGTGCGAAAGGAAACCATCAAAACCCTAGAGGAGAAAGCAGGAAACAACCTCCTTGACCTCCACCACAGCAATTTCCTCCTCGATATAGCCCCAAAGGCAAGGGAAGTGAAAGCAAAAATGAACTCTTGGGATCTCATCAAGATAAAAAGCTTCTGCACTGCAAAGGAAACAATCAAGAAAACTGATAGGCAACTGACAGAATGGGAAAAGACAGTTGCAAATAGCATATCAAATAAAAGACTAGTATCCAAAATCTACAAGGAACTCACCAAACTGCACACCCGAAAAAGGAATAATCCAGTGAAGAAATGGGCAGAAGACATGAATAGACACTTCTCCAAAGAGGATATCCAGATGGCAATCAAGCACATGAAATAATCCTCAACATCACTCATCATCAGGGAAAAAAATACAAATCAAAACCACACTGAGATACCACCTCACACCAGTCAGAGTGGCTAAAATGAACAAATCAAGAGACTATAGATGCTGGCGAGGGTGTGGAGAAACAGGCACCCTCCTACACTGTTGGTGGGAATGTAAACTGGCACATTCTAAAAAACAGTGTGGAGTTTCCTCAAAAAATTAACAACAGAACTCCCCTATGACCCAGCAATAGCACTGCTAGGGATCTACCCAAGGGATATAGAAGTGCTGATGCATATGGGCACATGTACCCCAATGTTCATAGCAGCACTTTCAACAATAGCCAAATCATGGAAAGAGCGTAAATGTTCATAACTGATGAGTGGATCAAGAAGTTCCATGGCAATGATAAAGAAAGAAATCTTGCCATTTGTAGCAACGTGGATGCAACTCGATGGTGTCATGCTTAGTGAAAAGTCAGGCAAAGAAGGACAGATACCATATGTTTTCACTCATAAGTGGAACAGGAGAAGCTTAGCAGAGGATCATGGGGGAGGGCAAGGGGGGAAAATAGTTGGGGAGAGGGAGGGAGGCAAACCATGAGAGACTCTTGAATACTGAAAACAAACTGAGGGCTGATGGGGGAGGGGAAGCGGGGTGATGGGCATGGAGGAGGGCACTTGTCGGGATGAGCACTGGGTGTTACATGGAAACCAACTTGACAGTAAACAAAAACAAAAAAGAAGAAAGAAAAAAATAGATGAATTTACAAAAAGAGATAGAAGAATATGTAATAAGAAAAACAGCTAGATTTTTAAAAGAACTTCAGGAAATTAAACTAAAATCATTGAAATTTAAAAAAAAACAATATCAACAGATAAGTTTAAGAACAAAATAAACACAGCTGAAGAGACAATTAGTAAGCTGAGAAAAAAAAAACAGATGAGAGGAAATTACCCATAATAGAGTACAGATAAAAAGAAAAATACAGAAGTCGCTAAGAGACATAAATAACAAGGTCCAATATTTATCTAATTCCAGGAAGAAAAAACACAATATTCAAAGAATTAACGGCTAATAAAATACATGAAAAATTAGGCTAAGGAATCACCAGTGAAAAATATAAATACCAATAATATAGGAACATAAGTCCTGGGAAGAACAAAAGAAAATCTGTATCCATTAAGACAATTACAAATGGGGGAAGTGAAAAGACTTAATGGGAGTGAAGATTTCTACACATAAACTGATAAAATGTGGCACCAATAGAGTGATTAGTTACATATTAAAATGAAATCCCTTTTTAATAAAAACTCTCGAGAATGTTGGGATAGAAGGAACTTACTTAAACATCATAAAAGTCATTTACGAAAAGCCCACAGCCAATGTTATCCTCAATGGGGAAAAACTGAGAGCTTTCCCCCTGAAATCAGGGACACGACAGGGATGTCCACTCTCACCACTGTTGTTTAACATAGTGTTGGAAGTCCTAGCATCAGCAATCAGACAACAAAAGGAAATAAAAGGCATCAGAATCAGCAAAGAAGAAGTCAAACTTTCCCTTTTTGCAGAGGACATGATACTCTACATGGAAAACCTGATCGACTCCACCAGAAGCCTTCTAGAACTGATCAGTGAATTCAGTAATGTTGCAGGATACAAATCAACGTACAGAAATCAGTTGCATTCTTATATACTAAAAATGAAGCAACAGAAAGAGAAAGCAAGAAACTGATCCCATTCACTATTGCACGAAAAACCATAAAATACCTAGAAATAAACCTAACCAAAGATGTAAAACACCTGTATGCTGAAAACTATAGAAGACTTATGAAGGAAATTGAAAAAGACACAAAGAAATGGAAAAACATTCCGTGCTCATGGATTGGAAGAATAAACATTGTGAAAATGTCATTATTACCCAAAGCAATTTACACATTCAATGCAATCCCCATCAAAGTTGCACAAGCATTCTTCTGCAAGCTAGAACAAACTATCTTAAAATTCATATGGAACCACAAAAGACCCTGAATAGCCAAAGTAATATTGAAGAAGAAAACCAAAACAGGAGGCATCACAATCCCAGACTTTAGCCTCCACTACAAAGTTGTCATCATCAAGACAGTATGGTATTGGCACAAAAACAGA
>NC_043703.1:88083933-88138405 GCF_006229205.1 Suricata suricatta | reverse complement strand
TGTCATGGTGGGGGGCACTTGTGGGGAGAAGCACTGGGTGTTATATGGAAACCAATTTGACAATAAACTATTATCTAAAAAATAATAAAATAAAATGAAATGAAATCCCTACAACAACCAGAAAAAATATCTATAGTCACTAGAATGTATAACAGAAACATTAAAACGGAGTTCTAAAAATGTTCGAGTAACCCAACAGAAAGGCAGGAAAAAGAAGAGATAAGAAAAACAAGTACCTGAGTGGCTCAGTCAGTTAAACGTCTGACTTTGACTCAGGTCGTGATCTCACTGTTTGTGAGTTTGAGCTTCATGTCAGGCTCTGCTGTCAGCACAGAGCCTGCTTCACATCTTCTGCCCCCATCTGTCTCTGCTCCTCCCTGCTTGTTCTCCTCCTCTCTCTCTTTCTTCTCTCTCTCTCTCAAAAATAAACATTAAAAAAAAGAAAAACAAAGGGAAGAAACAAAAATACAACATAGTAGACTTGAACCCTCACACAACAATAATTACATTAACTGTATAGTATCTCAATCTTATTGTAACATCCCCAAACTAGAAACAATCAAAATGTCCTTCAATAGATGAATGGTTCAACAAACTGTGGTTCAAACAAGCATTACATGGAATACTATTTAGCAATAATAAAAAAGAGTGAATTACTGAAACATGCAACAACTTGGATGAATCTTAACGACATTATTCTAAATGAAAAAGCCAATCTCAAAAGTTACATCTTTGTGTTTCAACTTATGCCACATCCTTGAAATGACAAAACCACAGACTTGAGAAAACAGATTCATGAATGTCAGAAGTTAGGGATGAGCCAGGAATGGGGGGTAGGGAGGAGTTTAGGAGGGAAAGTGTAACTATAAAAGAGTAGAATGAGATAACTTTGTGGTGAAATAGTTCTGTATTTTGAATGTGATAGTGGTTACATGAATCTGGACATGTAATAAAATAACATTATATTCACACACGGTACCAATATCAGCTTCTTGTTCTTAATATTGTACTATAGCTGTGTAAAATGTAAGCACTGGCAGACAGTGGGTTAAATGCACATGAAAACTTTGTATATTTCTGTAACTTCCCATGAATCTATAACTACTTTAAATTTAAATATTAAAACAAAATTCCTAAATTCAGACTGAAAAACTAAACTAAGTAAAAATCTCACAGCGGGAATTATGAATCACTATTTTTTTTAAGCTCCCTAATTAATTCCAATATGCAGCAAAAGTTGCTAAGGAGTGCCTTCTAAAACTGCTTTATCCAGGAGGGAAAAAAGCAAAAAACTTACAAAGCAGGTATTATGGGACACAAAAAGTGATTGCAATTTTATGGTATTCTCCCATCCTAAGATTCATCCATCTCCCATACTCTGAACTCAATGAGACTGCCACCAATGTTCCACCAAAAGCACTGTCTGACATAACAACTTCTATCTCTATGGGAAAATGTTTTCACAGGCCAAAAATCACATTTGAAAAGTCAGCCATTTCAAAAGAAACAAAATATACTAATTATAGAATCCAGCAGTAGCAGATATAATAATATCAAAAATTGTAAATTAGACTAATAAACATTTTTTAAAAAAGGAAGATATTAACAATGTGAAGAAAAACAAGGAGAAAAACATGTAACAAGTATGAAAAATGTAGTAGTTGAAATTGAAAAAAAAGAAATAGTGTAAATAGCAGAATGGATATAGCTGATGAGTAAGTTAGCAAACTGAAAGGCCAAATTGAGAAAATTTCTGAGTCAGAAGTAAAACAGGATAAATAGATAGTATTAAAAAGTTATAGGGCTTATCAAACTTGACTTCCAAGACTTATTGCAATAATCACTATAATAACTAAGACAGTATGACACCAGTATAGAGATCAACAAATAGATTAATTAAGCAAAGAAAAAGCTCAGAAATAGGCCCACTGTTATAGAAAAAAATTAATTTTCAACAAATACATCAAAGTAATCCAAAGGGAAAAGGAAACAACTGGTACTGGAATAACTGGATTGCCATTGGGGAACAAATGAATCTTGACCTGCACATCACACCATATACAAAAGACCTAACATAAAAAATTAAATGATAAAGCTTTTGGGAGAAATCATAAACACATGTAAAAACTTTTAACAAATTTTAGTAAATCAAATCCAAGAATATATAAAATCTTTAATGCGTCATGACCAATTAGAGTTAACTCAGAAATGTAAGGCTGGTTTACAATCTAAAATTAATTAATGCAATTTACCATATGAACAGGCTGATAAAGAGGAAAAAACCATATGACTAGATCAATAGACGCAGATTATGTGACAAAAATCACAATATCCACTCTTCATAAGAACTCTCAGCAAATTAGGAATAAAAGAGAACTTTCTCAACCTGATAACAGGCATCTACAAAGAACCTACAGCTAATATCACAGTGGTGAAAGGCTGAGTGCTTGACTGACTGTTCTCATCCTTCTATTCGACGTTATACCAGAGGTTCCAGTCAATGCAATAAGGCAAGGAAGATAAACAATAGGCATGCAAATTGGAAAAGAAGCACTCTATTTACAGAAAACCCTATTGAGACTGCAAAAATGACTAACTAATAAATGAATTTAGCAGGATTACAAAATCCATGAATAATTCACAAAAATCTATTTTGTTTCTATACACTATCAAAAGGCAATAGGAAATTGAAACTTCAAAAACATTCACAAGAGCATCAAAAATATAAAATATTTAGGTATAAATATGGGCAAATGGTATACAAGATTTGTCACCAAAAAATTATAAAACACTGCTGAAAGAAATTATTAAAAACAAATAAATGGAGACATGTTCTGTGTTTATGGATCAAAAGTTTCAATATTGTTCATAGTCAATTCTTCTAAAAGTGATCTATAGATTCAACTTAATTCTAATCAAAATCCCAAAAAACATTTTGTAGGCACTGACAAGGCGATTCTAAAACTTATAGAGAAATGTACAGATTCTCGGACAACCAAAACAACTTTGAAAAAATTGAAAGTTGGGAAACTTACAGTACCCAATTTCAAGACTTAATATGAAGCCTCAATTATCAAGACAGTGATACCAGCATAAAGATGACAAATAGACAAAAAGAACAGAATAGAATGCAGAAATAGATCACAAACATACAGTCAATTTTTCATGAGATACCAAGGCATTTCAATGGATGAATGGATAACTTTATAATAAAAATCAAGGGATATCCATATACCAAAAACAAAACAAAACAAAAAAGCCCCCGACAAAAACAAAAACCCCAAATCCAAAACAAAAACAAAAAAACAAAAACAAAAACTTTCCAACTTTCCACATTTATCTCATACCTTGCATAAAAAGTAATTCAGAAAGGACTACAGACCAAAATGTAAGAGCTCGCATCTATAAAACTGCTAGAAGAACATAAATTTTTAGTGACCATAGGTTTGGCCAGAATTTCCTAAATAGAAATCACATGAAATAAATGAAAAATAATTTCAATAAATTCTACTTTGTCAAAATTTAAAACTTTTATTGCTCATCAAAATTCACTGTTAACAAAACAAAAAAGGCAAGCTACTCATTGGGAGAAATACATACACACACACACACACACACACACACACACACACAAAGAATTTGTAGCTAGACCATATAGACGACTTTCATAAGTTAATGATAAAAAGATAACCAAATTAAATATTTAAGTAGACACTTCACTAAAGAAGATAGGTGTATGGCAAATAGGTAAATGACCAGATAATCATCACTAATTGTTATGGAAAAGCAAACTAAAACCACAAAAAGATACCACAAATTTACCAGTATTACTAAAATAAAAAAGACAGACTATTAAGTGTGGACAAAAATCTAAAGCAACTGGAACCCTATGCACTGCTGGTGAAAATATAAAATGCTAAAACCATTTTGGAAAAACAGTTTGACAATTTCTTCAAAGTTAAATATATATGTGCCATATGATTCAACCATCCTAATCTGTGGTATTTACTCAAAAGTAATGCATATACACACAGACTTGTATTTGTAGCTGTATTTGTTATAGCCAAAAAGTGGAAACAAACCAAATTTCCATTTGGTATATCAATTTAGCAGAATACTCCTCAACATTAATTATGAATTAACTTCTGATACAACATGATAAGTCTCACAGTAATTATGCTCAGTGAAAGCAGCGAAACAGAAGGGTACACAGAGTATGATTCCATTTAGATAAAATTCCAGAAAGCTTGAGCTAATTAAATATGACAGAAAGCAGATCAGTAGCTTCCTGAGGATAGGGTGGCAGGTGGAAAAACGCATCAGGGAAAGATGAAAAGAAACACAGGTCAAGTTTTGTGTGAGAGATATAGTCATTATATTGATTGTGAGGATAATTTAATAGGTACATACATGTTTCTTTAGTTGTACTTCTTAAGTATGTACAGTTAACTCACATATTGTATGTCAGCTGTAACTTAATAAAGTTGTAAAAAAAATCCAAGAAAGCTAAAAGGTACAAGTGTGTGTAGAAGTAAAAATGTTAATATCTAGATAATACGTATTCGCAAATAATAGATATAAAAATAGGGAGATTGAAATACTGAAGATATAGAGAATTTTAATTCCCCAGAATTAAAAAAAGATGAAAGTACTCATATTGATAAAGTAGAGAGAGGATAAATCATGAAAAGCCTCAATTTAACACATAAAAGTGAATGTTAAGGTTATTAAAGATAGAAAATTTCCACTTCATTTAATGACAGTTTTGACTGTTCAGATCAATGCTTTCAATGAGAACAAACTTAGAAAAGCTGGGAAGCAGGTGGCAGCAGAGAGCTGGTGAGTGAAGAATTACTTGACCAAGATTTGAGAAGAAAAGAAAAGAGAAAGAGAAATAGGTAGGTTTGGAATATGATACACTGTTTTTCCCTAAAGAAATCTCTGACTCAGGGACAGGTAGATAAGAGGCTGAAAAGCTGAGTAGCAACTGAGACTTTCAAAAACTGAGAGTATGAAAACAGGATTCAAGTCCCACCAAGAAATGGTGAAACCATTTTCTCCCATACATACACATTTGTTTGGGACCCTGAATAGTTAAAAGATTTAAGCCCAATTATCAAGTTATCTCAGTTCTGACAAAAGCAAATATATTTCCTCTCTGGAGGAAAATAATATCCTGATTTCAAATTATTTCTATACATTTTCATATTCAGTATTCTATACTCCATCAAAAATAACCAGACACATAGAAGACAACATGACATACTTAGAAAACATAAGAGAAACAAAAGATAACAAGAATAGACCCAATAAAAATAGAACCATGCAGAATCAAGATAATAAAGTTATCAGAAACAAAACTTAAAAAAAAAACTACGCTTAATATATTTAAGGAGATAAAAGCCAAGATTGAAGATTTCTCAAGAGACTTGAAAATACAGATTTTAAAAGTGTCAAATATAAATTTCAGAATTGAAAAATGCAAAAACCAAAATTAATTCAATTGATAGGTTTAACAGCAAGTTCAACCACAGTCAAAGAGGAAATGAATGAACTAGAAGAAAGGTTAAAAAAAAAAGCATTCAGAATGAAGTATGAAGGGGCAAAGTAACATATGAAATGAAAACAGTGGAGAGTTCTCTATAACTGCTGAAAAATATCAAGCAACAAAGTAATCTTACAAACCCAAAAATAAATTAAACACACACACACACACACACACACACACACACACCTAGGAACATATAGTGGATGAAAAAGAGCCATGTAGAGAATACCTTATAAGTAGAAAGGAAAACGACAAACTATTCAAAAGATCAAAAATAGACTGATACGGGTATAGTTACAATGAGTACTCTGACCACAGGCACTCTGGCTGCCTGCGAAGAAGACATTAGGAAAGCTACTACCTGTGTCCCTTGGCTCATGGGCGCAAGGCAGCAAGGTTTTCAGTGGTGCTGATTACAAAAACTTACCTAGCTTTTGGCAGAGAACTTCCATGGACAACGAAGGCAAAGCATTTTCTGCACAGTACCTATTACAAAATCCTAATTCCTACTTTTATTCAGCATGCGGGGGGGGGGGGGGTGAGGGAAGCAAAACAAAAACACTGTCTGCAGAATGGTACAATAATCAACAAGAAAATATTTGAAAGTATAGTGAAATTCTACTGTAGCCCAACTGAAGAATCTTTTCAAATGACTTCACAAATTATAGTCTTAGCTTTTTTCTTTGTAAAACAGCATTTTTAAATGCATGCTGGGGGCGGTGCTTGGTGGCTCAATTGGTTAAGGGTCTGACTTCGGCTCCAGTCATGAGTTCAAGCCTTGGGTCAGGCTGTGCTGACAGCTCAGAGCATAAAGCCTGCTTCAGATTCTGTCTCCCTCTCTCTCTGCTCCTCCCATACTTTCTCTCTCTCTCTCTCTCTCTCTCTCTCTCTCTCAAAAATAAATAAAGGTCACCCTGTCTCTCTCTCTTTCAAAAATAAAAAGATTAAAAAAATTTTTAATGCATGCTGAGGCACCTGGGTGCTCAGTCAGTTAAGCATCCAACCTTTGAACTCAGCACAGGTTTGATCTTAGGGTCCTGAGCTCAATCCCTGTGTTGGACTCCATGCTGGGCATGAATCTTCCTTAAAAAGAAAAATTATTTAAAAATGCATGCTAAGTGGTGCCTGGCTGGCTCAACTGGTAGAGTATGCAACTCTTGATCTCAAGGTTGTGGGTTAGAGCCTCACACTGGATATAGAGATTATTTTTTTTTATCTTAAATAAAATGCATACTAAAATCAGAAGCATAAATGCAACAAGCCTGTCAAATCATATGATAATGATGAATCCTGACAGACAAACAGAGGATTGTGGCAAAACCTTGCAGTGTACACTGTGGCTATTTCTATGCTATTAAATTTCATTGAAGCCATCTATTTTCCAAAATTGCGATGTGCCCCTGTACAACACAGGGATCCATCTAATATGGAAAACAAAATGGAAAACTACACACATAATCAGAAATTCTCAAATCAGATCTTTAAGTCACTGATCAATAAACCCACACGTAAAAGACATGTAAACCATAGAAACTTTAGAAATAAAGGCGGTAGCTTCTTTTGCAGACTCTTGTAACTGTCAAAAAAGACGCTTACAACTCCTCCAAGAAATATTTAGAACTTTATAATTTTGCTAATATTTATTTTTGAGAGAGACAGACAGAAAGAACACTAGGTGGGGAGAGGCAGAGAGAGAGAGGAAGGCACAGAATTGAAGCAGGCTTCAGGCTCTGAGGTGTCAGCACAGAGCCCGATGCAGGTCCCAACCCACAAACCGTGAGATCATGACCTGAACCAAAGTTGGACACTTAACCAACAAAACCACCCAGGTACCCCAGAACATTAAAATGCCTGTGTGCGTGCGTGTGTGTGTGTGTGTGTGTGTGTGTGTGTGTGTGTGTAATTTCTTTACCCCAAATGCCCAGGGTCCTAGGATAGATTTTGGTTGCTTCCAAGTTTGGGCAATTCTGATTAGAGCTGCTATAAACATCATGTCCACATTTCTGTGTGCATGTAAGATTCAACTACTTTGAGTAAATAATACCATGGAGTACTGTATGTTAAGAGTGTCTTGGGGCGCCTGGGTGGCTCAGTCAGTTAAGTCTCTGACTTTGGCTCAGGTTCATGGGTTCGAGCCCCGCATTGGGCTCTGTGCGGACAGCTTAGAGCCTGGAACCTGCTTCAGATTCTGTGTCTCCCTCTCTCTCTGCCCCTCCTCCTCTCATTCTCTGTCTCTCTCTGTATCAAAAAAATAAATAAAACATTACAAAAACTGAAAAATTTTTAAAAAGTGTCTTTAGCTTTATAGAAACTGACAAAGTGGCTGTGCCATTTT
Source organism: Suricata suricatta (assembly GCF_006229205.1). Classification (NCBI taxonomy): domain Eukaryota; kingdom Metazoa; phylum Chordata; class Mammalia; order Carnivora; family Herpestidae; genus Suricata; species Suricata suricatta. The sequence goes on along the minus strand of NC_043703.1, from coordinate 88,130,522 downwards.
TAATTCCCACCAGCAATGAATAGGGGTTCCTGTTGATCCACATCCTTACCAGCATTTTTGTCGGTGATCCAGATTTTGTCCATTCTAATAAGTATATAATGGTATCTCATTGTTTTAATTTGCATTTCACTGATGACCTAAGATGTGGAACATCTTTTCATATGCTTATGTGCCATCTGTATATCTTGTTTGGTGAGGTCTGCAAAGGTCTTTGGCCCATTTTTTATTTTGGTTGTTTGTTTTCCTATTGTTGAGTTTTTAAACAGTTCTTTGTATGTTTTGGATAACAGCTCTTTATCAGATGTGCCTTTGGCAAATATTTTCTCCCAGTCTGTGGCTTGGTTTCTCATTTTCTTGGCATTGTCTTTTGCAGAGCAGAAATATTTAAATGAAGTCCAGTTAATCAATTATTTCTTGCATGGAGTATGCCTTTGGTGTTGTATCTAAAAAGTCAGCAACACACTCAAGAAAATCTAGATTTTCTCCTGTTATCTACTAGAGGTTTTGCATTTTACATTTAGGTATATGATCCACGTTGAGTTAATTTGAAAGGTGTGATTATTTGTGGTGCTATCTTTTTTTTTTTTTTTTTTGGCATGTGGATATTAGTTGTTCCAGCACCAAATTTATGGAGAAGACTGTCTATACCTTATTCTATTGCCTTTGCTCCTTTGTCAAAGATCAGTTGACTATATTTACATGGGTCTATTTCTGGGCTCTCTATTCTGATCCATTGATCTATTTGTCTATCCTTTTACCAATACCACACTGTCTTGCTATAACTTTATAGTAAATCTTGAAGTCAAGTAGTGGCAGTGATCCAATTTAGTTTTCTTTAATATTCTGTTGCCTGTTCTTTTGCCTCTCCATATAACCTTTAGAATCTGTTCATTGAAGCGCCTGGGTGGCTCAGTCAGCTGAGTGTCAGACTTCAGCTCAGGTAATGGACTCACAAGCTTATACTCAAAAGTACTCAAAAAGGTACTCAAAAAGTAAAAAAAAAAAAAACTTTGGGGGGCCACCTGGGTGGCTAGGTAGGTTAAGCGTCCGACTTTGGTGGAGATCATGATACACAGTTTGTAGGTTTGAACACTGCGTCAGGCTCTGTGTTGATAGCTCAGAGCCTGGAGTCTGCTTCCGATTCTGTGTCTCCCTCTCTCTCTGCCCCTTCCTGCTTATGCTTTTTCCCCCCTCTCTCTCAAAAATAAAATATTTTAAAAAAAGATTTTAATAAAAATAAAAAATAAAAAAGCTGTTCATTGATATCCACAAATAACTTGCTGCAATTTTGATTTGAACTTATTCAATCCATAGAACAAGTTGGGAAGAATGGACATCTTGAAAATACTAAGTTTTCTCATGCATGAACATTGAATATTTTTAATTTATTTACTTCTTCTTCGATTTCTTTCACCAGTTTTGTAGTTTTCCTCATATAGATTTTACACACAATTTGTTAGATTTATACTTAAGTATTTCATTTTGGGAAGTACTAATATAAATGGTACTGTGTTTTCCATTTAAAATTCCACTTCTTCATAGCCAGTATAAAAGAAAGCAACTGATTTTGTACATTAACTTCATATCCTGCAACCCTGTTATAATCACTTATTAGTTCTCGATTTTTTTTTAATTCTTTGGATTTTCTACATAGAATATCATGTCATCTAGAAAACATTTATTTTTATTTTTTATTACTACTTTTTTTTGAGAGAGAGAGAGAGCATGCATGAGTAGGGAAGGGGGCATAGGGAGAGAGAGAATCTTAAGCAGGCTCTATGCTCAGGGTGGGGTCCAATGTGGGGTTCGATCCCACAACCTCATGACCTGAGCCAAAATCAAGAGTCAGATGCTTAACCAACTAAGCCACCCAGGCCACCCTAGAACAGATTTAATACTGAAATCTTTTAATATCAAATAACCAAACTCAAACTGAATTAGTCTTGGAATCACTGAACATAAAGGCCCAAACTAACATTTTGTTAAAAGATAGCTCTATCAATTACTCAACTATATGGGAAATTCTTCTTGGGCCTGATGCAGACACACAGATTTTTTTTAATCTCCTTTGAGGAAATACTCTGAAAATACTCCCAACTTTTTACTATTGTTGATTTACCTGACATAGAAACCCAAATAGAAGAACTTCTGCTATTAACATATATCCATTTAGAAAGAAAAGTTCATTTAAGCAGTATAGGAACACAAATAATGAGTATTGGTTTTGAAACACTTGGGGATTTTCTTCTTTACCAGTAGTTAAACCTAAACAGAAATGCATTCATTTCTTTTTGGCTGATTTGGCTTAGAACACTATGGAACCTCAGTTTAGAGTTATAGATATACAGACATGTGCTGAATTGTGCTTATCACTCAACTTCTAGTGAGTGTTCACACATGGGACAAAACTTATAATTTTCTCATCAATTGACAAAAGAGAAAATAGGGACAACATTATTTTAACTATACTGAATGTAGTTGGATTACATAACTCCTATGTAGATTCTCTGTAATACTTTGCCTTTTGTACATATAAAATGAAACCTATGATATATTACAAAATATAAAACATTCGCCTATAAAAAATAAGCTGATAGTTGACTACTCAGCAGAAATAATGCAAGTCATAAGATACTGGAAAGATATTATCAAAGTGTTAAATAAAAGTAATTCCCAACCTTTAGAATTCTCTACCTCGCAAACATATCCTTCAATATCAGCATGGTTACAAAAAAGTTGTGAGAAATGCTCTGCTCTTAAGTATATTTTGAAGATAGAACAAAATGGATTGGATATGGATACATGAATAGAGAAATCACAGATCGCTTCAAGGCGTCAGGCCAAGAATTACATGAATAAACTTAACAATTGCTGCGATTTGAAAACTGAAAGAACAGATTTGTGTGTTGGAGGGTGAAGGGTAGTGGATAGCAGAACTCAGGTTTGAAAATGCTAAGTCTGAGATGTCAATTAGACATCCTTGTGAAGATGAAAAGGAGGTGGTTGGACATTCAAATCTGGAGTTCAAGAAGAATGGATCAAGAAGATGTGGTTTATCTATGCAATGGAATACTACATGGTAATGAGAAAGAATGAAATCTGGCCATTTGTAGCAACGTGGATGGAACTTGAGGGTATTATGCTAAGTGAAATAAGTCAGGCAGAGAAGGACAGATAACCATATGTTTTCACTCATAAGTGGAACAGGAGAAACTGAACAGAGGGCCATGGGGAAGGGAAGGGGAAAAAATAGTTGGGGAAAGGGAGGGAGGCAAACCATGAGAGACTCTTGAATACTGAGAACAAACTGAGGGCTGATGGGGGTGGGAGAGAGGGGAAGTGGGGTAATGGACATGGAGGAGGGCACTTGTTGGGATGAGCACTGGGTCTTATATGGAAACCAACTTGACAATAACCTATAAGATGACAAAAAATCTGGAGTTCAAAAGAGAAATCCATGCTGCAGATATACATTTGAGAGTCAAGAGTAAATAAATGAGATTGGATGAGTTCACTCGCGGAAGAGTACATATACAAGAAGAGAAGTAGTTGAAGAACTGAGCTCAAGGACACCCAAATATTTGGATGTCATGGAGAAGGAACTAGCAGAAGAGCCTGAGACAGGACAAAGAGATGAAAAAAAAAAAAAAATCATGAGCAGGGTTCCTGAGAAGTCAAACGAATAAAGTGTTTAAAGGAGTAGATAAAAAGCACAACTGATTATCTTTGTCAAATGTTGCTGACAGGTCAAACAAAACGAAGACTAAATTGAGCAACATGAAAGTAAATATTGCCCTGTAAAAAAGTTTTCATAGAATGGTGGGAGAAAAAGGCAGCTTACAGTAGGTTTGAAAGAGAACAAAAATGTAAGATTCTGAAGCCAGAAATTTAGACAACTCTTTCAGTGAAATTCCTGTAAATGAAAGACAAAATTTAGTCTAAATATATAATATTTGAATAACATGATTACAAATATGAACTAAAGGACAAATACAAAACCATTGCAGAATTTACAGACTGTTTCAGAATTTACAAATTTCTCAAGTGTACACAGGTAATTACCAAAAATTGATCATAAAAGTAGAGGGCAACAATTTTGAGAAATTTGAAATCTAACAGTATGTTCTGCAACGCAATGTAATTAGCAAGAAGTCAATCATAAAAACATAAGTGAAAATTCACTATTTGGATACTTAAAATCACATTTTTAAATAATAAATCAAGTAAGTAATGATGGATAACTGGAAAACATTTTATAAGTACATAACAAAACTTGTAGGATACATTCAAATAAGTATTATGAGGAAAACTTATGGTTTTAAATGTTTATATGAGGAAAAAAAGCTGAAAAGTAATAAGATAAATGCATTCACCTGAAAAAAACTAGAAGAAATTAAAAATAAATATAAAGAAAATAGAAGGAAATAATAAAGAGCAAAATTTAATGATGATCACAAAAGCAAATGTTAGGCCTTTGAAAAGACTAATAATGACAACAGACTAAAAAAGAGGAATTCACTACAGACTCTACATAAACATTAAATTTTTCACAGAATATTATAAACACACATTTCAAAAACTGTTTTAAAATTTAGAGAAAATGAACAAATGCCTCAAAAATATATATTGAATAGCACAAGAAGAAATTTGTAATTGTTCCTTTATCCATTAAACAAATAAATCTTTCCTTCAAAAAAAAAAGTTGGACCCAAAAGGCTTCATTGGTTAAGGACTAAAACTCCAATATTATTCAAAGTCTTTAAGGTAATAAAAGAAGGCAAAATGAATTGAGATTATTTTAAGGTTTACATGACATTGATAACAAAATCTGATTTTACAAAGTCCTAAGAAAGGCAAATGATTGGCCAATTTCAATTATAAAAATAAATGTAAATATCTCCAATGAAACATTAGTTTATGGACAACAGTAATCTATAAAAAATATAATATATCCTGACCAATTTGACAAAGCACATCCATTCCTGAAAATAAAGCTCTCAGTAACCTGAGAAAAGGAAACTTTTTCAACCTGATAGAAGACATCTATGAAAAAGATACAGCTAACATCGTACTGACTATTGAATCTAAATGCTTCCCCATATGATACTGAACAGGACAAGGATGTCTACGTCACCATTTCTACTCAACATTGTATAAGATATTCTAGCCAATGCAATAAGGTAAGCAACAGAAAACAAAAAACAAAAGAGCATGCAGACTAAAAACATAAAGCTGCCTTTATTTGCAGATGATCTAATTGTCTATGTAGAAAATCAAATGAATTCTACAAAAAGGCCTCTAGAACTAAAATGTAAATTTAGCAAAGTTGTAAAATACCAGATAAATACATAAAAATCAGTTGTGGGACTTCTGATTTCAACTCTGACAAATAAAGGGCTTAGAAACTGTCATTTTCATTGTTATAAGAACAAAATAAAAATCAAAGACTTGCTGTGACATATTAGAATAGTGAATTACAGAGTAAACTGCCCACCCCAATTCTGAAAAGTGTAACCAAGATCTGCTCATCTGGAGGAGAACCACCTGAATCACAAGTGGTTAAGAAATTTAAATAATAAATTTGATGCATTGCTAGAGGCTGAGTTTACACTAACACGAGAGTGAGAAGCTCCTAGGCCACAGTCTTAGAGGGATCCCTATACTTCAGTGTGCTTACCTCCAGGAACTCCACTAGGTTCTCATAGTAAAGATCTGAGAAAGATTCCCTTATGACTCTGATGGGGAAAAGTAATTACTATGAAATATGCCCAGCATACTTCATAATAGAATTATTCTTAAGACTTTACCAGAGCCTTATCCCAGCTAGCAAAGGGCATTTCTCCCACTTTACCCTCTCTAGCCTTCCTGTTTATCTTGTAAATGGATAAAAAAAAAGAAAAGATATACCACTGGAAAGCATGTTCCCTCCTCTCACCTAACCACCATACAAATAGGGCTCCATGATAATCACAACCAAAAGAGCTGCAAGATGCATGCTCTCACTGAGGAGGGATACTTAAGGAAGCTTAAAGTCAAAAAAAGAAACAGAACAGAGGAATTTGAAGTCTCTCATACCTGCATCTACAACACATATTGAACTTACCTCAACTTCCAGCCAAATTAACATAAACATTCACCTAAAGGCTTACCAACTTCAGTTAACACCCCATACAGTATGTGTGGGTTCCACAAAAAAAATTACAAGGCATGTCAAAAGTCAAGCAAAAATACAACCTGAAGAATAAAACTGGACTCAAATAGAACACATTCATGGGAATTATTAGAAAATTTAAAATAACTATGATTAATTGGTTAAAGGCATTAATGGAAAAAGTAGACAGTATGCAGTAGTAGGCGGGTAACATAAACAGAGAGATGAAAACTCTTGAGGGAAACAAAAGGAAATGCTAGAAAGCAAAATATTATAACAAAAACGAAGAATACCTTTGATGGTCTCATTAGTAGACTAGACACAGCCAAGCATAAATCACTGAGCTTGAAAACAAGTCAATAAAAAATTTCTAAACTAAAATGAAAAATGAAAAAAAAAAACAAAACAACAGAACAGAACATCTAATAACTGGGGGTATAATAGAAATACCAAAAGGAAAAAAAAACAAGAGAACAAGAACATAAGAAATATTTGAAATAATTATAAAATAAGTCATGGGGATGAAAAGTACAGCATAGGGAAAGTAGTCAATAATACTGTGATAACTGTACAGTGATCCATGGAAACTACAATTCTTGTGGCAAACACTTCATAATGTATATAATTGTCAAATCACTGTTACACACCTAAAACTAATACATATCAACTATACTTCAATTTAAAAATAATTTAAGTAGTAACAGCCTAGAACTTTCCAAAATTAATACACAGTATCTATAGACAGAGAACTTTAAAACAATGATGAAAGAAATCAAAGATCTAAATACACGGAGAAATGTTACGTCTGAAACATCCCATATTAAGATGTTACTTGTGGAGTGCCTGGATGGCTCAGTGAGTTGAACATCCAATTTATAATTTCAGCTCAGGTCATGATCTCACAGTAGTGAGATCAAGCCCCGTACTGGTCTCCATGCTGGGCATGGAGCCTGCTTAACATTCTTCCTCTCCCTCACTCTCTCTGCCCCTCACTCTCCTCTCAAAAACAAAAAATTTAAAAATAAAAAAATAAAGATGTTAGTTCTCCCCGATTTGATCTACAGATTCAATGCAAACCCAATTAAGATCTCAGAAAGCTATTTTATATATATTTATTGTAGAATCAGAGAAACCAATTCTAAATTTTACATGGAAAGCTAAAAGACCAAGAATAGCCAATAAACTGTTGATTAGGAGAAAGTTGGAGGATTCACACCACCTAGTTTCAAGACTTATTATAAAGCTATAGTAATCAAGACGGCATGGTTTGGCAAAAGAATAAACAAAATAGATCAATGAAACAGAATGGAGATCCCAGAAATAGACCCACACAAATATAATTAGCTGATATTTTAAAAAATATTTTTAATATTTATTTTTTAGAGAGAGAGAGCAGGGGAAGGGCAGAGAGAGAGGGAGACAGAATCCAAAGCGGGCTCTGGGCTGACAGTAGGGAGCCCGATGCAGGGCTCAAACTCACAAACTATGAGACCATGACCTGAGCTGAAGTTGGATACTAAACCGATTGAGCCTCCCAGGTGCCTCTATATAATCAGCTGACCTTTGAACAAAGGAGCAAAGACAATACAGAAAGGGCAGTCTATCAACAAATGGTGCTAGAACAAGTTTAAGACACCCATACGCAATTTAAATGAACTGAGATACAAACTTTACATCTTTCACAAGAATTAACTCAACATAGATCACTGACCTTAAGCAAAACTATACATTTCTAGAAGAAAACACAAGAGAAAAATATGTGCACTTGGGTTTGGTAATGAGTTTTTAAACACCACACAAAAATACAATTCATGAAAGAAAAGGGTAAGTTGAATTTTATCAAAATTTAAATTTTCTGCTTTATGAAAGACATTGTTGAAAGACTGAAAAGACAATGCACAGATAGGGAGAAGATATTTGCAAACCACATATCTGATAACAACATATATCCAAAATATTCAGAAGATTCTTAAAATTTAACAGTAAACAAACAAAACAACTAAAAAACGGGCAAAATATCTAAATATATACCTTATTAAAGAAAATATACAGATGGGGCGCCTGGGTGGCTGACTCGGTTAAGTGTCTGACTTTGGCTCAGGTCATGATCTCGCGGTTCGTGGGTTCGAGCCCCGTGTCAGGCTCTGTGCTGACAATGTGGAGCCTGGAATTTGCTTCAAGTTCTGGGTCTCCCGCTCTCTCTGCCTCTCCTCAACTCATTCTCTGTCTCTGTATCTCTCTCTCTCTCTCAAAAATAAATAAACATTTAAAAAAATTAAAAAAGAAAAAAGAAAATATACTGATGGCAAGTTACAATATGAAAAGATGTTCTACATCACTTGTCATTAGTGAATTGCAAATTACAACAATGAGATATTGCTACATACCTATTATACCTATTAAAAATGCAAAAATCTGACAATACCAAATGCTGACAAGGATATGGAGCAACAGAAACTCTCATTCATTACTGGTGAGAATGCAAAATATTACAATCACTTTTAAAGAGTTGGGCAGTTTCTCATAATGCTAAATACAGATTTACTCTACAGTTCAGTAATTATTCCCCTAGGTATTTACCTATTTGAAAACCTATGTCCACACAAAAACCTGCACATGAAAGTTTACAGCAGCTTTGTTCATAATTGCCAAAAACTGGAAGCAATCAAAATGTCCTTCAATAGGTGCATGAATAAACCCACTGTGGCACATCCATACAATGATAAGAATATTAGTCAATGATAAGAAGAAATGAGCTATCCAGTTATGAAAAAACACAAACGAACCTAAAATGCACATTGCTAAGTGAAAGAAGCTGGTCTGAAAAGGTTTTATACTGTATGATTTCAATTATATGACATTCTTGAAAAGGCAAAAATTTCCTCAGCTAGGTGGTCAAGGTCAAAATCAACGGTAATAAATCATATTGATAATACGTACCCATGATACCTTGGACATATATGTACCCTAAAATGGCATTTTACTTCTGTGATCTTTCTCTCAAAAACATATTACGCAGTCTAATCATGAGAAAACAAGACAAACCCCCAATTGAGACATTCCGCAAAATACCTGATCAGTATTCCTCAAAACTGTCAAGGTCATCAAAAACAAGGAAAGTCTGAGACTGTCATAGCCAAGAAAAGCCTAAGGAGACATGACAACTAAATGTAATGTAGTGTCCTGGATGGGATCCTGGAACAGAAAAAGGACATTAGGGGAAAACTAAGGAAATCTGAATAAAGGTATGGACTTCAGTTAATAATGTATCAAATAATAGATTCTTTAATCATAATAAATGTCATTTACTAATGTAAGATATTAATAACAGAGGAAATTGGGTGTGAGGTAAGTTGGAACTCTACCATCTTCACAATTGCTCTGTAAATCTAAAACTGTTCTAAAATACAAAGTTTATCTTTAAAATTGTTTTCATATACAAGCAATAAAAAATCAGAAAGTGAATTTTAAATTTCCATTTATAACAGCATCAAAAGATAGGACATACTCAGATATACATCTGACAAAAAAAGAAGTACAAGACCACACTAAAAACTACACAACATTGCTGAGGGAAATTAAAGATGTAAAGAATGGAGAGCTATACTGTATTTATGAGTGGGAACCCTTGATATTCTTTAGGTGTCAGTCTTCCCTATACCAATCAAATTCCCAAGCAGGCTTTTTTTTGTATACACTGTGAAGTTGATTCTAAAATTAAAATAAAATACAAACGATCTAGAATAGCCAAAACTACTTTGAGAAAGAACATAGTTGAAGACTAACATTACCTAATTTGAAGACTTTAAAAAAACCCAAAGTAATCAGGCAGGTTGTATTGGAATCGAGATATATAAACAGATCCATCACACAAAACAGCTCGTCACGGAGCAGACCTCCATATACGTGGACAACTGACTTTCTACAAAGGCACAAAAACGATTCACTATAGAAAGGATAGTTTTTCAGTAAATGGTACTGGAACAACTAATTATCATTACGCCAAAAAAAAGTGAACTTTGATTTATATCCTGTGTACTAAGCACAAAAACTTTGAAATGGATCTCGGATTCAAATGTTAAATTTTAATGTTACACTACTGGAAGAAAACACAGAAGAAAAATCTTAGTGACCTTAGCCCTGACAATGATTTCTTTAAAAGAATACAAAAGGCTGGATAAAATTTTTTAAAAATCAATAAATTTCACTTAATCAAAATGAAAAACATTTGCTCATTAAAAGACACTTAATAAAAAGGAAAGCCAAAGACCAGGAGAAAATATTTGCAAAATATATGTGATACATGACTTAGAATACAGAGAGAACTTTTACAACTCGATAGTAATATAAACAATTCAATAAAAGTGTGCAAAAGATTTGAACGGACACTAAAGAAGATAAATGTATGGCATGTAAGCACATGTACAGATGCTTACAAATCATTGGTTATGAAAGAAGGCAAATTAAAACCATAAAACATACCTAATAGAATGGTTAAGATTAAAAAGATAATGTACGCCAAGTGTTGGTGAGGCTGTGTAACACCTGAACACTTATACACTACTGGTACAAATGTAAAATAAAATAGTACAACCACTTTGGAAAACAGTTTAATGATTTCTTCAAAAGTTAAATATATAAACATCACAGGCCTGATCACTCTACTCTTAGGTATTTATCCAAGAAAAATAAAAGCTTATGTCCACACAAAGACTCATAAAAGAATGTACATGAAAGTTTTATTTTTTATAGTCCAAAACTAGAAATAACCAAAATGCCCATGAGATGTATTCATACAATGGAATAAACTACTGGTTATATAACATAAATTTCAAAATAATTATGCTGAGGGAAGGCAGTCCAATAAAAGAATATATGATTTTATTTACATAACATTTTAGAAAATCCAAACAAATCTCTATGACAGAAAATGAATCAGTGGTTGCCCAGGGATTGGCAGAATAAGTGAGGGGTTACAAAGGGGCATGAGGAAACTTTTGGGAATGATGGATAAGGCCACTGTCTTGATTGTGCTACAGTTCTAGAAATATACAAAATAAACACTTTTTAAAACATGTGCAGTTTATTATATGTATGTCAATTAGACTCTAATACCACTGTTAAAAGAAAACAATATGCAAAACCTTTCAGAAGTATTGCACATTTTTCTGTTAGAATATTTTAATAAACTACTTTCAAGGAACTTCTAATGACACAGGAAAATGCTATGATATACAATAAATGAAACTGGCCAATGTCAATTACACAGAAAGTTTAAATAATATGGATGGAAATATTTCTGATTAGAAAGAGGTCTATATTAATAATAGTTTTCAATGAGTTTCAGAATTATGGATGATTTAAATTTTCTTTACCCTTCATCCTTTTCTTAAAATATCCTTTTAAACAGGAAATTAAAAAATAAATGAAGTGAGAGGCACCTGAGTTGACTCAGTTGGTTAAATGTCTGACTTCAGCTCAGGTCATGATCTTGTGGTTCCTGAATTCAAGTCCCGCATTGGTCTCTCTGCTGTCTCAGCACAGATCATGCTGTGGATCCTCTGTCCCCCTTTCTCTGCCCCTCCCCCACTTGCTCTCTGTTTCTCTCAAAATAAATAAACCTTAAAGTGAATGAATGAATGAATGAATGACAAGTCTATCCTGACAAGTGATTTCAACATATGTACCACAGACCCATGAATGAACAAGTGAATGAATGAATGGAAAAAAAACTGAGTATCTGTCTGACAAGCGATTTAAAACTATGTACCACAGACCCTTGAAAGATGAAAGAGGGGTCCCTGGGAACTCTTATGTGAACCAAGAATTATCTGTAGACTTAATGTATTTCACACTCATATGAATTACTATTTTTCAAATATTCACAGCTGCACTGCAATTCAACATTACTGAATGTGTAGAACTCTATTTTTCACATCAACAGATACTAAAAGTAAAACTGGAGGTCTTCAGAAACTTATTCCCCTATACTGATTGCCTATAGGTTGCTTTAATTGGCATACTTTTGCTACCATACCAGTATATAGGAAGGGCTAAGTACCTACTTGGCCATCAAATAACAGCAGTTCCAATACATGTTCTTACACATTCAAACACCAAAGTCAAATATGCTCTGTACCCAGAAGGACTTTGTAAAAGCTATGTCTGTTAAATATTAAGGCTTTCTGCAAATGTAAGGTAAAGACTACTTGAAGTTTGATTCCTAGTTAAGTATGGCATTGCCAGTCTATAGGTGATCTCGGGAAAATCATTTGATGTGTGCTGAAGTTTCTATGATTGCTTTATAATAATCCTCTCAGAAATTAAAGTCAACTTAATTATCATTATAAAATACACTACAAAAAGCAGGTCTAGCAGTTACAGTAAATTAGTTGTTTAAAGGTAATTTAGTTTACCTCAAAGAATTATTCTCTGCCTTTTGTCTGCCAAGTTCACTTTCTGTATCCATTGCCTTCCTTGCTAGTGATTTCATTTCTTTTTCCACAGTGGTTATGGTTTCCTTCATCAAAGTCATATTTGACATTTGCTCCATACGTTCATCATCAAGCTATACAAGTAGAATGACAAGGTTATTGCCATCACTGACAAAATCTTCCTAAAGAGACATCCTCTTTTTGTGCAAACCGTGGCATATGACAAGATTTACTAGGAGATGATCAGATGAGACATGAATTGTTGTGGGAGGCTGTATGGACAAGTTATGGCGGAGCAAGAACAAGAAGAAGCCACTGCATTATGCCTGTGCATAATGCCTGCCACACTGTATGTATCTACATGTTCAATCTGGTTCATTTTGACTGCAGAATATGTATCTTATTTGCAAAAGGATATATTCATTGTTCAACACTATTAAGTTATACATATAAAGTGGAATTATGAAAAAAATCATTTTTCTCTCCTAAATAATGTTTTTTCTTTCTCTTTATAACAATATAACACAAATTTATAAATATATTTAATTAAACCTGGTAACAGAAAGGCAAATTCCCCTAATTCTGTTTGTATAGTTATAACATCTCAAATATATATTCATAACATCTCAAATCCTTGACTAGTAAAAAAGTGATGCTTCACATTTAAATTCAGTTTAAATACATTACTCTCATTAATTTTCATTCCATAAAAATTTTCTCTATCTTAGCTACTCTTTAGGTAGAATAAGCCAGTTCTCTGTATCTGGCTATGTTATCTCTAATGAAATAGGGAGAGAGAAAGTTGCTAAAATCCCTGAAAATGCATCCCTAATGGGTTTTTTTTTTTAAGAACACACTTTGCAATGTAACACAAAAAAGACTTTACTTACATTTTTTGGAAGGAAATAAACAATGAGAAAGTGATCATTTATACCATACTTACCAACTTAAGTATTTTAGAATTATAAACACTATCTTAGAAAAACAGAAGAATCTCTCTGAACACAGGGAAAAAGAGAAAGGGGGAAGCCACGGGGAGTTTATAGCCAAATGCACAAAAGTGGTTTTCTTTACATTATGAACTGTACACTCCAGCTCCTCTATCCTTTGTTCCAGGTGAGCCTTCTCATTAAATGCTGTCTCTTGGGCAATCTGTTAAAAAAAAAAAATGTTTTCAATGTTGCTGCGCTGTGTTTCACAAATGGTCATACAGATAAAATTCATCCAAACCTTTAGCCTTTCCCTCAGGCTATCTCGTTCTGTGGTCATTCTTCGTAAGTCAGTGAAGGCCACGTCTCTTTCAGTCTCCACTCGCCGGAGGATGGCATGTGCTGTTGTCGATTTAGGAGACTTACAGTTTTTCATCATCTCTCGTCGAAGTCGGGCAATTTCTTCCTGTGCCTATTATTTAAATGCAAGACTTCTATTTAACAACACTTTAGAACAGACATAAATATAGCTATCTTATATCCAGCCAGTTAAAATACAAAACATATATAAAAATGTATGCAACAGGACAATGTTTTTTAATGAGTTTATACAAATAAATGCAAATGATGTCCAAAAATGCAAGTGAATGTATAAAAATAGAAGTTTAGTTTCTAATATCTTTGCCAAAAAATTTTTTAAATTTAGGTAATCAATGCAAGAAAGAATGTTTTACTAAGAAATAGCTATGTATTATATATCCATTTTGTGACATAAATTTGAATTCAGCAAAATTCAGGTAAAATAGTTGTTTTTGTTTTTGTTTTTGTTTTGGGAGGAAGGGGCAGAAAGAGAGGGAGCCCATCAAGCGCGCTCCACACCCAGAGGAAAGCCGGACTCTGGCACTGATCTCATGATTGTGAGATCATGACCTTAGCCTAAATCAAGAGTCAGATGGTTAACCAACTGAGCCACCCAGGCACCCCCAGGTAGAATACAATTTTAATAAATATTAGTTTTTCTGTCTTTTTCTACAAAAACGTATAAGCCACATCCGTGTTCTGGCTACTTCTACCCTGAAAGAAAAGCCCATCATCCTTACCGACAACCCAATACACTACTTCACACTTGTTCAACCACCCTCAGGTCCCAAACCTATTCCACACCTAAAGATAATCTCATCTCCTACTTCACTGCAAAATCTTCCTTCCTCTTGATTTTGATCATTTCCTATTTAGCTGGTCGCCCAAGTCTCAGAGGAAGATGTATTACCTCCCAATTTCCACAGCTAAGCCTTCACCAGAATCCTGGACCTCATCTCCTGAAATGTCTTCTAAGATACTCCTGACTCAATTACAGTTGACCCATGAACAACATGGGTTTCAATTTATACAAAGGTCCACTTATACAATTTTTTTCAATAAATACAGTATAATGCTATAAATGTATTTTCTCATGATTTTCTTAATAACACAATATATGTACATAAATGTATATGTGTGTATATACAATATGTACATACATTTATATATACATATATAAGAAATGTGTTAATTGAATTTATGTTATTGGTAAAACTTCTGGTCAACAGTAGGTTATTAGTAATTACGTTTTGAGGAAGTCAAAAGCAACTATATAATTATTTCCTCTCACTTTGAATAGCACCCTCTCCACTGGCTCTTTCTCACCTGTCTTCAACCATGGCACAAGGCTCCCATATCTTGAAAAGCTGTCACTAAGCCTTGCGACCCCAGATACCATCCTACATCTCTTTTGCATTGACTTGTTTTAAGCACCATGGTCTGTACCCATTGCCTATTCCTCAGCACCCACTCTCCCATCCCAGTGTAATCTGGACCCTATACCTACCATTTTACAGAATTTCAACTAATGACCTCACCACATGGCCTTTTCTCAGCTCCTGTTTTCAATATTTGGCAACATTTGACATTGTCTTTAATACTCTCTTTGAGATTCTTTCCTCTCTTGGGCTTAATATTGTTCTACCTTAGTTTTCTGTCTTCTTTATCTCTTTCAAAGCTCCTCTACCAATTGAATAAAATGTCCCAACATAACATCTTGACTTCTGTTTCCCTAAAGCTTTCTCATTCAAACCTCATTCACTCTGAAGGCCCAAAACTTACCTCTAAGCAGATGAATTACCTGTCTACATATTCAGCTCTTTCCTCTCTCCCCACTCCAGTTCCACATTTCTTTCTGCCTGAAAGCAATTACTTTCTGAATATACAACCATCATCTTACCATCTATGAAACCAACACATTTTTCCCCTCAAGTCACCAATGGCTTTGCTATGTCTTTTTCCACTACCACAATTCTTCAGTCATTCAAAAAAGAATTTCAGTCTTGGGGCGCCCGGGTGGCTCAGTCAGTTAAGCATCTGACTTTGGCTCAGGTCATGATCTCACAGTTGTGAGTTCAAGCCCCACACCGGGCTCTGTGCTGACAGCTCAGAGCCTGGAGCCTGCTTTGGATTCTGTGCCTCCCTCTCTCTCTATCCCTCTTCCACTCACGCTCTGTATGTGTGTCCCTTTCTCAAAAGTAAAAATAATAAACATTTAAAAAAATTAAATTCAGTCAGTTCCATTCATCCCCCCCCGTTTTGCTAAAAACCAAATCTTGTCAAGGCTTCCTTTATAGTGTCTTTTGCACCTGTCCCTATCCTTATTTCCACAGATAGCACCCTGGCTTAGTTTTTTTTAAGTTTATTTATTTTGAGAGAGACAGAGAGCATGAGCGGGAGGGTCAGAGAAAGAGGGAGACAGAGAATCCCAAGCAGGCGCTGCACTGTCAGCACAGAGCCCAGCACAGGGCTTGAACTCATGAACTGTGAGATTATAACCTGCGCTGAAACCAAGAGCTGGCCACTTAACCAACTAAGCCACCCAGGCACTACACCCCTCCAGCCCCACTGCTGGCCCAGGTTAGTTCTTAATGCCTCATGAACAGACTTTTCACATCCTTCTAAAGAGTCCACAGTTTCTCCTTCTTCCAATTCTCTTGAAAGAGAAATTGTTACATAAAAAGATAACAGAAAGATTATGAAAAAAATAATATAAAATTTTTAACAGGTTAAAATTGTAAAAGTGTATCTTTGGTCATTTCTTCTGCTCTAAAAATAACCAGATTATCAGTACATAAAAAGCAAAGTATAAATGTACTCCAGAAGATGGCAAACTACATAGAGCTCACACATCCAAATCTAGCCTGCCTTCTATTTTTGTAGGTCTATAAGCTGAGATTGTTTTCTACATTTTTAAATGATTAAAAAAAAAGATTTCAAAATATGTATAATAGGTAAAAATAATATGATAATCAAATTTCTGTGTCCAAAAGTAAAGTTATATTGTAACACAGCAAAAATTTGTAGATTGTCTAAATCTACTTTCACACTACAACAGAGTTCAATAGCTGTGACAAACTGAATGGCGGGCAGAGCCCAAGGTATTTATTTTCTGGGCCTTTACAGAAAAGGTTTGCAGGCCCTTGCCCTCGGCCAATTTACCTCTCCAGCCTTAGCTCCCCCCTACTCCAAAGGCACAAATTAGTCTTAAATTAGTCTTAACATTGATCCATTTATATTCTGATTTTCCTGCCTTTGTCCTTTGCCTCACACCATTCCTTGAACCTGGAATGTTCCTTCTTACCCCTTTCAAGATAATAGGAACTCCATTCTTCCTTCAGGACTCAAATTCCCTATCATCTAGCAAAGATTTCCTTGATCACAACAGCTAGAAAATACCCATTTCTTCTATTTTTTACAATATCTTCTGGACTACTTATGCTAAAGTAACAAAAAGTAAATACAAGACAATATACTTTATCTCCCCCAAATATATTGCACATAGAAAACACTTTGTACTTTAGCATTTTCTTCTTAGAGTGGCAAGCTATAATTCTTAATAAAATTTGATATTTTTTTAAAAATTATGTTGGTGACTCATGGGGTTTAATATTTGTAGAGTAAATATTTGTCCTATATGATTAATAAGGACTATATAACTTTAGGCTACAAATAGAGATAAACTACAAACTGATCTTACTCTCCTAAATTAAGCAAATAAAATGGCAGTTCCTAAAATGACTGACAGTACATCAAGTGATGTTAGCATTTTCTAACCCTAAAATCAAAATCCTTTTACCTTGAACTCCTCACTTAACACTTTCCTCATTTCCCATGCCAAAAATCAGACTATTTCTATGCACGTATATGATCTTTTTTGGATATGGGAGTAATGTGTGTGTGTGTATGCACACATACACTTATTGTATTAGAAATACATTACATTTCATTAAGAATATCTTAAGAAGGACAATGGGGCGCCTGGGTGGCTCAGTCAGTTAAGTAGCCAACTTCAGCTCAGGTCATGATCTCGCAGTCTGTGGGTTTGAGCCCTGCTTCGGGCTCTGTGCTGACAGCTCAGAGCCTGGAGCCTGCTTCGGATTCTGTGTCCCCCCTCTCTCTCTCTCTGCCCTTCCTCAACTCACTCTCTCTCAAAATAAAATAAAGACATTAAAACAAAAGAACAAAGGTAATTCCTAAATGTTACTTAATTTGATTGGCGGATTTAAGTATTCTTAGAGAACTTAAAAAATTACATAGCTTTAGTACTGAATATTTTTATGTGGGTATTTTATTTAAAAATAAGTTTACCTGTTCATAAAGAAGAAAGGTCTTGTCTCTCTCAGATGTAAGAACCTTGACATTACCCTGAATTTCTGCCAAATGACGCTCATATTTTTCCAGCATGCATTTAAGTTCTTCACGGTCTCTTGTCTTCAAAAGCTCTACATCACAGTTTGCACCCTATGATTATTATACAAGAAATTTGAAATTCTTCTTTGATATGTGCTTTTAAGAAAATGGTGTCACTAATAGCAGTACATGATTTCTACTCAAGCAAAAATGACTACATAATGAAAAGAAATGATGAAAAAAAGAGAGTTTAAAAAATCACTTCTCTTTTAAGCAGCTTCATCCCAAACTAGTCCATATTTATCTGATTACCTCCCAACTACTCTAATACTGGGGATAAAGAACCAATTTCAGTGTCCACTGTGCTATCAAAGACACTGCTGTCTCTCCAACTCTTTGATATACCACTTCATACCAAATCAAAATGAATTATTTCCATATTAGGTAAATGAAAGAATAAAAGTCAGTGTTTAAACAATGAACTCCAAAACATTTATAAGTTTCCAAAACCTACCCGGGAAGATGGAGACGGGCGTCTTGGACTTTTAGATCTACTTCTCATCATTTTTCTCAAATTTTGAGCTTCACTCTTATAATAATCTCTGTCTGCTTCTAAAGTCTTGACAAAAGAATCAAGTCTGGAAGGAGATTTATTTTGTGCTTTTTCAGTCTCTAAAATTATCTTGCCAAGGAGGAAAAAATTAGGTCATTATTTCAAACTAAGCTATAGCATAATTTTCTAAATGCAAGTTGAATAAACAGGATCCTTAAAAATAATAAATTTGGTATTTTAAAGAGAATTCATCAATACTCTCTAAGAAGCAGTTAGGTACCTCCTTTTTCTAACATTTCAGAATTTACTATATTTTTATTTAACTGAAAAGTACCCATAAATTTATTCTATAATTTTAAGAAAAAATGGTATCTTTACCATTTGGAAAGTCTAGAAATATCCACAGATCTAATTATAAGTCCTAGAAATTGACTTAATTTACTGAGAAAACTTGTATGCTAATATTAAAGCATGTGTTCAGAGCATCTAAGTTTTGTTCAATAATTTTTCAATGAATGAATAAAGCAAATGAATGCTCTCTATGTTATACTTGCAGGCACTTTCAAGTACATTCCCATTCACTTTAATGTATTCAGAAGCTTTTGTTTGTTTTTCACAATCTTTATTTTACTAATACTTTATTGGGAGAAAATTCCAGATATACTTTCAGAGAGGGTGTTTTAAATATTTTAAATGATAATATTAAACTGTCTCAACAGAGCAGTTTTCACTTTGCATTGTTATATAAAAAAAACATATTATTCAAAATTAAGTTATAATATTCTACTTAATATTTATTACTAACAGCAATAAAAGTTAATGTGTAAACAAATGCATCTTATATTTTGAGAATGAAATTACTCACAGTCATCATTTTAAACCAAGTAAAGATAAGGGTACTAATAAAACCAACCAAAAATTCTCCCCACCTCTGGGAAACAAAGGCATAATGATAAAATGGAGCGAGAACAGTGATACTTTTACAGATGGGAAGTGCCCCTGTGCATCAAGCAGAATACTAATTTCAGAAAAACAGATATTTTTTTATTGTTCACAAAATTCATGAGAGCTAAAACACATGTACCATTTTTTGTACTCTTACTAATAGAATAAAAATGATTCTGCAACATATATTTATGAAAAATGCACTTACAGATCTAAGCCTTTTTATTGTATCTTCCAATACTATTATATTATTTTGCTGGCAAATGAGTTCAATCTGAAAAGCCAGAAAAAAATTGTTATTTAGATTAAAACTATTTAACCAGATTTAACTAAAAAGAGAACATCAAAAAGGAAAGCCACTTGTAACAACAGGCGTTGTGAGAATGTGGAGCAAAAGAAATGCTCTTGTACTGTTGGTGGGAATGCAAACTGGTGTAGCCACTGTAGCAAACAGATGGAAATTCCCCAAAATAATTAAAAATAGAACTACCTTACAATCTAATAATTGCACTACTGGGCATTTTCCCAAAAAATACAAAAGCACTAATTCGAAGGGATACATGCACCCCTAAGTTTCTTGAAGCATTATCTGCAATAGCCAAATGATGAAAGCAGCCCAACTGTCCATCAACAGATGAATGGATAAAGATGTGGTGCACGTGCACAAACGCACACACACGCACGCACGCACGCACGCACACACACACACACACACACACACACACAGAGGAATATTTTTCAGCCATAAAAAATGAAATCTTCCCATTTGCAACAACATGGATGGAGCTAGAGAGTATAATGCTAAGTGAAACCAGTCAGAGAAAGATAAATACCACATGATCTCAACTCATATGTAGAATTTAAGAAACAAAAAAATGAACAAAGGAGGAAAAAAAAGAAAGAGACAAACCAAGAAATAGACTCTTAACCACAGAAAACAAACTGATGGTTAGCAGAGAAGAAGTGGGTGGGGAATGGGCGAAAAGGGGGATGGGGATTAAAGAGTATACTTACCATGACAAAAAAATATTTTTAATTTTTAAAAAGAAAGCCACTTAAAAATAAAAACATGTAATGAATATTTTACAAAATAAAACATTATCTACCCTTTTCTGTTCATCTACCTTTAGATGGTAAAAGAACATAGGATATAGTTCTTTTAGATTAATCAGTTTGTTATGAAATATTAATTGGTTATATCTTACCAAATCACTCCCTACAAACCACAACAAAATATTAATACTACTCATAATTCTGAAGATGATAATAGGGAAGAGATATAAGAATTAGTAGGATAAAAATTTTCCCATATTACCAAAGTCATAAATAATTACTTTCTCTTCTGAATTCTTTTGATAGTTTAGTTCAATCAAGATTATCCATAAAATACTTTTGGTATCAGGTTTAGGACACTGAGCATACCCAGTCTTATAGTATAGTTATCTATAGTCATATATTGAATATATGATTAGATTGTATGTTTCTAGAGGGCAGTGGCTATGTTTTTATTCAATGATCTATTTGCTATGAACTATATGCTATAAAGTTGCTTATTAGTATAATTAATTTACTTCTCAATTCATAAACCTCCCCCTCATTATTCTAAACTGTTTCTTGCTTTATTTTAAATATGACTTTTCTGGAATTATTACTTCTCATTTGTTCTTTAGGCCCAAGTTCTTTCTAGGGTTTCTCTGGCAATTACATTTTTGTAATTTATGATATATTAAGGGGTGTTATGGTATGAAATAAAATTTATGTACAGTTTGGATAAATTTATATAGTTTTGGATAGATAATTTTCAATGCTTTAATTTAGACTATTATATAGATACCAAAAAGAAATGGATCTGTATTATGTATAAAGGTGTTCATATTAACTTAGGTATAAAAAGTCACACAGCCAAAAATTTTGTTTGTTGTAAAAAGAAAATTTATATATACATATCCTAGATAGATGGAACATAACCAATAATATGTAAGCTGAAGATTATGTCTAATCACAGCAAAGTGTGCTTACAGTAAATGTTATTTTCTTCATTATACTCTTCTATATGGACTGAAATTTTTATAAGAAACATGTATTACTTTTATAGACATAAAAAACATAATACTGATTCCACTCTGAAAAACAAAATTAGGGGCAGCTGGCTGGCTCTGTTGATAGAACATGCGAATCTTGATCTTGGGGGTTTTAAGTTTGAGCCCCACATTGGGCACAGAGATTACTTAAAAATAAAATTTTTAGGAAAAAAAAAAAAAGAAAATCATAACTGGCCCAAGTGAAAAGATGCTAACCCAGTGTTGTCATTTATTTGACAATTGGTTAATGAGGACGCCTGACAACGTGTTATATGCTCAGGATAGCAATAAAATAAAATAGACAAAAATCTCTGCCCTCGTGGAACTTACATTCTAGTTGAAAAGAGAAAAAAGTAGGTAAAATATATATCAGATAGTTACTGTGTTATTCAAAAAATACATGAGCATTTACATCTGTTCTAGGCACTTGAGACAAAAAAGTTAAAAAAAAAAAACAAAGATCCCTGTCTTTGGGGGCAAGCTTACATTCCAACTTAGTAGACAATAAAACTAAATCTAACAAATAAGTTACGTAGTAATGTAGGAGAAAAAAGAGCAGAGTTAACTATACTGGGAGTTTTCTGAAGAACTAGTTTGAATTTTAATAGGGTTATCAGATAAGTCCTCATTGAAAGGTGACCTCTGAGCAAAGAGAAAGGGGGTCAATCATATAAAATTGTGGAAGAACATTCCAAGAAGATCTAGCTATATCAAATGTCCTAAGGCAAAAGAATGACTGCTAAATTCTAAGGAATAATAAGGAGGCTACTGTGGCTGGAGTAGAGTGTAGTGGCAGAAAGTAGCTAAACAATGCTGTGGAGAAAAATAAAGCAGGGAAAAAAGAGGGGGACTAAGCATGCAGGGAAGGGACAAAACATTTAAATTGCCTTTATACTTCATCTTCCACATGGTAAATCTTAAAGTATTTTTTTTAATGTTTTATTTATTTTTGATACAGAGAGAGACAGCATGAGAGGGGGAGTGTCAGAGAGAGAGGGAGACACAGAATCCATAGCAGGCTCCAGGCTCTGAGCTAGCTGTCAGCACAGAGCCTGATGCGGGGCTTGAACTCACGAACGTGAGATCTGACCTGAGCCGAAGTCGGAGGCTTAACTGACTGAGCCACTCAGGCACCCCAAATATTTTTGATTAAATGAAATATAAATGTAACAATAATGACAAGAGCTATCAAAGATCCAGTCCAATAATAACCCCTAGATTAATTAAAATATAAATTGTATGAAGAAACTAGTAGTGGTAAAATTACAATTCTGCTTATTTCAAAAAGTTATGTTCAATTAGCTGGGAAACACTGTATTGTTAAGATATAAATGATAAAAAAAACTCAAGATGAGAAGATAAAAGGAGACATATAATTGGGGTGGTTATTATTAAGACTGAACTTAATTTATCATAAACTGTGAATGAAGGATAACTATTCTTAAAGAAACAATACAAACAAGAGTTTACTGAGAAATGCTTAAAACATTCAAGCTACTTTTGAATTACCCTCAAATACTTTAGTAGCAACCATTACAAGATTAATTCGCAAGTTAAAAAAAAATCTCTAAGGACCTCTTCCAGGTAACTGTTAAAGAAGACTGTGTCCTTACATTAAAGTAAGAAACTTCATATATTTCAATATTCAATTCCTCAGATTTTTTATTAATTCCAGCTTACTTATCCTTTACACCATTTTAATAAGCAAAATTACTGTATATAAACAAATACTATCTTAGAGTTTATGTACTGGGTTCTTATATTTCAATTTACTGTAATAGATAATGCCTTTAATAACATGTATGTTCTCAGCTTGGTCATTTAAGTGTTTATCATATGCTATCAAGAGTTAACATATAATATGCTTTATTATGTGCTAGTAGGAGTACATTAAAAGGATGTATAAGAAATAACATGGAACAGGGGCACCTGAGTGGCTCAGGTGCTTAAGTATCCAACTCTTGATTTCGGCTCTGGTCGTGACCTCACAGTTCAGGAGATCAAGCCCCGAGTTGGGATCCCTGCTGGGAGTGGAGTCTGCTTAAGAGTCTCTCTCTGGGGCACCTGGGTGGCTCAGTCGGTTAAGGGTCCTGCTTCCGGCTTTGGCTTAGATCATGATCTCACGGTTTGTGGGTTCTAGCCCTGCGCCGGGCTCTGTGCTAACAGCTAGCTCAGAGCCTGGAGCCTGCTTCAGATTCTGTGTCACCCTCTCTCTCTGACCCTCCTCTGCTCATGCTGTCTTTGTATCTCAAAAACTTAAAAAAAAAAAAAAGAGTCTCTCTCTATAGATAGATAGATAGATATCATTCTCGCTCTCTCTCCCTTTTCCCTTTCCCCACTTTCTCTCAAAAAAAAAAAAGTGGACATGCTAACTTAACAAAAAAAGGAGGGGTGCCTGGGTGACTCATCAGTTAAGCAGCCACCTTCAGCTGAGGTCATGATCTTATGGTTTGTGGGTTCAAGCCCCACAGTGGGCTCTGAGCTGATGGTTCAGAACCTAGAGCCTGCTTCCAATTCTGTGTCTCCCTCTCTCTCTGCCCTCCCCTGCTCACGCTGTTTCTCTCTCTCTCAAAAATAAATACATAATTTAAAAAAATCTTTAATTAAAGAAGAAAGAACATGGAAAAATGAGCTTTAGGAAACTACCTTATTAGAGACAATTTACTAACGTGGTGATTAATAAAATCAAGACAATGGAGCATATTCACACCTTTAAAAACTCAATAGGTTGCTTTTAGGCTTTCAAATACACTGTACCATGCTTACAAACCATTAGAGAGCAACGAGAAATGAAACTATCTTCATTTTTAGAATTGTGTTTAGGGGCGCCTGGGTAGCTCAGTTGGTTCAGCAGCCAACTCAGGTCATGATCTTGGGGTTTGTGAGTTCTAAGCCCCACGTTGGGCTCTATGCTGACAGCTCAGAGCCTGGGACCTGCTTAAGATTCTGTGTCTCCTTCTCTCTCTGCCCTTCCCCTGCTCATGCTCTGTCTCTCTGTCTCTCAAAAATAAATATAAACATTTTAAAAATTAAAAAAATAGAATTCTGTTTAAGTTCTTAGTTTCTAAATTTCATGGTTGGATACTAAACTCAATCAAGAAATAAAATGTTTATCAAAATATTATAAAGCTACACTAATTAAAATAATGTGGTAGAGGCACAGAAAACAGCAAATGAATCCATGAAATACAACAGTCCAGAAACATATCCAAGCACATGAGAAATTAGTAGGTACTAAAATGTCATTTCAAATCAGTGACTAAACAAAGGACTACACAACCCCACCTCATACTAGAACAAAAATTCCAAAAGAATTGAAACTTTATTTATTTATGTTTGTTTATTTTGAGAGAGACAGAGAAAGCGGGAGGGAGAGAGGGAGGGAGAAAGGGGAGAATCCCAAGCAGGCTCCACACTGTCAGCCCAGAGCCCGATTTGGGGCTTGAACTCACAAACCCCAAGATCATGACCTGAGCAGAAACCAAGAGTCAGATGTTTAACTGACTGAGCCACCCAGGCATCCCAAAAACTGTTTTTTAAATGTTTGTTTATTTTTGAGAGAGAAAGAGACAGAGAGAGCGAGTGAGCATGCATGAATGGTAAGAGGCAGAGAGAGATGGAGACAGAGGATCTGAAGTAGGCTCCACACTGAAACAGAGAGCCCAATGCGGGGCTTGAACTCACAAAAGTGAGATCATGACCTGAGCTGAAGTCAGATGCTTAATCAAATGAACCACCCAGGTGCCCTTGGAAGGATTAAAACTTTTTTAAAAAATTACTAAAAGTATTAAAAGGAACTGTAGACATTTTGTAGTTCTTGAGGTAAGATCTTCCTAAACAGGGATCAAAACTGAGTGAAGAATAGAGGATTTTTAGGGCAGTGAAATTACTTTGCATCATACTATAATGGTAGATAAATGTCATCCTATGTTTGTACAAACTCTTAGAATGCACAACACCAAATGTGGACCCAAATATAAACTAGAGATTCTAAGTGATAATGATGAGTCAATGTAGGTTCAGCAATTTTAACAAATGTACCACTTTGATTGGTAATGTTGGTAACAGGGAAACTGTCCATACATAGGGATAGGAGGTATATAAATCTCTGTACCTTCTGCTTAATTATGCTATAAACCCAAAACTGCTCTAAAATAAAGTCTATTCAAATTTTTAAAATGGGAGAGGCACTCCAAAAAATAAACTCAGAAGTCAGTAAAGATTGATTAATTTTACTACACAGAAATTTAAAACTTTGGTTTAAAAAACTCTTCAAAGTGTGAAATAAATTGTATGTGTGAAAACAGAAAGAAAAGGATGGATATATATGAATCATCTATTTGTTGATAGATCTCTCTGCAGAAAAGAGAAGGATTAGGAAAGGAGAGCAACGTCCTATACACAGAACATTCCTGGGGGGCCTGGGTGACTAAGTCAGCTGAGCATGTGGCTCTTGATTTCAGCTCAGGTCATGATCTCACGGTTGGTGAGATTAAGCCCTCCATAGGCCTCTGCATTGACAGTGCAGAGTGCGCTTAGGATTCTCTCTCTCTCTCTCCCTCTCCCTCTCCCTCTCTCTCACTCTCACTCTCACACTCTCTCTCTGCCCCTCCCCCACTTGTACTCTGTCTCTTTCAAAATAAAAATAAAAAATAAATAAATAAATAAAAGAAGAACATTCCTGTTGCCTAAAGTTTTTACCATAATTACAATTACTTAGGACATTTTTTGAGCAAGAATTTTTAAAAGCAATAAAACGTGCAATACAATTTAATCCTTAGAATAGACATTTAAATGTCATGTCAAATCTAAAAAACTTTCAAATGATGAGAGAATGTTACTTTTTCCACACTGCATTTAATAGTTACATGACGTTAAAAGAGGAATTAAAATCCTGATCAGTAGTCAGATGCTAACTAGAATTATTGTAGTGATTACTGCACAACATGTACAAATAGTGAATCATTATGTTATATACCAGAAGCTAATATAATACTATATCTATCAGTTATAACTCAATAAAAAATCCTATCAATGACAGATGTAATACCTTTGCTTCTTCAAGTTCTTTGTCGGCGGTATCCACCACAAAATTTTTCTCTTTTTCTAGTTGCTCTGCTAGTTGGTCAATTTTAATCAATTCTTTACAAAGATGCTCATTGTGGCTGGTTAAATCGTCTACTTGACTGCTTACCACCTCCTTACTATCCAAGAGTTTCCTAACATATTCTTCCAAGCCATGATTTGTCTGTATGAGATCTTCAATCTGTTTGAATTAAAAAGAAAATAATCACATTAAAATATTTCCTTTGCTTCCCTCTGAGGAGAAAAACTAAGTGAACAGAATCAGGAAGAGAGGTCTGCTTCCCTAGAAGGAGACTTAGCTACATATATTTTTCTCACTTCCTGAATTTTGTACCATGTGAATATAATACCTCTCTGAAAAAATATATTAAGTGAAAATGTAAAGGTTTATAGCTACATCTTAAAAGATAATTTACAGTTAATAAATACTATTGATTTCTTAACCAATTAGAAGAGTGGCCAAATATTTATATCTGTATAAAAGATACCATAATCTTGAAATTCTTTAATTTTAGTAACTAATATCATCAATTAGGTATCTTTGAGAATTATATTTCTAATTACTGTTATCAAAATATGTTAACTCTTCAAAAAAAGTTCTTTTGAACATGTCAGTAACTTACTTGACTAAGCTAAATACCAAATCAATCAAGTATTTGCTGACTAAATGTGGAGGGTCCCAGCTTTCCTTCCCAGCCCACTATCAAATCATCAATGGATGAAGAAAAGGGCCTTTTCTATCATGAAGGTATCCAAATGCCTTTAAAGGAAAAGAAATATATTAGACCCATTGAACATGATTATGTGTCAGGAACTACGTTAAATCCCATAGATACAAAAATAGGTTAGGTCCCTTCCTTCACAGAATTTGTTTACTTGAGAAAACACAAAAAAAATATGTTAAGTACTATAAAGGAAGTATCTATAAAGGGTGGCACAAAGGTCCTTATTCATCTTGTCTCACTGTGTACTTAACAAACATTTACCGAGCACCTCTTATATTCATGGCAGTGTGTTGGTACCCATAAAAAATGTAAAAAGACGGAAAAAAAACAGACTCAGTCTTTGAGGAGCATCGTAAATTGCTAAATTTCTCATCCAATGTTATCCTTAGTTCTAACTTCCAACCTTGCCCTTTTCAAATAACTATAGATAGCTCTCTTCAAACCATCAGAAGCAACAAAGCTTTCCTTAAAAATACAAACTTTATCTATAATTTGTGGCTATATAATGATATACCCTAAAGGTCACAAATTATATTTAGCTGAATATACTACCATGACATTTATCATACTCAATATAAAACATTCCAAGAAGCACAATAAAACCAACTCTGACTTAAGCATCAAGTAAGGCACACTAACTTGAGAGATTTAGAAGTTAAGAATTTAAATTATCAAATCCAGGAAACAAGAAAAAACTTGAAGAATTAAAAAAACAATAAACAGAAACCATATATGCACTTATTTCCTTAGTTGAGTCTCTTATCACAAACGGCCTGAATTTCAGCAATACCTCCTACTCTCTTCTCTTTTGGCCTTTTCCATATATAGCTAAAAATTCTTTGAAAGTTCAAATTGGAGGTAACTTCTGTAACTTTATGGTGCTTTATCACACTGAGAATAAGATTTTTTAAATGTTATTTATGATGCCAACCCTACGAACCTGTCCAGTCTAACTTCCACCTTCTCCTATGTATCTAAGCTCCAGAATGCTAGACTCAAGTTTACTAAGGAAGTAATTGAAGATGCTATACACTATGTCCCGCAACTTTCTTTATAAGAATCCTCAAAGAAAAGTAGGCTCAAGTCTCAATTTCAGGAAAACCTGCTTCTTTTGGACACCTGGTTTTTTCTTACCCTCAGGACAGTGAATTATTTAACTAAAATTTCCTTTTTGCCCTTACCTCAAGGAATTTTAAAGCCAGGTGGTGATGATGGTGGAGGGCACTTGAGGGGAAGAGCACTGGGTGTTGTATGGAAAACAATTTGACAATAAAATATTATGGAAAAAAAAAAGATTACTTAAAAATTAAAAAAAAAATAAAGCCAATCTGCAACCCACTTCTAGTAACTAGCACAGAACCCATTAACAATGATCTCCTGTTTGCTATTCTCATCCCAACTTTAACTAATCCCCTGTTCTTATTGCCTAAGCTATTTTCATTACTTGTATTATTTTTTTATTTTAACTTTGAAGATTTATTTTTTAATAGTTTATTGCCAAGATGGTTTCCATATAACACCCAGTGTTCTTCCCAAGTGCCCCTATCCATGACCATCACCCCCTTCCTCATTCCCCCCTCCCTCTTCAGCCCTCAGTTTCTTTTTCAGTATTCAAGAGGCTCTCATGATTTGCCTCATTCCCTCTCCCTAACTCTTTCCCCTCCCTTCCCCTTCCCATGATCACCTACTAAGTTTCTCCTGTTAGACCTATGAGTGAAAATATATAGTATCTGTCCTTCTCTGCCTGACTTATTTCGCTTAGCATGACACCCTCGAGGTCCATCCATTTTGTTACAAATGGCCATATTTCATTCTTTCTCTTTGCCATGTAGTATTCCATTGTATAGACAAACCACATCTTCTCAATTCATTCATCAATTGATGGACATTTGACTATTGTTGAAAGTGCTGCTATGAATATTGGGGTACATTTGCCCCTATGCATCAGCACTTCTGTATCCCTTGGGTAGATCCCCTGCAGTGTTATTGCTGGATCATAGGGGAGTTCTATTGATAATTTTTTGTGGAGGCTCCACACTGTTTTCCAGAGTGACTGTATCAGTTTACATTCCCACCAACAGTGTAGGGGGGTGCCCGTTTCTCCACGTCCTCACCAGCATCTATAGTCTCTTGATTTGTTCATTTTAGCCACTCTGACCAACATGAGGTGGTATCTCAGTGTGGTTTTGATTTGTATTTCCCTGATGATGAATGATGCTGAGCATCGTTTCATATGCTAGTTGGCCATCTGGATGTCCTCTTTGGAGAAGTATCTATTCATGTCTTCTGCCTATTTTTTCACTGGATTATTCCTTTTTCATGTGTGCAGTTTGGTGAGTTCCTTACAGATTTTGGATACAAGACCTTTATCTGATATGCTATTTGCAACTATCTTTTCCCATTCTGTTGGTTGCCTATTAGTTTTTTTTATTGTTTCCTCTGTTGTGCAAAAGCGTTTTATCTTGATGAGGTCCCAATAGTTCATTTTTGTTCTTGATTCCCTTGCCTTTGAGGATGTGTCAAGTAGGAAATTGCTGTGACTGAGGTAAAGGAGGCTATTTCCTGCTTTCTCCTCTAGGGTATTGATGGTTTCCTGTCTCACATTCAGGTCCTTCAGCCATTTTGAGGTTATTTTTGTGTATGGTGTAAGAAAGTGGTCTAGTATTCTTCTGCATGTTGCTGTCCAGTTCTCCAGCACCACCTGTTAAAGAGGCAGTCTTTTTTCCATTGGATACTCTTTCCTGCTTTGTCAAAGTATTGGCCATACATTTGTGGATCCAGTTCTGGGCTCTCTACTCTATTGCATAGGTCTATCTGTCTGTTTTTGTGCCAATACCATACTATCTTGATGATGACAGCTTTGTAGTAGAGGCTAAAGTCTGGAATTATGATGCTCCCGTTTTGGTTTTCTTCTTCAATATTACTTTGGCTATTCGGGGTTATTTGTGGTTCCATATGAATTTTAGGATAGTCTGTTCTAGTTTTGAGAAGAACACTGGTGCGATTTTGATTGGGATTGCACTGAACATACAGATTGCTTTGGGATATAATGACATTTTAACAATGTTTATTCTTCTGATTCATGAGCATGGGATTTTTCCATTTCTTTGCGTCTTCAATTTCTTTCATAAGCTTTCTATAGTTTTCATCATACAGGTCTTTTACATCTTTGGTTAGGTTTATTCCTAGGTATTTTATGGTTTTAGGTGCAACTGTGAATGGGATCACTTTCTTGATTTCTTTTTCTGTTTCTTTATTATGGGTATAAAAATGCAACCGATTCCTGTACGTTGATTTTGTATCCTGCGACGTTGCTGAATTCATGGATCAGTTCTAGAAGACTTCTGGTGGAGTTGATCGGGTTTTCCATGTAGAGTATCATGAATTCATCTTTGCCGATTCTGATTCCTTCTATCTGACTTCATTTTTGCCAATTCTGATATCTTTTATCTCCTTTTGTTGTCTGATTGCTGATGCTAGGATTTCCACCACTATGTTAAACAACAAGGGTGAGAGTGAACATCCCTGTTGTGTTACGGATCTCAGAGGGGAAGTTCTCAGTTTTTCCCCATTGAGGATGGTATTAGCTGTGGGCTTTTCATAAATGGCTTTGATAATGTTTAAGTAAATTCTTTCTATCCCCACTTTCTTGAGAGTTTTTATTGAGAAATGATGCTGTATTTTGTGAAATGCTTTCTCTGCATCTATTGATAGGATCATCTTTTTTAAATTTTTTTCCTGCTTTTTATTTATTTTTGAGAGACAGAGAGAGACAGCACAAGCAGGGGAGGGTCAGAGAGAGAGAGGGAGACACAGAATCTGAAGCAGGATCCAGGCTCTGAGCTAGCTGTCAGCACAGAGCCCGATGCGGAGCTCGAACCTATGAACTGCGAGATCATGACCTGAGCCGAAGCCGGACGCTTAACCGACTGGGCCACCCAAACGCCCCGGATCATCTGGATTTTAACTTTTCTTTTGTTAAACTGATCTATCACATTGATGGATTTGTGAATATTGAATCAGCCCTGTAACCCAGGAATGACTCCCACTTGATCATGATGGATAATTCTTTATATGTGCTGTTGAATTCGATTTGCTAGTATCTTGTTGAGTATTTTTGCATCTGTATTCATTAAGAATATTGGCCTGTAGTTCTCTTTTTTGTTGGGTCTCTGTCTGGTTTGGGAATCAAAGTGATGTTGGCTTCGTAGAATGATTTCTGAAGTTTTCCTTCTATTTCTGTTTTTTGGAATAGCTTGAGAAGGATGGGTATTATCTTTGCTTTAAATGTCTGGTAGAATTCCCCTGGGAAGCCATTCAGCCCTGGGCTTTTACGCTTTGGGAGATATTTGATGATTCAGTTTCTTCATTAATTATGGGTCTGTTCAGATTTTCTATCACTTCCCATTTGAATTTTGGTAGTGCATGTGTGTTTAGGAATTTGTCCATTTCTTCTAGATTGTCCAGTTTTTGGCATATAATTTTTCATAGTAATCTCTGATGTTTGCTTATATTTCTGAGGGATTGGTTGTAATAGATCCATTTTCATTCATGATTTTGTCTATTTGGGTGTTCTCTTCTTTCTGAGGAGTCTGGCTAGATAGAGGTTTATCAACTTTATTTTTTCAAAAAACCAACTCTTGATTTCATTGATTTGCTCAACTGTTTCTTTGGATTCTATATTATTTATTTCTGCCCCGATCTTTATTATTTCCCTTCTTCTGCTGGGTTTGCGCTGCTCTTGCTGCTCCCCTTCTAGTTCCATCAGGTGCTCTGTTAAATTTTGTATTTGCGCTTTTTCTAGTTTGTTGAAATAGGCTGGATTGCAATATACTTTCCTCTTAGGACTGCCTTTGCTGCATCCCAGAGAGTTTGGATTATTGTACTTTCATTTGTTTCCATATATTTTTTAATTTTTCTCTAATTGTCTGATTGGCCCAATCATTCTTCAGTAGTGTGGTTTTTTTCCACATATTTGGAGGTTTACCAGTCTTTTTCCTGTGGCTGATTTCATGTTTCATAGCATTGTGATCTGAAAGTGTGCATGGCATGATCTCAATCCATTTGTATTTATGGAGGGCTGCTTTATGCTCCAGTATATGATCTATCTTGGAGAATGTGCCATGTGCACTTGAGAAGAAAGTGAATTTCCTATCTTCAGGATGCAGAGTTCTAAATATATCTATTAATTCCATCTGTTCCAATGTGCCGTCCAGGTCCATTGTTTCTTTAGTTATTTTCTTTCTGGTTGACCTATCCATTGCTGTAAGTGGAATATTAAAATCCCTTGAGATAAGCACATTTTAATCAATTAAATTGTTTATGTTTGTGATTAGTTGTTTTACATATTTGGGTGCTCCTGAATTCGGCGCATAGATGTTTATAATTGTTAGTGCTTCTGGAGAGAGACCCTATAACTCTTATATAATGTCCATCTTCATCTTTTATTACTGCCTTCTCTTTAAAGTCCAGAGTGTCCAATATAAGTATGGCTACTCCAGCTTTCTTTTGACTTCCGGTCGCATGATAGATATTTTTCCATCCCCTTCCTTTCAATCTGAAGGTGTCTTCAGGTCTAAGGTGAGTCTCTTGTAGACAGCAAATAGATGGATTTTGGTTTTTTATCCATTCTGCTACCCTGCGTCATTTGATTGGAGCATTCAGTCCATTTACATTCAGTGTTATTATTGAAAAATAAGGGTTTAGATTCATTGTGTTGTCTGTAGGGTTCATGCTTGTAATGGTGACTCTGGTAGCTTGTATTCCTTGCTACATTTCCCTTATAAAGTCCCTCTTAGGATTTCCTGCTTGGCTGGTTTGGTGATAATGAATTCTCTCAATTTTTGTTTATTTGGGAAAACCTTAATCTCTCCTTCTATTTTGAATGACAGGCTCATTGGATAAAGGATTCTTGGTTACATATTTTTCCTGTTCATCACATTGAAGATTTCCTGCCATTTCTTTCTGGCCTGCCAAGTTTCAGTGATAGGTCTGTAACCACTCTGATAGGTTTCCCTTTGAATATTAGGGCCCTTTTATCCCTAGCTGCTTTCAGAATTCTCTATCTTTGTATTTTTGCCAGTTTCACTATGATATATCATGCCGAAGGTCAATTCAAGTTACGTCTCAGGGGAGTTCTATGCGCCTCTTGAATTTCAATGTCTATTTCTTTCCCCAGATTGGAGAAGTTCTCAGCTATAATTTGATCAAGTACCCCTTCAGGACCTTTCTGTTTCTTCTCC
This sequence comes from Suricata suricatta, assembly GCF_006229205.1. Lineage (NCBI taxonomy): Eukaryota > Metazoa > Chordata > Mammalia > Carnivora > Herpestidae > Suricata > Suricata suricatta. The sequence goes on along the minus strand of NC_043703.1, from coordinate 88,096,664 downwards.
TTCAGAAACTCCTATGATACGGATAATTTGCATTTGATTGTATCACTCAGGTCTCGAATTCTATCCTGCTCTTGCCCTCTCTCTTTTTCTCAGCTTCCTCTTTTGCTACAACTTTATCTTCTAATTCACCTATTCTCCTCTCTGCCTCTTCAATCCGAGCAGCGGCCACCTCCATTTTATTATGCACCTCATTTATAGCCTTTTTAAAACTCATCACAGCTATTCTGAAGGTCCCTAGTCTTGGTATCAAGAGCTTCTCTGATGACCTCCATGCTTTTTTCAAGCCTGGTGATTAATTTTATGACAATTGTTCTAAATTCTTGTTCAGTTATGTTGCTTGTGTCTGTTTTGAGCAGTTTCTGTAGCTGTGATTTCTTCCTGGAATTTCGTTTCGTCATTTTGGCTAGCTTTCTGTCTCTTGTCCATTTTAAAAGCTTGTTCTGCACTGTGCACCTGTTAGTACTGCTCTATTAAAGACGGCTCTTTGACTGTCCAGGGCCTGTCATTTAAAGAGATGTTCTTTTAATAGCGTCTCTCAGTTTCTCTTCTTATGCCTCTGATTATTTTATTTCCCTACTCAGCGATATTTGGGACTCTCCACCATGTGTACTTTGGCTTGTTTCTTGAGGTAGCCTCAGGCATCCATGATGCTGTCATCTATAAGGACTCTGTGAATATCTCCCATTCGTGCAGATCAGAGTACTGTGGCTTTAGTCCTTCTCAATTTGATAGTTGCGGGCAGGTGGAGACTTGAGAGCTCCCTACTTCTCTGCCATTTTGCCACTCCTTAAGATGTGGAGGTTGCCTGGGTGGCTCAGGTGGTTAACCGCCTAACTCTTGATTTCAGCTCAAGTCATTTTCTCACAGTTCATGGATTTAGGCCCCAGAGTCAGGCTCTGCACTCTCAGGGAGGAGCTTGCTGGGGATTCTCTCTCTCTTTGCCCTTCTCCTGCCCTCTCTCTCTCTCTCAAAATAAAAAAATAAAAAAATAAACCACAACTATTGGATATGGGATAAACAAACAGATAAACTTCAATTTATCTATCTATACTTTTGTCTTTGTTCATGGCTTCTACAATGACATATTTCTGAGCAATGAGTACGCTAAAAACGTTTGTTGACCTTCCACTGTAGCAGGTTAAATGCTTCTCCTTCTGTGCTCCATAAAGTCTCTTACATAGTTTAATCTTAGTATTTTATACTCTATATTAGGCATTTACTTCCCTGTCCCTTCTGCTAAATTCTAAGCAACTCTAAAGTGACTGTCTGTATTCTAGGGAAGCCTGGGTGGTTCTGTTGGTTGTGTCCAACTTTGACTCAGGTCATGGTCTCATGGTTTGTGAGTTCAAGCCTCGAGTCAGGCTCTGTGCTGACAGTTCAGAGCTTGGAGCCTGCTTCGCAGTCTGTGTCTCCCTCTCTCTCTGCCCCTCTCCCTCTAAGAAATAAATATTAAAGAAATTTTTCAAGTGATTTTCTCTAACTTCTGTGTCAACACACCTCTCATTGCTTTGTAATTTATTATGTATCTAGCATATAATGCTCAAATTATTTTTAAGTTAATGAATAAAATAAATTATATATAAGTAAACACTCACTCCTCTCATGGCTAACATCAAGCCCTACTTTTACTCAATTCCAAGACAAGTACTTTAGAAGAGAGGGTTTCAAGTAGTAGAAAGGCTATAGGCTTTGGAATTATGCAGAAAGGTTCAAACCCTGCTGTCGTTCTTTACCAGTTAGTTCACCCTGGGCAATTTACCATATTTTCTTGATCCTAAGAGATGCATCTGAATTCAGAAAAAATGAATGGAAGCCTCTTGACTTCCATCTGGTAAATGGAGAGAATACCTACAATTCTCAGGGTGTAGTCAGACATAAAATTTCAAGTAAAATTTCTGGCAGATAACAGTTACTCAAAAAATAACTTTAAAAAAAACTTTTTGGGGGCACCTGGATGGCTCAGTAGGTTAAGCGTCCGACTTTGGCGGAGATCATGATATGCAGTTCATGGGTTTGAGCCCTGTGTCAGGCTCTGTGTTGACAGCTCAGAGCTTGGAGCCTGCTTCAGATTCTGTCTCGCCCTCTCTGTCTCTACCCTTCCCCCACTCAGGCTCTGTCTCTCTCACTCTCTCAAAAAATAAATAAACATTTAAAAATATTTTTAACTTTTTATTTTGAAATAATTAAAGATTCACAGAAAGTTGCAAAGAGGACTGAAGGGTCTCCTATACCCTTGACCCACTTTCCCCAACAGTTACACCTTAAACAATTATAGCACAATATCACACTCAGAGATTTGACCCTTGTATGAAATGTGCATGTTGTTCTATTCCACTTTATCCCATGTATAGACTGTTGTAGTCAGCATCTCAGTAAGATACAGAATTATTCCATCACCACAAAGATTGCCCTCCTGATATTTCTTTATAGTCACATCCTCTCCCCTTCCCATTCTTAACTCTTAGCAACCACTAATCTCTATAATTTTGTCTTTTCAGGAACATTATATAAATAAAAACATGTGATAAAGATCACAGTATGTGATACTTTGACATTGGCTTTTTCACGCAACACAACACAGTTGCATCAATGGTTCATTCTTTTTTGTTGCTGAATAATATTTCATGGTATGGAGTACCACAGTTTGCTTCGGCATTTACCAATTAAGGGAAATTGTAGTTGTTTCCAGTCTTTGACAAACAAAGCTGCTATGAACAATCATACACAGGTTTTTGAGTGGATGTGAGTTTTGATTTCTGTGGAATCAATACCCAGGAGAATTAAGTTTCTCCTTATCCTTGACAGCATGGAGTATTGTCACTATTTTTAATTTTAACTGTTCTTATAGGGGTGCATTGTTGTTTCATCATGGTCTTAATTTGCATTTCCCTGACATTTAGAAAGGATGAACACCTTTTTATGTGCTTGTTAACATATATCCTTCTGTGAAATACCTCTTCATTTCTTTTGCTTGTTTTCTAACTGGATTGTTGCTTTTTACTGCTGAGTTTTAAGAGTTCTTCATGTATCCTACATATGATTCTTCTGGCAGAAATATGATTTTTAGGGGCACCTGGGTGGCTCAGTCAGTTAAGCATCCAACTTTGGCTTCAGTTTATGGGCTTGAACCCTGCATCAGGCTCTTTGCTGACAGCTCTGAGTCCCTCTCTCTGTCTGCCCCTCTGCTACTCATGCTTTGTCTCTTGCTTTCTCAAAAATAAACAAACACTAAAAAAGATTTAAGGAAATACTGCTTATAGGGTTTTTTTTTCATCCTGTTAACAGGTTCTTTCACAAACTAAACTTTGATGAGGTCTAAATTATCGATTTTTCTTTTACGAATCATGCTTTTGGTGTCATATCTAAGAACTCTTTGCCAAGCCGAAAGCCCTGAAGGTTTTCTATGTTACCCTATAAAAGTTTCATAGTTTTGTGTTCTACATATAAATCTAATATCCACTTTCAATTAATTTTTATTTAAGGTGTGAGGTTTAGGTCTACCTTCATTTTCTTCCCTAAAAGATATCCAGTTGTTTCAGCACCTTTTATTGAAAAGACTATCCTGCCTCCATCAAACTGCATTTGTGCTTCTGTCAAAAACCTTTTGCCTGTACTTGTGTAAGGTTATTTCTGGATTCTCTATTCTGTATCATTGATCTGTGTCTATCCCCCTAGTAATACCATACAGTCTTAATCACTGTAGCCATATTCTAAGTTTTGAAATCAAAAGAGAATGACTCTTCCCACTTTATTATTCTTTTTAAAAATTGTTTTTGCTGGGGTTTTGATGGCAATTGCATTAAACCCATACATCAATTTGGAGAAAATTGACATCTTGATTGACATTACTATGTTGAGCCTTCCAATCCATGAACATGATCAGTCTCTGGATCTAAAGCGAGCTCTGTGCTGACAGCAGCAAGCCTGATGCAGGGCTTGAACTCGTAAACCATGAGATCATGACCTGAGCCACTGTCAGACATTCAACCAACAGAGTCACCCAGCACCCCTCATGTGCTTTCCTGCCATTTGCAGATCTTTGGGAAAATGTCTATTTTGTCCTTTGCTCACTTTTGAATTGGGTTGTTCTTTGTATACTGTCAATTATTAATCCTGTGTCAGATACATGATTTGGATATAATTTCTCCCATGCATTTTTTAATAGACTTTATGTTTTTCTTTAGAGCAGTTTTAAGCTTACAGAAAAATTGATATGGAAGTAGAGAGAGTTCCCATATACACCTTCTCCCCACCCCACACACAGTTTCACTACTTGAAAAATGTCTGTGTCCATTCATCCTTCCAACACTCCTTTCCACCAAATCCCTGGCAACCCGTGATCTTTCTAATGTCTCTATGCTTTGTCTTTTTCAGAAGGTCATACAGTTGGAATCATAAGAATATGTAACCTATCCAGTTGGCTTTTTCCACCTAGCAATTTGCTTTCAAGGTTCCTTCATGGATTTTTGTGGCTTGATAGCTCATTTCCTTTATCAATGATCATTTCCTTTTATCAATGACTAATAATCCATTGTACAGATATGCAATTTCTTTAGTCACCTTTGAAGAATATTTTTGTTGCTTCCAAAATTTCCACTTACTTCTTCTTTATATCCTTTATTTCTTAGATGAGATTGTCTATTTTTTATTTGTTTCAAACATGCTCAGAATTGTTTGGAGCATTCATACAATAACTGATTTAAAATCTCTGAGATAATTATAATATCTAATTCATCTTTGTGCTGGCATCTCTTGGTTGTCTTTTCTCACTGAGGTTGAGATATTCCTGATTCTTGAGATAAGAGGTGTTTCTTTTTTTTAAGTTTATTTAGGCAAAGAGAGAGGGAAAGAAAGAATTCCAAGCAGGTTCTGCACTGTCAGCAAAGAGCCCAACGCAGGCCTTAAACTCACAAACTATTATATCATGACCTGAACTAAAATCAAAAGTCAGATGACTGGGGCACCTGGGTGGCTCAGTCGGTTAAGCATCTGACTTCAGCTCAAGTCATGATCTCATGATTCGTGGGTTCGAGCCCCGCATTAGGTTCTGTGCTGACAGCAAGCTCAGAGCCTGGAACCTGCTTCAGATTCTGTATCTCCCTCTCTGACTCTTCTCTGCTTGCACTGTCTCTCTCTGTCTCAAAAATAAATAAAAAACATTTAAAAATTTAAAAAAAAAGAGTCAGATGATTAATCAACTGAGCCACCCAGGTGCCCCAAGAGGAGTTTTTTTTTCATTGAGATGATCTACTCTTGTGTGTTAGTAGGCTTCCTGTCATACTTCCTAGGACTTTAGTTCTAGCTAAAAAAGGGGGACACTACCTTCTTACTGCTAGATGTAGGTGGAAGTCCTAGGAAGGACTCTGTTGACACCTGGAGAGGGTGGTCTCCTTGTCACTGCTAGGCAGGGACGCGGGTTCAGCATCCCCACCATGCTCCTGCTGGTATCACCAGAGTGAGGAAGAATAGAGGCAACTTGTTACTGCTGCCATGCGTCCTCCACCACCACTGTGGGTGAGTGGACTTGTTACTGCTAGGAGACGACAAAAGTCCTAACTGTGCATTAGGTCTCCTCTGGCACCAACTCAGCAAAAAGGGGACACTTCTTACTCTGGGTTGAGGGTGGATATCTAAAGTGGTCTTTGCTTACTTTATGGGGTTGAGGAGGTACTTACTGCCTGGTGGCTGGCTCCCCAGCCAGCATTCCTTTGATATCACCCCGGTGAGATGGGGGGTTGGGGAGTGGGACATGAGGCACAGCCAGGACTCCTTATTACAGCCTTGCACAAGTGGACATCTAGGCTCTTAACTTAGCCTTTGCTGGCAGGAATGGGGCTGGATAGTGTTTTTCATGGTGTTTGAGTGGGCAGGTATTGTCTAAAAGTAGTCTGCATTAGAAACAGACCTATAAATACGAAGAACAAAATGAAGGGGGGAGAGATGGAAAAATGGGTGAAGGGGAGTGGGAGATATAGGCTACCAGTTATGGAATGAATTAGTCATGGGGAGGAAGTCAGTGGTATCATAATAGTACTGTACGGTAACAGATGGCAACTACACTTGTGGTGAGCATAGTATAATATGTAGAGTTGTCAGATCACTCCACTGTATACCTGTAACTAATGTAACACTGGATGTCAACTACACTTCAATAAAAAAATTTAAAAAATAATTAAAAGAGAGGGGGAAAAACAAAGCAACTTCACAAGGGAAAAGCCCAGAAGACATCACTTTAATCAAAAGATCCAAATAAAGATCATTAGGAATAGGACAAATTGAAATTGTGTGCTACTTGATAGGAATGAAGAGAACCCACCATCATTTCTGTACTATTTCTGTCTGTATTCATGTTGCACCTTGAGCAAACAAACATTTATTATGCACAGTTTCTAGGGGTCAGGGATCTGGTAGTGGCTTAATTTGGTGATTCTGATTTAAGGTCTGTCACAGGGTCAAAGGAGTCAGCCAGGGTGACAGTCACCATGGGTTGACTAGGGCTGGAGAATCCACTCCCAAGCTCACCCAACACAGTTGGCAGGCCTCAGTTTCTCACGGGTTACTGGCTAGATGATTCAGTACCTTGCCATGTGGGCCTGTTCACAGGGCTACTCACAACATGGAAGCTTACTTCCCTCAGAGCATATGATCCAAGAGATTACTCTATAACTTACTATTTCTGCTCTGTGCTCTTGGTTACAAAGATCAATTATGGTACAAAGTGTGAAAAGACTACATTGGAGGTGGAGCCAATTTGAAGGCTGGCTACCACACAGCCAAAGGTTCATTAACATAATCATGACAAGCCCAAATCAATGGCCATTCTACAAAATAATTCACCTGTGTCCTTTAAAATGTCATGGTCATAAATATCAAGGAAGAAAGTGGACCTGTTCCAGAATGAAGGAGATAAAGGGACACAATAACTAAATGCAATATGCAATGCTGGACTAGATCTTTTTGTAACCGAGGACACTATGGGACAATCAGCAAAAACTTGAATGGGGTCAGAGGCTTAGGTGGCAGTGATATATTGAAATTCACTTCCTGATTTTACTAGATTGTACTGTGATCTTGTAGGAGAGTGTTCTTATTTATAGGAAATACCCACTCAAATGCTAGAGAGATCAGGACGTCAGGTCTGCAACTTATTCTCAAATGGTTTAAGGAAGGATAGTCTTTGCTCTGTAATTGTAACTTTTAGATACATTTGATATTGCTTCCATTTTAAAAATGTATATAAATTATAAAAACCTAGGACAGAGGGGCATTGGGTGGCTCGGTTGGCCAAGTATATGACTTCGGCTCAAGTCATGATCTCAAGGTCATGGAATCAAGCCCCACCTCGGGCTCTGCGGGACAGTGTAGAACCTGCTTGGGATTCTCTCTCTTTCTCTGCCCCTCCCTGCTCATACTTTCTCTCTCTCAAAATAAATAAATAACTTTAAGAAAAAAAAAAAAACCTAGGACAGAAAAAAAAAGTGGTTACCCCTTCCTGGTCCTTTGTCTAGAAGAATGGCTCTTCTGAGAACTTTTTTTGTCTGCATCTATTGTTGCTTTTAGATGCCAGTTTTTCCTGTACTCTGACATATATGGAACAAAAGGAAAACCCAGGAGTTCACTAACGTGTCACTTATTGTGTGCTGAGGTCAGTAGCCAGTCTTCCTTCTCCTTCCCACTTTTTAGGATGTCCTTACATCTGTTTTATAACAAAACACTCAGCATTTTTAGTTGTACTTAGTGGGAGGAATAGGGCAAAGTAAGTCTACTCCATTTTCCTAAAGGAGGAAGTTTCTTTTAATAGCTTTCATTAGTAGCCATACCACACATCAAGCATCAGGTGAACAGGCAATACGGAGAACTGGGTTCAAAGCCTAGCTAACTTGGAAGGTCAGACAAATCCTATTTAGCTCTGTCACTCATTACTCAAATATCTTAATTCTATAATCTCTTGGAACTTTAGCTTCCATGTCAGTAAAATGGAAATAACGTCACTACTTCACAAGGTTGGAACGATTACATAACATTAGATACTTAAATATGCTGAATACAATGCTTGCCACGGAGTTTGCACTCATTATATGTATCTGATTCTGCATGTATCAAAATAGTTAAAATAAAAATGGAATGATTTTAGACCCAAAAGATGTCAATGAGCGCTGAATTAGAATTCATTCTTCATCTTCTTATTTTAAAATAGGCCTACATCCCAAATTAATTCAGGGAAATAAAGAAATTAAATATAACCTGTAATTTCAGTGCAGAGATGAATGTGTCTTGATTTCTCACTTCTTGTTCTAGCTGGAGAGTATTCTGGTATTTTTCAGCTTCAGAAAATGGAGCCCCTAGACCAAAATCATGTTCTTTGGTGGTAACCTTGTGGAAAAAATGGGAATGATGCAGAGGCTATCAGTTTAAAACAGTTTTGTGATTTCCTACAACAATTAATGATTTTGAAAATTCACAATATTCTTACATACATTTTCAATTGTTTTTATTAACCTTGTCCCACCAGCTAAGAGGATTTTCATCAAGCTTTATTTTCTTAAAATTGCATGTTATAGACTTTTTCTGTGTTTTCCAAATATAAAAACTACTATATTAATGCTTTTCAGAAAATACATATCCCATCCTATCCATTTGGTAATCACTGTTCTGAGGAAACATAGTCAGCAACAAATTACGTAGTCTACCTCTAGGCCTGTGTTACCCAATATAATAGCTACTAGCTACCTATTTATTGCTGCTTTTTTATATTAACAAAAAGTTTGCTACACATATCACAAAGGGCTAACTTCCCTAATACAGAAATGACTCCTATAAATAAAAACAGAAAAGAAATATCCTAATAGGAAATTTGACCAAAAATATGGATATTTCAAAGAAATGGCTTTTAAATAGATTAAAAGATATTCAATCTCATCATTTAGAAGGATATGAATTAAAAGAACACTGAGGTAACAATTTTTAATCTCATATTGGCAAAGATAAAAAAGTTGGATATATAATTTAAAATTCTTTTTTTTTAATATTTATTTTTGAGAGAGAGAAAGAGAGACAGAGCTGACCAGGGGAAGGACACAGAGAGTGGACAGAGAGAATCCAAAGCAGGTTCCAGGCTCTGAGCTGTCAGCACAGAACCCAACCCACCAACGCAGAGCTCCAAACCACGAACCCTAAGATCATGACCTAAGCCAAAGTCAGACACTTAACCAACTGAGCCACCCAGGCACCCTTATAATTTAACATTTTTATACAATGCTGGTGGTGGGGTAAATTGATACAATATTTCTAAAGAACAATTATATAAAATCTAGCAACATTATAAATGCACATAGCTTCTACACAAATAATTCTACTTCTAGGAATTTTTCCTACAATATATATTTGCCCAAGTGCAAAAATAACATATGTTAAAATATTTTTCACTTTAGTATACTATACATACTACTCCACACTGTGCTTTTTTTTTTTATTAGAAAGAGACAGCATGTGTGCACCAGCAGAGGAGAGGGGCAGAGGGAGGGAGAAAGAGAATCCCAAGAAGACCACACTCAGATTGGAGCTGACGAGGGGCTTAATCCCACAAACCTGGGATCATGACCTGAGGTGAAATCAGGAGTCAGAAGCTCAATCTGCTGAGCAACCCACATGCCCCAACACTGTGCCTTTTTTTTTTAATGAGAATGTTTCAGAAACTATGTAATTTAGGAAAATAATTTGTTCTTTCCCTGAACCAAGGCTGACATTATGTTAAGGAAGAGAGCATTTGCTACAAGCATCCTACATCTCTCCTGGCCACACAGATGATATTCTCTAAAATCTAGTGTTAGGGAAAATGCAGGATCAGGATCCCCAGTTACTGACCGTATGTTACACCCTGTGCAATCCAGCACTTAGCAGTTTGATTGGCGTATTTTCCTTTCCCTAAATGAGACATAAATCTGCTTTTCTGCTCTTCATTCCAACAGTCACTGCTCCACCTGGAAGTTCAGCATTAGATCTCACAGTATATTTTTTGGAGGAGGGGGAGGGGTACAGGGAGACGGGGGGAGAGAGAGAACAAGAGAGAGAACGAGAGAGAGAGAGAGAGAGAGAGAGAGAGAGAGAGAGAGAGAGAGAATCTTAAGCAGGCTCCATGCCCACCATGGAGCCCAACGTAGGGCTCAATCTCACAATGGCAAGACCATGACCCCATCGAATTCAAGAGTCAGATGCTTAATAGAGTAATTCTAATTTATGAATCATTTAAGATTTTATAGGTTAGGCCAAAATCCCAAGTACCATTTCTTACATAGTTTCTATTGAAAAATATATTCCTAGTTATAAACATTTGACTTAAAATAACAGATTCTGACTATGCACTACAATTAATACTTTTAAAATCTTACTGAACATCTACATCAATTTCGGAATTTTCTTATTCATGATAGGCCTGAAATACTGCATTTCTAAAACTGCTGCTCAGTAATTCCTTATTTGACTAGTACAGAGACTACACTTTGAATAGCAAGGATCTCTTCAACTGAAGTAGAAACCTGCCACTCATTCAGAGTTCTTCATAATGTGGCTGCCTCCCACTTCTCCAAACTTATCTCCTAATTGATACTTCCAAGAACTCCTTTATAAAAAAAAACCAATTATTCTACATATTCTTTATATATAGGCTCATATGATCATTATAGAAACATACTATCTTTTGTCATGAACATTTATTATTATTTATTTATTTGTTTTATTATTATTATTCTCCATTTAACTAAAGACACTTCTCAGGTGCAGCTTGAATTCCTTATTTTCTAGTAGGTTTTCTCAGTATTCTCCATCAGATAGTGATTACTGCTTTATTGAGACTTCTGTACTTATTGGCTATAGAATAATTTGTGTAGCTATTTATTTTTCCTGGATATGTCCTCCTCACACAATTATTAGAATCTTACAAACAAGCAACATCCTAGAGCTCTCTGTATCCCTACCAACCTGCACAGAATTCTTTGCATAATAGGAAAGTGCCACTAAAATTTGTATAGGTTGATAAGGAAGCAGTGTACAAAAGCAGGTAAAATTGAACTTACTTTCTTCTCTTTGATAAACTGAACAGCCAGGTAGGGATTTTATCTATCAGGTTAGACTAGAAATTAAAAGTAGCAAGAGGCCAAAAGTTTACCTGACAATTGTGAGCAATCATATTAGACTTGCTACTTTCTCTGCACTATCTTTGGAGCAATGAAAAGGGAGAGAAATCTGTGTATCTGGAATGCCCATGCCTCGCCTGCCTGTTTCCCCACCTCAGGCCACTGAATATTCTCCACTTTCCCATGATCACTATCTAAATGGAACTTGTATTCCCATACAGATCTCAAAGAATACAAATGAAAGTATTTTGGAAGCAGCAAATTGTTACGATCGACACTCAAGCTAGAATCACAATCATTGTCAAGGAGGAAGCATTCTGGCATCGTGGTTAGGAGCCTGCTCTTCGGCCATCAGACTGCTTATGTTCATAATGCCAGTTGTGCTGCTGCTTAGCTGCATGACCATGAGCAAATTACTTCTCTGGCCAACGCCTCCCATCTCTAAAACAGGAATGGCATTTGCGTCATAGAGTTGTGAAGACTAAGTGAGTTTGAGTAAAGGATTTTAGAACACTAGCTGGCAAAAGAAGTGCTATATATATATTATCGGCCATCAAGTCCTACTAATCTTTTCACTAAAACCTCTCTCAAATACATTTCTTCCACGCCTACTGTCACCACTTCTATTTATATTTTAAGATTTTAACAGCCACATTTATTCACTTACTAAACACATTTATAAATAGCTATACTAAGAATGAACCAATATTAGATTCTGGGGATAGAAAGATGGAAAGCAAATAAAAACCTACAATTTCAACTCTCAATGGATTTAGGGAAGCCCAGAACAAATACATCAGTAAGTATAAGACAGCAGTATTAGCACCATATCAGAGGAATGTACATATATGCTAAGGGAATATAGAGAAAAAGAGTACACAGAAGTATTTTTGACTTCAACTTCCCCCATAAAGACTTAGAATCTATTTTCCATGTTCCCCCAAAACCATGAATATCCTACTACTGAAGCACGAAACACACTGCATTGCGTCTATTGGATGTCCACTGCCATCGCAACTTTAATGTGTCCAGAACAGACCTCTTAAGTCTCCCACTTGCACTCCTGCTCTCAACCCAGTCTCCACTGTGTTTCTTCCCAGTCATTCCCATGTCAAATCATTATCGTTTGTGCAGGGCCCAAGGTCCAAAACACAAGGGATCATCTTTGTTTCCCTTCCCTGACCCCCATCAACAAGCCCTGCTGCTTCTACCTCTAAATATTTCCCAAATCCATCCACTTCTCTACATGCTTATTACCACCTCTGTAATTCAAGTCACCATCATCACCCATATGTTTACTGCAACAGTTCCCTAAATGGTCTTAGTGCTTCTACTGTTGCTCCCTACAATCTATTTTCCAAACTGAAATCAAAACAAGCACTTTAAAATAATAAGATCCAGAGAGACCTGGCAGGGGACCATGGGGTGAGGAAGGGGAAAAGAGAACGGGGGAGAGTGAGGGACACAGATCAAGGGAGACTACTGAATACTGAAAACAAACCATGGACTGAAGGGGGAGGGGGAGGGAGGGAGAGGGTAATGGGCATGGTGGGGGGCACTTGTGGGGAGAAGCACTGGGTGTTATATGGAAACCAATTT
>NC_043703.1:88066024-88083833 GCF_006229205.1 Suricata suricatta | reverse complement strand
GGGACCATGGGGTGAGGAAGGGGAAAAGAGAACGGGGGAGAGTGAGGGACACAGATCAAGGGAGACTACTGAATACTGAAAACAAACCATGGACTGAAGGGGGAGGGGGAGGGAGGGAGAGGGTAATGGGCATGGTGGGGGGCACTTGTGGGGAGAAGCACTGGGTGTTATATGGAAACCAATTTGACAATAAACTATTTAAAAAAATAAATAAATAAAATAAAATAATAAGATCCTGCTTAAAAACACTCAAATGACTTCCCACTGAAATTAGTATAAAATCCAAAGTTTTTAAGGTCCTACATGATTTGGTCCCTGCCTTTCCTTCCATAAATAGATCCAGTACTCTCTTTTTCACCCACCAGCTTTATTGGTTTTCTTTCTGTTCCTCCACTGAACCAATCTTATTCCACTTCAAGGTCTCTCCCTTGCTTTCCCTTTCTTAGGAACATTCTCTCTCCTAGTCCTGTGCATGGCTGGCTCCTTACCTTTACTTCTCTGGTTCAAATATCAACAGGTCTTCCCTGATCTCTTCCTCTAAAGTAGCTTCTCTCAGGGCATGTGGATGGCTTAGTTGGTTAAACGTATAATTTTTTTTTCAATGTTTATATATTTTTGAGAGAGAGAAAGAGAGAGAGAGAGAGATCGAGCATGAGCAGGGAAGGAATAGAAAGAGAGGGAGACACAGAATCTGAAGCAGGCTCCAGGCTCTGAGCTGTCAGCACAGAGCCCAATGTGGGGCTTGAACCCATGAACTGTGAGATCATGACCTGAGCCGAAGTCGGCCGCTTAACCGCCTGAGCCACCCATGTGCCCCTAAACGGCCAATTCTTGATTTCAGCTCAGGTCATGATCACATAGCTTGCGAGATTGAGCCCCTCTGCGCTATCAGTGCAGAGCCTGCTTGGGATTCTCTCTCTTCTTTCTCTCTGCCCCTTCTTCACTCACACTCTCTCTCAAAATAAATACACAAACTTAAAAAAAATTTTAAAGTAGCCTCTCTCCTAGTCACTCTATCAGGTTATTTGTACTTAACACTATTTGAAATGGTATCATTTATTTTTTCACTTGTTTATTGTCTGTCTCCACTAGAATGTAAACTCCCAAGAGATCTAGGATGTTGTCCAGGCACTGTTACATTTTTAAATGTCTACAAAGTCCCAAGCACAAAGTTTGGACTCAATAGAACATTTTCAAAATAATAAAATTTCAATGATTCAAAGTAGTTTTAATGATACAGATGGAGTGGATGCAAATTTGAAGAGGACTAATAAATGAGTAGTGAAGAAAAGGAAACAGAAAATATAAACTTCATTTAGGAAGCATGATTGTGAGGAAAGGTAGAGCAAAAGTTAGAAGACCTCAGTTGTTGAAGGGTTGTTACAGAAGAGAAAAACTTGTTTCTTAATTTGCCTTATATCAAGGGCTCCCTTCAGAATTAAACAAAAGCCTTGAGTCCTCTCCTCAGGAAAATAAAAACACATAACAAAACTTTACAAGCAATTTCAGGGGCTTCAAAAACTACCTAAAGTTCTTGTACTCTAGCTTAAGAAGCGCTAACACAGTGAAGATACCTAGGACATGGGTTAATGTTAACTAATGGAGGAAGACCACTGAGTCAATCAACGTAAACCCAAAGAGGGGTGCCTGGATGGCTCAGTCAGTTGACAGTCCAACTTCCGCTCAGGTCACGATCTCATGGTTTGTGGGTTCAAGCCACACATTGAGCTTCAGATTCTATGTCTCCCCTCTCTCCACCTCTCCCCTACCCAAGCTCTCTCTCTGTTTCACAAAATAAACAGTAAAAAAAAAAAAAAAAAAAAAAAAGTAAACCCAAAGAAACAGTATGTGCACTGTCATTTAAGACAAGAAAGAGAAAGCAAGTTCAGGTAAAGATTTAGATAAGAAGGGGAAGAAAGGTCCTGCCTGGTAGAATTTTCATTTTTCATGAAATAGGAGGAAAGATCATGAGCTTAAAAATATCATCAGTCTTGAGCAAAATAGCATGCATATAATACAAGCTCAGCAAATCTACTCAGTATTTTGGTAGAATTAAAAATACTGGAGGACTCTATATGGAATTCTGAAATCTACTTCCACCAAAGTTCAATTTGTTTTCTTTTTATACAACTGTCTCCAAAAGCTTACACTGACATTTTGAAGTAGGAAGAGCCTCACTGACAGAAGGATGTAGAAAACCACACTGTCTTAAGAATAATTTTGAGGTAAGTTTTGACTACAAAAATGAGTGAATAAATGTTTTAGGAATTCACTTCCAACAAAACAATAAAGCCACAGTGTTTAGCCTTTCTTAGGAAAAACAGATAATATTTCTATTCGTTGCATCCAAACCCAACCTCCTCACTTTTCTTCTATCCAGACTATACTGTAAAGAAACCACTTAAATTTTTAAAGGAGACTAAAACGATGGCCTGAGAAGTATCATTTATCAAGACCTCTAAGAAATATAAAAAGTTAAAAGAGTTGTTTTTAACAGGCTTTTCTGAACTAAAAGATATTAATAATAGACTGATGTTAATCACATAACTAAGACAAAACTACCTTACTAATCAGCTCACTTTAAAAAACTATCATGGGGTACATGTATAAGAAAGTCCACAGCAGTGTTGTTCACATTTACTAAAAACTGCAAAAACCTTAATACCAGAGTAAATAAATTGTGGTATAGTCTTAAATTGGAACCCTGAACAACAACCTACAAGCAAAATGGATAAATCTCAAAAACATAACATTGACTAAAGAAGCAAACTACAGAGGAATACTTACTACAATTCCATTTATATAAAGTTCAAAAACAAACCAAACTAGAATGTGTCTGTTCATATACAAAGATGGAGAAACTATAAGGAAACGCAAGGAAGAGGTTATCATAGAAGTCAGGGCAGTGGCTCTCTCTGGGGAGAAAACGGGTCGGGTGATGGAAAAGAGAATGAATAATAACACTTACTCTAATTGCCTCGGTATATGGAATACTCTAAAACCAAATTACCCTAAAACTGATCTAACCAACTAAAAAAGAAGACAGAAAAGGAGCCAACAGAATCTCTACATCTGATTATATGCAGGACTATAAGTAGTGAGTTTTTTTCAGACAGTAAACAAAGTAAGATATGTTTTGGAAGCTGCCATTAAATAATGCCAAACTTTATTGTGTACAATAAATATTTCATTAATATACATTCCTAGTTATTTGTCACTAATTAAAATAAAACGGTTTAAGTTAATTGAGCAATTAAAATAC
This sequence comes from Suricata suricatta, assembly GCF_006229205.1. Taxonomy (NCBI): domain Eukaryota; kingdom Metazoa; phylum Chordata; class Mammalia; order Carnivora; family Herpestidae; genus Suricata; species Suricata suricatta. The sequence goes on along the minus strand of NC_043703.1, from coordinate 88,080,571 downwards.
AAACAAGAACCAGTTTTATCCTGGAAGCAGATTTCAATAATGTGACACTTTCCACTTATGTTTATAACTATTTTTCTAGTTATAAACTTTTTATTTTTCTATTTATTTCCTTCCATGTTAAAAAAAAAAGTATTTTTGAAATGCCTAAAGCTAGATAGAACATTTCAAACAACGAATATTATGCAATATAAGGGTCTGGAGTGGAAGCAGGAAAACACTGGGACTCTGTCAACTATGCAAACCTTTCTTAAAGCCATGATCCTTGACTTCATTTAAAGAAAAAAAAAAAAACCAATATATTCCTATACGTATTTAGGTATCAGGTCCATAGTTGCCAGTTATTCAACTTCAGTCTCAAAATATTTTTTCAAACAAAACCCAGTTCACTCCGCCCTTTCTGCGTATAATTTCTAGTGAAATTATGATATTTCCCTGCAAATACCTACGTAATCTCGCCCTTCACCTCCCAAAATCTATAAGGAAGCTTAGCAATGAGAGACTGGGAGTCAGAAAGAGCAGGCTGAAATCCTAAATCTCTGACTTCCAAATTCCTCAGCTCCACTCCAAGCGTTTCTAAACAGAACAGTTCCCCCAACAACCAAGCGGAGAGCTGCGGCGGGAAGCGAAGCGGTCACCATAGGAACTCGGCTCAACCCTAAGAGCCCAAGAAAAGACAACAGCGGAAAAGTTTGCTCCTGTAGGACTTCCTTGGACCGCGACTCTGCCCTTCACCGCCCTTCACAGCGGGTCAAGCAGTGAATACGCACCCCGGAGATCACCCATAGCCCCTAATTCCCGTCACACCCACCCTGTTGCAGGGCCTTCCGGCCCAGGAGCTGCTTCATCCCGACCCGGCGCATCCCTGAGGCTTCTACCTGGAGCTCCGAGTCCCTCCCTGGGCTTCTGGGCCCGTCATCCTCGCTGGAGATCATGCTGACGACTGGCAAGCCTCAGCCGGCCCCAGAGATCAAGGTCCCTCCCAGTCTCCATCCTCCGCCCCTTTCTCCTCCCGACCCACCCCCAATCGACCTGGCCCCTCCCCGGGAGAAGGAGAGGAAGGCGGGACCCTGAGAGAAGGAGGCGGGGGCGGTTAGCGTCGGTCGGCTCAGCCGTCAGCACCGCCCTCACGCTCTGTACCTGAGGGGGACCGGTCCTCCACCTCCCCGGCGCCTACGCTCGGCTTCCTTCCCGCGTGCCACTAGTTCCCGTGCGCACGCGTACCTGGCTCGACCTTCCTTCTCGCGGAGACTACAAGCTGTGCGTGCGCATCCAAGCAAGAAGCGACGAGTACATCCACTTGCTCCCCTTACGGGCCGCGTAGCAGAGCCCTCTTCCGGGTCCATCCGCGCCGCGCAGGCGTACGGCCACGCAGAGCCAAGACGTACCACCCGAGCGTCCCGTCTCCTAGTAACCAGCCGCAGCCCCCTTTTCCACCACTTAATCCTTATTCTCTGCCAGCAGCTGCCGCACCTGGATGGAACGCGCATGCGCGTGGCAGTCTGTCCTCCAGCCTCCTTCCCTCAGCTCTAGAACACCTGCTGCTTTGCTGCTGCAGCTTTGTGCCATTTTTCTTATGGATCCTACACCGTTCTGGACACACGTGCAGTGAACCTGTTATTCCCCAGAGCTGCTTTTGAACGCTGGGAAGTTGGTTCGCCCTCCTGCCGCAGCCAGGGGCCGGTTTTCGGGGAGTCTCCCAGGTTGGGATCCTGTTGCTGCAGCCTCTCGGCAGAGAGCAGTTCTGTTCGGGTGAGCGCCGGCAACCTGCAGTCTGGGGAGCCTGTGCACCCACGACCTGGTCAGCCCAGCACGATGCAGTAATGATTGAATCGAGAAGTGGCAGGCGCTGATTCCTGACCGGTATTCCTTCCCCCCATGTCAGTTCTCTAAAACTCCTTCCCAGAAAAACTGGTGATTGTTTAAAAAAAAAAAAAAGGAAAGGGGGGTATACTACTTCACTTAATATTTATTATTGTATCGGTTATCTTCATGTTTTAAAATCATTTAAATTTGTGTTCTCCCAAGTAGGGGACTTAAGTGTTGGAACACTTTTTAATTTAACCAGGTGTAATATTTTTGGCTATCCAACTATGCTAAAAATAGCGACATTACCTAAAAGTGGAGAAACGGCCTTTTAGTGAGAAAGAATGAGGATTGCATTAATCTGCCAAATTTTTGGACCCCGGCTGGAAAATACTATCTTTTTAACATTTCTTAATATTAAATAACTTGTCTGACCCAAAAGACTTCTGAATTCTAATGGCTTTAGCTCCCTGCTTTTTCCTACAGATAAAATAGGTAACTAGGTTTTTATAGCTGTTTTGTGATAATAAAGTTTTTGCCTATGTATTTAAAAAGTAATTTCACATTTGAAGAGACAATTCCTGTTTTTGTCAAGTGAATACTCATTTCCCCCCCACAATATGTTATTGGCATCCATAAATACATTTTATGTTAGAACAAATTAATTCATAGAAGTGCATTTTAAATATAAGTGACGTTTTCCCTATCCGTGTTTTGATTTCTTCATCATTATTACATATCATATTTTGTAGCATTTATTTTCAGCTATCATATACTTTGTAAGTATAGCTAGGCACAAAAAAATTAAATTGAGTACCCTTGTTATTTTAGACAAAGTCAGAGGTCCCAAGAGATACTAAAGTGTAATGATACCTAACCAATAAAGTTACAAAGAAGCATGAACTGAGGCACCTGGCTAGCTCAGTGGGTATAGCATGGGACTCTTCCTTTTGGGGTCCTAAGTTCAAGCTCCACATTGGGCACAGAGCTTACTTAAAAAGAATTTTTTTTTAATTTTAAACAAAGCATGAATTCTCAAAGACCATCCTAAAAAGTTATTTTAGAGAGATCAACGTATAATCTCATTTCCCTTTCAGATACTAAGATTATGGTGAATAAAAGGTTCTCATTTTCTAGCATTATTGAAAAGAAAGCAAAAAATGTATGAACCTCAAAATCTTAAAGACTTGAGAGGGAGGGGCTTATTAATATAAAGGTTAGAAAAGTACTTCCCTTGGGGAAAAAATAAGAAATCTTAAGCACTTGTGTACACCACCTAGATGTTACTGAAGATTCTTTGGAAAGAATGTAAGGAAAAGGACATTTTAAGGGCAAACCAGAGCACGAAGATTTTCCTTTCTTTTCCTATCAAGGGCTGTTGACTTCGGCCCCCCAACCCAAGAAAGTGAACGTTTTCTTTCCTCTTTGGAAATCCAAAGAGTGGTTAAGTGCTCCATTCTGCCCCAACTATTCCTTTTATAGTACATGTGCTGTCTCACTTGTGACAAACACTCCTGGGTAATTCTAAGGTCTGGGTTTTCTGTTCCCTTAGCTTCTCCATCATTTTACAGCTTCACTATAAAAAAAAAAATTTCTTTTTCCTTTTTTTCTGTACCTTCTTGGTACCCTAAAAAAATGGGGGACTCCAATTAAACATATATTTAGGTTCTTGGTGTTGTCCTATAACTAACTGATGCTGTGTTCAGTTTGATACATCTTGTGATATATCTTCAAGGTCACTCTTCTTTCCTTTGGCAGTGTTAATCCTATCCACAGTATTTTTTATGTAAGAATTATATTTTTCATCTCTGGAATTTTAACTCTTTCTTAATGTCCTCCATTTCTAACCTCATCATGCTCATGATTTGCTCTACCTTATTGAATATGTGGAATATATTTTAAATGGCTGTGGGGGCACCTGAGTGGCTCAGTAGGTTGAGCATCCGACTTCGGCTCAAGTCATGATCTCATCGTTGTGGGTTCAAGCCCCGCGTCAGGCTGCATGCTCACAGCTAGCTCAGAGCCTGGAGCCTGTCTTCAGATCCTGTGACTCCTTTTCTCTCTGACCCCCCACCCCCATGCTCATGCTGTCTCTCTCTCTCTCAAAAATAAATAAAAACATTAAAAAAAAATTTTTTTTAAATGGCTGTTAAAGTCCTTGAGAACTAATTATATCACCTGTGTCATTTCTGGGTTTGCTTTCATTAACTGATTTTTTTCTCTTCTTGTTTACGGGTCATATTTTTCTACTTCTTTCCATGCCTGGTTAATTTTTTTGGCTAACAGACCTTCCAGATTTTACATTGTTGTGTACCGGCAGTTTTTGGTTTTGTTTTTCTTTAAATATATTTAGGCTGCATTCTGAGCAGCAGTAATGTTACTTGGAAACAGTTTGACCCTTTAGAGCTGCACTGCTAAAAATAGTAACCATTAGCTACATGTGCCATTTTGGATTTATATTGATAAAATTAGATAAAATTTAAAATTTAGTTCCTCATTTGTACTATGTACATTTCAAACTCCAAAAGCCACATGTGGCTGGTGGCTAGTATAATGGCCAATAGATATAGAAACTTCCAATAATTGAGGCAAGTTCTGTTGGACAGCACTGCTTTAGAAGGTTGCTTTTAAGTGCTGTTAGGTCTAAAATACCGTTGGGGCTAATTTAGCCCCATTGCTAAGCCAATACCTTTCTGAGGATTTTATTAATGCCCTGCTTGATAGTTCTTTATAATCAGGCTGGTTGGAACTGCATTCTTGGCTCTGTGTAAGATCTATGGATCTATGGCCTTCTGCTTTTTGGTGGTTCTTTCCCAGGCTTCAGTAGTTTCCTTACACTTGTGTTTCCTGATCAGTACTCAGCCAAAGAATTGTGGGGAATCATCTGCAGATCTCTGCAGCTCCTTCTTTCACTGTGCCACTCCTCTCTCCACAAATTCTAGTGGCCCTGGTCTCTGCATACTGTGAACTCTTGTCTTCTCAACTCACTGAAATAACTGGACAGACACAGTTTGGGTTCCCCCTCTTTGTGCTGATGCCTAAAATTTCCAGGCAGTGAGTACTCACAGCTCACCTCGTTTATTTCCTTTCTCTTAGGGATCTCTTAGGGATGCACTGCCTATTGTCCGTTATTTGAAAACCACTGTTTTGTGTGTTGTCTGCTTTTTTTAAGATGTTGAAAACATGAAGATACATCTGGTCCCTGTTAGTTCCTCATGGCTCAAAGTCAGGTAACTCTTGATAGCCTCAACCCCATGTTAGTAATCATCCCCATCAGAAGTGCTTTGCTATTCAAAAATTGCTTCAGGCTGAGGTAACTGTAAATACATGAACCCTAAAGCAGAAGAGGGTTTGGCATAGCATATTCTTGATGAATAGCAATGAGATCATGGGGCAGAGTGAGAGAGGAGTCTGAGATGACAGAATGTTAGCTGGTGTATTCATCTCCAATTGCTGCTGTAACAATTTACCACAAACTTAGTTGTTACTTAACACAAATTTATTATCTTACAGTTCTGGAGGTTAGGAATCCAAAATGGATCTCACCAGACTAAATTCAAGGTGTCAGCAGGGCTGTACTCCTACTGGGGGGTTCTGGAGAGAATCTCAGAATGCAGCTTCTAGAGGCTACCCACTTTGTTTGGTTTGTGGTCTCATTCTACTTCAAAATCAACACTGACCAGTTAGGTCCTTCCCACATTGCATCACTCTTATAGTGACATTCCTCCTCTCTTTGACTTATGAAGACCCTTGTGATTAGAGTGGTAACCACCAATGAGTCCAGGATAATCTCCCTACCTCAACGTCATTTGACTGGGAACCTTAATTCCATCTGCAACCTTAATTTCCACTTGCCATGTAACATTTACAGGTTCTGGGAATTAGGATGTGCATATCTTTAGGGACCATTATTCAGCTTACCACAGCTGGAGACTCAATATATAGAGAATTTGACTTACTCTAACATGAAAACTACCTAGAGCAGAGTGGTGAGCAGAGGATTGATGAGATCTGGCTTATGTTTTAAAAGGCTCATTCCAGGGGTGCATTGGGTGGCTCAGTCAGTTAAGTGTCCCGACTTCAGCTCAGGTCATAATCTAGCAGTCTGTGAGTTCAAGCCCTGTGTCAGACTCTGTGCTGACAGCTCAGAGCCTGGAACCTGCTTTGGATTTTCCTTTCTCTCTCTTTCTCTCCCTCTCCCTCTCTCTCTCCCTCTCCCTCTCCCTTTCCCCCTCTCTTCCTCTCTCTCCCTCTCTTTCCCTCTCTCTCCCTCTCTCTCCCTCTCCCTCCCTCTCCCCCTCTCCCTCTCCTCCTCCACTCACACTCTGTCTCTCTAAAATAAATAAACACTTTTAAAAAATTAATACTTTATTTAAAAGGCTTATTCCTGGGGATGCCTGGCTGGCTCAGATGGTAGATCATGGGAATTTTGATCTCAAGGTCATGAGTTCAAACCCCACATTGGGCATTGAGCCTACTTTAAAACAAACAAACAAACAAAGGCTCATTCCAGATATAATTTGAAGAACATACAATAGGAAGGGTTGAGCAAGGGTAAAAATAGAAACAGGATTCACTGAAGGATTGGATGTGGAATATGAAATAGGAGCTAAAAATTGTTCCCACCAGCAATGCACAAGGTTTCCCTTCGTCCTGTATTCTCCTTAGTACTTCATGTTATCTACCTTCCCAGAGTCTGTCATTCTGATGGTAGTAAACTTGCATTGCTCTGACTTCTAGGAAGTTCAAACACAACTTTTTATGTACTTCTTACCTATTTGGGATTCCCCAATCTGTGAATTACGTCTTTATATCCTTTGCCCATTTTTCTATTGGGTTTCCCAATTTCTTTCTTGATTTGTAGTTATTCTAATACTCTAGTTGTAAATTCCTTGTCTGCTTAGTACAGCACATCTTCCAATTCCCATCTTTTTAACTTTGTTTATAGTTTCTTTATTGACTAGAAGCTCTTAATTACGAGTAGCCAGATCCATCTGTTTTCTTCCTAACTCTTTAAGCTTGTTAGTTTTCATTCAAGAAAACCTACTCAACCCAAGGTAACAAATATATTGCCCTACATTTTTAAAACTGCGTTTATAGTTCTGCAATTCACATTTAGGTCTTTACTGCATTTGGAGTCCATTTTTGTATGTAAGATACAGATCCTACTTTATTTTCATCTACATCATGAGCCAGTATTAACAGTACTATCCTACTAACTTAGTCTGTTCTGTCTAAACTCAGCCTGTTGTATGGTGCCACCTTTACCATATATGAAGTTCCTGCACAGAACTAGGTCAAAATTGGAACTCTGTCATGTTTCATTGGCCCTTTATTTGTTCCTGCACCTGTACTAGACTGTTTTTGTTGTTTTGACTTTATAGCATATCTTAATGTCTGGTAAGGCAAGTCTTACGGTGGTGTGTATATGTCCAAATTTACTTAGTTTCTTATGGAACTTTATTCTTCATTATAAATTCAAAATTTCTCCTTGAATGGGCACCTAGGTGGCTCAGTCAGTTGAGTGTCTGACTTTGGCTCAGGTCTTGATCTCATGGTTTGTGCATTTGAGCCCCACATCAGGCTTGCTGCTGTCAGCACAGAGCCTGTTTCAGATCCTCTGTCCCCCCTCTCTGTCTCTGCCCCTCTCCTGTTCATGCTTGCTCTCTCAAAATAAACATTAAAAAAAAATTCTTGAATGGCTATCTGAATGCCAGGCCAAAGAGACCCCAAATATACTTGTTCTCTCTTCATGTCCTCAAGATTCCAGACAAGTGAAGGTGAGACTCAGAGGACCAAATATGCCCTATTGTGTTTGGTTCTTCCTCAATTTTGCTATTAAACTGAAATTTGTTGAGATTTGCTTGTTGAGAAATACATATGTTACCATTATCTTATCATTGTTGATTTTATATGCAGTATAATGTTTCACAGAGTTTAGTTACTATAGTTGACCCTTGAACAATGCAGGCAGAGGTTAGGGGTGCCAACTCCCTACCCATGCAGTTCAAAATTCACACATATCTATTGATTCCCCAAAAACTTAACTACTAATAGCCTATTGTTGATGGGAAGCCTTACCAATAATATAAATAATTAACACATATTTTGTGTATGTATTATATATTGTATTCTTCTGATAAGTAAGTTAGAGAAAAGAAAATGTTAAGAAGATCATAAGAGGAAGTACCTTTACAGTACCATACTGTATTTATTGAAATACACCTGGGACACCTGGGTGGCTCAGTCGGTTAAGCATCCAACTTTGGCTTAGGTCATAATCTCATGGCTTGTGGGTCCAAGCCCTGCATCAGGCTCTGCCGACAACTTGGAGACTGGAGCCTGCTTTGGATTCTGTGCCTCCCTCTTTCTCTGCCCCTCCCCTGCTCACGTGCTCTCTCACTCTCTTTCTCAAAAATAAATAAACATTAAAAAAAAATTTTTTTAAAGAAAAAATATTCACATATAAGTAGACCCGTGTGGTTAAAACCTGTGTGTTCAAGGGTCTTTTTAACTTCTATCAACTTTGTATTTTGAAAAAGTTTTAGGGGTGCCAGGGTGATTCAGTCAGTTAAGTGTCCGGCTTCGACTTAGGTCATGATCTCATGGTTCATGGGTTCGAGCCCAGCATCAGGCTCTGTGCTGACAGCTCAGAGCCTGGACCTGCTTCTGATTCTGTTTCCCTCTCTCTGACCCTCCCCTGCTCATGCTGTCTCTCTCTCTCTAAAAATTTTTTTTAAGTTTTAAATATACAGAAATTTAACAAGAATAATACAGTGGAAAAAATTTAACCCTTTCTACCTATATTCAACAACTGTTAAGATTTTGTATATTTTACACTCTCTTTGTATCTATTGCTGGAAACTATAAATATTTTTTTAATATTTTATTTATTTTTAATACAGAGAGAGACAGAGCATGAGAGGGGGAGGGGCAGAGAGAGAAGGAGACACAGAACTGGAAGCAGGCTCCAGGCTCTGAGCTAGCTGTTAGCACAGAGCCTGACACAGGGCTGGAACCCACGAACGTGAGATCTGACCTGAGCCGAAGCCGGAGGCTTGACCGACTGAGCCACCCAGGCGCCCCTATTGCTGGAAACTTTAAAAGCAAGTGTGGATGTGATCCTTTCATATTTCAGCATGTATCTCCTAAGAACAAGGACATTCACTTATATAACCATGGTAGTTACCACATTCAGGGCATTTAATACTAATGCAATATTGTTATCTAATAAACCATCAATATTCAAATTTTCCAATTGTCCAAGAAATGGCCTTTAGAGTACTTTCCCCACCCCTGCAATTAAAGGATCATTAATTGCATTTGGAAATCATGTCTCTTTAGTCTTCTTTAATCTGGAACAATACTTCAGCTTCCTGTGTCTTTCAAACATTGATATTTTTTGAGTAGAGGCTTTTTATATATATATATAATATTTCTCAATTTGGGTTTATCTGATTGTGTCCTCATGATTAGATTCAAGTTAAACATTTTTGACAAGAGTACTTCCTTTTTAAATGCTCAAAGAGAATAGACTAAAGAATTAGAATAAATTCAATTTTATTAATTTGAGGATAGTATTAGATATGTGTTTGATGAAAAAAAATATTCACCTTCAGTTTCCAAATCTATGAAACAGGGAGAGCTACATTTTAGAATATCATCAGAGAGATCTTTTAAAATTTTAGCTGAATTATATTTGATTCCTAGAAAGCCATTTCCTAATTGTTACATTAACAGCATTTGAGTAGTATGTTTAGGATACTGCAACAGGCCCAGGACTCTGTTCTGTTATAAATACTGATATTCAATCACACATCTGGATAAACAAAGTTTCAAGGTGATATCATTAGAGAGCTTTTGTCAATAAATGATTACATCTTGATAGGGATGGAATTCTAACCTCATTAAAGATACCACAGTGCCTAAATATTAAATAATACATTCCTGGGGTGCCTGAATACATTCCTGGCTTGGTCAGTTAAGCATCCAACTCTTGATTTCGGCTCAGGTCCTATGTCGTAGTTCGTGAGTTCCAGCCCAGCATCAGGCTCTTCCTCGTAGCACGGAGCCTGCCTGGGATTCTCTCTCTCTCCCTCTCTCTCAAAATTGGCAAGAAGGAGGAAAGGAGGGAGGAAGAGACACATGGAGGGAGGGAGGGAAAGAGGAAGGAAGGAAGGCAGGCAGGCAATAATATATTCCAAAAAGTGGCCAAGCGCTCTCATTTACAACTTGGAGTCTGTTTCATATCTCACATTGCTGCTGGAACACTTCAGTCAATCACTGTCCTCTAACAAGCACTGGGCAAAACTTCAGAAGTCCTCACTGTCTTTCCATGTGCCAAGAAGGTAGTCCCTTCTGGCAACCTGGTCAGTTCTGCCTTTCAAGTTCCTGCGCATCTTTCAAAGCCCAACCCTGACCTAGGCTCCCCTCCTTTCAGAACCTCTCTGAGCCCCTCCTTCATGTTGCATGCTCATCTCTCTTGACAGATTGGGCATCTATGCTGAAAAGTACTGTATCTTTATTGGAATCTTTTTTCATTTTCTTTCTATTATGGTTAAGATATACATATAACTTAACATCTTAACCAACTTAGTGTGTACAGTTCACTGTATTAAATACATTCATAATATGCAACCATTACCACCATCATCTCAAGAATTATTTTCATCTTGTGTAGGGAGCTGCAAAGATCAGCCGCTTGCAGGCAAGGAAGTGTCACTCCCTATGGGGAGCTGCTAAGATCAGCCACCTGTAGGCAGGGCAATGTCGGTGCTGTGCTAAAAACTTTGGTTTTAGCACAGCACCGACATTTACCCTAGCCTTAATCACTTGACCCTGTTTCCTAGCAACCAGCCTGGGTCAACTGCCTTGCTTCCTGCCTTGAACCTTATATAAGGTGTGTGTGTTTCTTCAATAAACAGAGGCTTGATCAGAGATTTTGTCTTGCCTCCATTCTCTGTGCCCCCTGCCCCCTGCTTCTCACTCCCTCTTTCAGGACCTGCATTGACTGACCTGCGGGCTGGGTCAATCTTGTAAAACTGAAATTCTATACCCTTTAAACAATAACTCCATATGACAACCACGATTCTTTCTCTTTATGATTTTGTCTATTCTAAGTACTTCACAAGTAGAATCATACAGTGACCAATTGTTACCGATTTGTGACTGATTTATTTTACTCATCATAATGTCCATCATGTAGCATAGGTTCATTATGTAGCATACTACAGAGTTACTTCCTTTTTGATGTTAAATAATATTCCATTGTATGTATATGCATTACATGTTGCTTATCCATCAATGGACACTTGAACTGTTTCCATGTTTTAGCTGTTGTGAATAAGGCTACTATGAACATGGGTATACAACTATTTGAGACCCTGCTTTCAATTCTTTTCTGTTTATACCCAGAAGTTGGTTTACTTGATCATATGGTAATTCTATTTTTAATCTTGGGGGGAGGGGAGTACTGCCAGATTGTTTTCCACAGCAGCTATTCCATTTCCACCAACAGTGCATAAGAGTTCCAATTTCTCCATGTCCTTGCCAACACTTGCTTTCGCCCTTTCTTTCTTTTTCTTTCTTTCTTTATTCTGTCACTCTCTCTCTCTGGCTCTCTCTTTCTTTCTTGTAGTAGCTGTTCTAATGGGTACAAAGCAGTGTCTCACTGTAGTTGTAGTCGTGATTTGCATTTCCATAATTATTAGTGATGCTGAACATCTTTTCATGTGCTTATTGGACATTCACATATTTTTCTTGGGGGAAATATTTAATTCAGTCCTCTGCCCATTTTTTAATAGGGTTTTTTTTGGTGTTTTTGAATTTTAATATTTCACTATATATTCTATTAGTCACTTACCAGATATATGATTTACAAATATTTTCTCCCATTTTTTTCTGTTGCCTTTTTACTCTGGATAGTGCCTTTTGACACAAAATTTTTTTTAATTTTCACGAAGACCAAGTTGTCTATATTTTCTTTTGTTGCCCATGCCTTTGGCGTCATATTCAAGAAATTACAGCCAAATCCATGGCAAAGCTTTTGCCTTATATTTTCTTCTAGAAGTTTTATACTTTCAGATCTTATATTTAGGTCTTTGATACATTTTGAGTTAAGTTTTGCATATGGTGTTAGGTAAGGGTTTCACTTTTATTTTATTTTATTTTATTTTATTTTATTTTATTTTTTGCAGTAGATATCCAGTTTCCCCAGCACTTTTGTTGAAAAAAATTGTTCTTTTCTCATGAAATGATCTAAGTACCCTTATCAAAAATCACTTGAGCTGGGGTCCTTGGGTGGCTCAGTCAGTTAAGCATCCAACTCTTGATCTTGACTCAGGTCATGATCTCATTGTTCCTGAGATCAAGCCCCAGTGCAGAGCCTGCTTGGGATTCTCTCTGCCCACCCCAACCTCCCCCACTTGCGTGTACACTCTCTTTCAAAATAAATAAATAAACTTAAAAAAATGATCTGACTATATATGTGAGGATTTATTTCTAGGTTCTCTCTTCTATAACACTGGTCTGTACGTCTGTTTTTAGGCCAGTATCACGCTATTTTTATTACTGTAGCCTTCTATTATGTTTTGAAATCAAGAAGTATGTCTTCCAGCTTGTTCTTTTTCAAGATTATTTTGGTTATTCGAGATTCTGTATGAATTTTTTGATAGATTTTTCTGTTTCTGCAAAAAATGTCACTGGGATTTTGATAAGGATTGCATTGAATGTGTAGATCATTTTGAGTAATATGGACATTTTAATAATACAAGGTCTTCTAATCTATGAACATGGGATGTGTTTTATTTATGTCTTAATTTCTTTCAGCAGTGTTTTGTAGTTTTCATCATACAAGTCTTTCACCTTGGTTAATTCCTAAGTGTCTTATTGTTCTATTTATGCTAATATAAATGGATATTTTCTTATTTTCCTTTTCAGATTATTCATTGTTAGTATATACAAATGCAAACAACTGGGGCACCTGGGTAGCTCAGTACGTTAAGCATCTAACTTCAGCTCAAGTCATGATCTCACAGTCTGTGACTTAGAGCTCCACATAGGGCTCTGTGCTGACAACTCAGCCTGTAACCTTCTTCGGATTTGTATCTCCCTCTCTCTCCCCCTCCCCCACATGTGTGCTCGCTCTCTCGCTCTCTCTCTCTCTCTCTCTCAAAAATAAACATTAAAAAATTAAAATTTAAAAATCTAATTGGTCTAATTTGTTAAGTCCTCTATTTCCTTACTAAGTTCTCTATTTTCTTCTGTCAATTATTGAGAATTGAATACTGAAATCTTCAACTATTATTATAGAACCATCTATTCCTCCCTTCAATTTTTTTAAGTTTATTTCTTTATTTTGAGAGAGAGAGAGCATACACGAGCAGAGAAGGGACAGAGAGGGAGAGAGAGAATCCCAAGCAGGCTCCATGCTGTCCCCTGCCGAGCCCGATGTGGGGCTTTATCTCACCAACAGTGAGATCATGACCTGAGAGATCAAGAGCCAGACACTTAATCCACTGAGCCATCCAGGCACCACCCCCCATTAATTCTCTTTCTGCTTTATATATTTTGATGGTGCTTTAGTTGATGGGTGAATGTTTACAGTTGTTTGGGCATCTTTATTTTTGGCAGAATTCTTAGCAGAGTGTTTGGCCTGTGTTAATTATTTCTTTAATCCATTAATAATTTGTTAAAAATATTTGATAGCAAAAATGATATAAAGGATTAAGTGGAGAAGTTCTATTATTTCCAAAAGGTGATAAAGCACAAAATCTTGTAAATTCCTTTTTAAAAAGACTTTCACAGGACCTATAGAACCTGCAAACCCTCCCACAAAGAAGTGTAAACACTGAGAACCGGAAGGCAATTTTAAGTAAAAAAAATTTTTTTAATGCTTATTTATTTTGGTGGGGTAGAGGCAGAGACAGAGGAAGACACAGAAAGTGAAGCAGGCTCCAGGCTCTGAGCTGTCAGCACAGAGCCTGACACGGGGCTCGAACTCACAAACTGCAAGATCATGATCTGAGCCGAAGTCAGATGCTCGACCAACTGTGCCACCCAGGCGCCCCCATAGTATACCAGTTTTTTTAATTTCCAGTTTGGGATTTCCCTTTAGGGTACTTTATCTTACTGCAGTTTTGCATTTCTCTTCTGTAAAAGTTCACTTCACATAAACTCTGCAAAAGACCAGTAACTTATATACCTTGAGAAGCGACTCACATTTTAAATCATCCTTTTAAAACTATTTCCCACACATTGAATTCATTTCAGAGTTACAAAGTAGTTGTTTCCAAGTATAATAGTTTATCTTATAGATACTACCATGTTATACCAATATTTAATGTAAGAAAAAGTCTTGTGTTAAAAAAATTTTTGTTTTATATGCATCAGTTTGCGATTCTTTCTTTTTTTACTGAGCTTATTCTTTTTTTAAAAAATAGTTTATTGTCAAATTGGTTTCCATATAACACCCAGTGCTCTTCCCCACAAGTGCCCTCCTCCATCACCACCACCTCTTTTCCCCCCTCCCCTTTCCCCTTCAACTCTCAGTTCATTTTCAGCATTCAATAGTCTCTCAAGTTTTGCATCCCTCTCTCTCCCCAACTCTCTTTCCCTCTTCCTCTCCCCCTGGTCCTCCATTAGGTTTCTCCTGTTCCCCTGTTAGACCTTTGAGTGCAAACATATGGTTTCTGTCCTTCTCTGCCTGACTTATTTCGCTTAGCATGACACCCTCAAGGTCCATCC
>NC_043703.1:87945763-88065924 GCF_006229205.1 Suricata suricatta | reverse complement strand
AGTTTATTTTTGTGTATGGTGTAAGAAAGTGGTGTAGTTTCATTCTTCTGCATGTTGCTATATGATGAAAACTATAGAAAACTTATGAAAGAGATTGAAGAAGACACCAAGAAATGGAAAAACATTCCCTGTTCATGGATCGGAAGAATAAACATTGTGAAAATGTCATTACTACCCGAAGCAATCTACACACATTCAATGCAATCCCCATCAAAATTGCACCAGCATTCTTCTCAAAGCTAGAACAAACTATCCTCAAATTCGTATGGAACCACAAAAGACCCCAAATAGCCAAAGTTATATTGAAGAAGAAAACCAAAACAGGAGGCATCACAATCCCAGACTTTAGCCTCTACTACAAAGCTGTCATCATCAAGACAGTATGGTATTGGCACAAAAACAGACAGATAGGCCAATGGAATAGAATAGAGAACCCAGAACTGGGCCCACAAATGTACAGCCAATTAATTTTTGTCAAAGCAGGAAAGAGTATGCAATGGAAAAAAGACTGCCTATTTAGCAGGTGGTGCTGGGAGAACTGGACAGCAACATGCCATTCTTATTGAAATGGCTAATAGTTTAAGACAACAGTATTATCCCAAGTATTGTTAGATGAAGTTAAATCCATTTTGTGTTGACATAGTGACCTGTAACTATTTGTATTATGGATTATGTATGTTTTGAACATTCTCTTGTACTTTAATATTTACTTGCTATCTCTAATGCCTAATTGTGAGAAATTTCCTTAATATTCATAAAAACAAAGATGCAAAGGGATCCTCTTTTAGGGGAAACTATTTTATATATCAGAAAAATACAAATGTAACATATTTGTAGGGAATATTGATCCTAGAGTTAAATAAAATTGCTGAATTGGACATAAGCCAATGGATGCTGCTTTTTATCATTTAAAGAACGTAATTCTTTGGTAGAGAAGAAAAACACAAGTCATTCGTTTGTTCACCTACCTTGGCACTGTGCTTTTTGGTGGGGATATAGTAGTGAATAAAATAGCCACTGCCTTCATTGTGCTTACTGTCTACCAGGGAAAATAGAGTATCGTACAAGATGCAAATTATGATGTGCCATGAAAAAAGTGAAATATTCAGACAGATTTAACACATAAACTGGATTTTTAATTGTGGGAACTAGGAAGTTTTCTCTAAGGTGTGGGAAGCAGCAGCAAGGAGCCAGTAAGGAGAGTGTGATCGAGCAAAGCTCTCGTGCCCTTACAACCCTTGCAGCTGATCCAGCTCCTCAGAGGTTAATTCACTTGAGTTAAGATGTTATTGCACAAATGTCCTTCATGCTTCTTCAGCTATAATGTTATTGCACAAATGTTCTTCACACTTTGGGACTCTTAGAATAACAATAAGAAGAGGGTGTAAAGTTCCCAGGAAAATGTCACAACAATAACTGTGAAAAGAGAAGTTTTGTCTAGAAAAAACCTTCTCATAGCTGTGGCTGTTTGTATAAAACTACTTGCATCTGAGAAATAAAGTGGCAATATGGGCATCACTCATGTTGTTCCTCCTGTCCCCGTACTTTAATTCTCTTCTTTTCCTCATTCCCTTATCCTCTCGTCCTTGCTTTTGAGTGCCCACACGCACAAACCTAAGGTCATGTCATTTATAGCTTTTGCAGTGACATGGTTGTCTAAATAAGATGATGGTGATGGTTGAGAACTTGAGAAGGGTTAAAATCCAAGCGAGGTTTAGCAGGAGTGGTGATTTGAAAGTGGTAACTGAGGGAAAAGAAACGATTTCTAGCTAAAAACACTAGATGCATGGAGGTTCCTTAGAGAAAATACAGGGTTCAGGAGCATGGTTTGGGGACATAACCCAGTTTCCAAGGAAAGTTGTCATTTGTTTGTATGGAACTGAAAATATAACTTTTGAAGTTATATAGAGAAATGGTATTTAAAGCCTTGGGAATGAATGAAATTGCTGAAGGTGAATGTATAATGTGAGCTAAAGTCCTGAGGAACTCCAACATTTAGGAGCTAGTCAGCAAAAGGGGGCTAGCAAAGGGAACTGAGAAGCTGGCAGTGAGGTTGGTGGAAATCCAAGACAAGGTAATGTCAAGATTGCCCACAGTACTCATTGAGGTGGAGGTAGTCAACTGCAAGGTTGGACAAGGACTGTATCTAGCAACGTGAAATGTCACAGTGTCCTTAGTGAAACTACTTTTTTTCTTAACAGGGTCTTGGCTCAAATATTTACAGCCTTGTTTTTCATCTCCATAAATTTAGTAACACAGTCATTAAGATATTAAAAATGCTAACATTAATCACCCTCATTGAGAACTGTTGCTGCTAAGACACCAGAAAATTGGAATCCCAAAGTCCAGTCGAACCCATAGATTTAGCAGCACACGTGACAAGGGAAATTCACAAAGACTTCCTGGAAGAGGTCAAATGGAACAAGCTTAATAAGGATAACAACCTCACTTAGGTGTTTTGGGGAGAATTCTACAAGTGAAATCCTAAAGTGAGTACTTTTCAGAGTTCTTCTGTTTCTAATAAGACAGTAAACTCCCCATATTAAAAAAATGTAGTTCAGAAATAAGAATCTTTAGGGAGATTTTAAATTCAACCTATCCATAAAATAAGGTGTCTAAACCTATTTTGCGTCTAATGGTGTCATAGATGCTAATAATAAAAGCTTTCATTTATTGAGCTAGTGTGTGATCCCTTAGTTGGGATTCCCTAGAAACTGCCTGAGACAGAAATTCAGATGCATGTGATTTTTCAGAGCTTGCTCTTTAGGAGAAGAGTGAAGGAAGGGAGTGAAGGAAGCAAGACAGGGAAGTGGGAGTCAGCTGAGGATGAGGGCTCAGATAAACTCTTGACCTGATCCACAGGATGCTCTGGAAGGATGTGACTGCACAGCTGTTCCATTACCCATTTTGAGGCAAAGGGTGGGACTATGGTGCTCCATACCCGTCTGTCCTTGGTTGCTACCACAAAGCCCAAGAGGGAGGCTGGAGGAGCAGGGAGGTAGCATGAATCACTCAGATTTCTCTGGACACAACAGCTCCTACACTCACAGCAGGTGGAGAATGCATGGAGGCCCTAACAGTCTTTATTACAGTGTCAGATACCTCACACATATTATTTTCCTTTTATTTTGAAACAATCTTTCCCTCTCCCCCCAACCATTTGAGAATAAGTAGCTGACCTCTGACCTCATTTTTCATCAGCCCTGAATACTTTTTTTACTGACTTAAAGAATTTTATTTATTCTTTATTTCTTTTTTTAATGGAAATATAATTAACATGCGACATTGGATTAGTTTTTGGGGTACAACATAATGATTTTATACATGTATATACTGCAAAACAACACAATGAGTTAATATTCATAAAATTTTTTTTGTGATAAGAATCTTTAAGATCTACTCTCAGCACCTTGTAAACACATAATACAATATTGTTAACTTATAGAAACCATGCTGTACATTAGATCCCCAGAACTTACTTATAACTGGAAGTTTATACCTTTGACCACCTTAACCCATTTCACTACCACCCCACACCCCACCCAAAAAGCACTTTTGGTAGAAATATTGGAGTAGGTTGATTATGAATGGGAAATGAGCAATGAGACGTGTAGCAAGGCCTTGAAGCGCTGCTCTAAAGGGAAGTAGACAGGATGAAAGGTGGAAAAAGAAGTAGGGTCACTGGAGGATTGTTATAATAAAGCAGAGTTCATGTTTGGGTGTCAGTGGAAGAAGGTTCCAGTAGAGGGGAGGTAGGAGAGGGGTTAAGAATAACCAAAGGACACAACCCCCTCAGTAGGAAATAGGAGGGAAAAGCTACCATTTCAGATTTCAGAGAAATGAAATTTAGGAAGGATGTAATATAAGCAAAGGGAAACAGTATTGTGTGGCTATTTTAATAAAATTCCAAACAGGACTAAAGGTTAACAGAATTCATTCCATCTGTGTATTACAAGAAAGAGGAATTCAGGGTGACTTCAATCAAAAGGGTAATGACAAATGAGCCATTTGTCTTTTATATAGCTTTTAAAAAAAAATTGTAGCTTTTTATGGAGCCCTGCTAAGCATCACCAAATTGTGAACACTGGATGCTTCTTATTCCAAGATGCAAGACTAGGCAGTTTCTGTTCTAACTAAAAAATTTCATTTCTGTGGAAGATTGAAAAAGATGACCAAAAATTCTTTGGGCTTGTCTTATGAAGAGGTGAGGTCCACTGCGCCATCCCTTATCTCTGGCCTGACTTTGTTTTTGCTTTGGCCAACATAATGTGGCTAGGCATGAACTGAGGTTCCCCAGCAGCCAGTAAACACCAATTGCCAGAGTGTGAATAAGACCATCCTGGACCTTACAGCTCAGCCAACTCTGGATGAATAAAACCCCGATGAAACCGTATAAATGTTAGAAATAAAAAACCGTTTTAAGCCACTGATGTTTGACGCAGTTTATTATACAGCAATAATTAAATGCAACTTTGGCTTGCTGGAGGAATTGCCCATCTGGTGAGCCACAAGGATTTTCTTGCCACCTGAGGGACACCGCAGATGGGCAACATTCATTAGCCTAAGTGTGTGTTTTCTGACCCACTCCTTCCTACCAGTTCCCATCTCTGTATTGGGAATACCAGCGTTTATTCCTTTAAATGCAATTTGTCTTTTAAAACTGATTTTAGTTTCCTCGCCTTCTAAGTGGAATTATGTGCTCTTTGAACTGTGAGGTGATAACAGAAAGACCCGGCGCGACGCCTGCAAGTTTAGTCGGCATCTGCTGGTGTTCTGGCCTGGCCTGGCGTGTGACCTGACTGCTCTGGCTTTCTGGCGTCCTCCCCTGGCCTCGCTCCGCAAATGCCCCCAACCAACCAGACACAGCCGCCAGTCCTACGTTCGCCCTGGGTGCTCTGCGCGGTCACGTGGGGAACGCATCAAAACTGGGGGCAATGTGACTTTCCATACTACCATAGAAACGTGTACTGCGTCCCCGCCTCGAATCTGGCTTGGCGTAGGCTGGTCAACTCCGAAAGCCCGTTGGGAACCCCGCGGGAACCAGCAGCTAGCCGGCCGGCCCACAGGGCAGAGAGAGGCGGTGGAGCCCCCAGCGTAGCCCCGCCTCCGCTCGGCGCTTCCGCTGTCCAGCCTCCCTCAGGCCTAGTAGGCAGTGGGCGGGGCTGGCCGCGCGCGCAGCCTGCTGGGCCGTGGGGTCGCATGCATCCTTCTTCTGCAGGAGCCTGCGCGCGCAGTGGGCGCGACCGAAAGCAGCAGGTGGGCTAAGCTGCAAGGGGGGTTCGGGGACGCTGGAGCGGGCGGACCTATGGGTGTGGATGGTGAGCAGGCACCTGGAACCCAGAGGCCGGTGCTGTACACGCCGTGGTTTTCGCTCAGCGCTTGGGAGGACCTAACTCTACAGTTAGGAACGGATTATCCCCAACACAGGAGAGTAAAAAACAAAACGTGTTGGGTACCAGCTGGTGCGTTCTTACAGGGAGCCAAGAAAGCGAGACAAAAATCTGAACACGACTGTCCTGAGACTCTGGGTAGGTTATGTACTGTCAAAGATGTGGCAAAAGAACAAGTGTTTTGAAGGAGCTGGGCCTGCATAGGAAGATAGGTGAAATTGTTATTTTTGCTTTTTGTTCAGTGTTGAAGCATGTTTGGTAGTGCAAAATGGTGGTATCAAAGCGTTCCCCTAGAATATGGAAATAAGGTTGTTGTCTGGGGAAAACTATAAAAACATTCACTGAAAGGTTAAGAGTAATCACATGCGGAGTTGATTTAAAGAAACCTTTTAGGGACGCCTGGGTGGCTCTGTCGGCTTCTCCGACTTCGGCTCAGGCCATGATCGCCCACTTGGAGCTTGGAGCCTGCTTTGGAGCCTGTCTCCTTCTCTCCTCCCCTTCCCCACTCACACGCGCTCTATCCCAAAAATAAATAAACTTTAAAAAAGAAAAGACACATTTTACCAGGCCTTCAAGGCTGGACTGTATCCTGACAATGGAATCCGAAAGAGTGTCATTTAGCCAGAGGTCTGATTTGTTATGAAGCCTTGAATAAAAGAGATTCACCTGTCCCAGATGAATCCGTTAACGGGATCTCTCCAGAGCCCACAAGTTGGGAAGGTGGTTTCCACAAGGTACATTACATCAGACAAACTCTTCTTCAGGTTCTGTATTCAGCAAGCAAACATGATAAGTTGGCTTATCAGTAGTCCTACATAGAGTATTTGGACAAGCTGATCTGCATCCAGTTGATAGCCAGCCTATAGTTCTCCATGTAAATTAGTAAATTGGCATTTAGGTGTTTTTCCAACATCCCTGTTGCCACTTTGCCTGGCTCTTTGTGAGGTTCTTTTTCATCCTTCAGGACTCAACACAGGGGCCTTTGTGTTTATCTGTTCAGGTGCCTAGAACAGTTTGTAGCAAATAGTAGGTGCTCAGCCTAACTCTTAAAATGTTACCTTTTAATGAAGCCTAGCCTGAAAACCCTATTTAGAATCACAGCTAGTTCCTCTCACAGTTGTATTTCCAAACCCCCTTTCCTGGCTCTATTTTTTCATATAGTCCTTATCATTTTACTTGGTTCACTGATAAATCAGTCCTAAGTGTCTAGAATAATAGGCTCCCAACTGCTTTTAGAAAAAGTCCAAATGTTTTAGAGTTACATGAATTTGTCTCCTCTTCTTCTCTCTTCCCTTACCATCTTGGGTATAGTAGGCACTCCATAAATATTTGTCCCATGAATGAAGAATTATATCAAAGTCAGTCAAACAGACCCAAGAACGGTTTAACCAAAGAAATGCATTCAGGCCTCAGGGACTTCCCGGAACAGCATAGCTATAGGTTTTAGGGGAGCTAGAAGGCCGACTGAGTAACTGCATCACTGAGGAAGGAGTCTCCAAAATGAGTCTTAATATTAGATGATTCTTTATCTTTGCGTATACCTGGAATGTGCTACTCCCATCAATTTGGTAAACACCATCAGATTTTGAGACTCAGTTCAAGCATCCCTTTCTTAAACCTCTTCTGGCCTTTCTAGACAGAGAAAGCATAAATTAGCCTAAATTCTGTAGAGTAATTTATCAAAATATAGCAAGAATGGTGAAACTCTTATTTGCACTTGTATGACATCACGTAACTACAGAAGATTTGGCCTAGTTATGGGCTTTAATACCCATTCTATCCCAGTTCTATAACCCAAAGGAAAATCATGAGCATCCTAAGAAATAGAATTGGAATAGAATGGTTTCTTTATAACCATAACTGGTGAAAATACTTGATTATTATAGCTAGTATTTTCAGCCTGTTGTCATCAGCACTACTAACAAAAATAATGTGTAAAGTGCCCAAACATAATGAAATTGTTCATAGCCTTTACATATAACCCTACACTCAGATTGCATCTTCCCCTAACCTCAGAGGGTCCATCCTAATTAAATATTAATCTAAATAAGAGCATTATAGTGCTCGTAAATCAAATCTCAGAGTCAAAGAGGAAGTATTTTTGAAGTATTTTAAGGACATAACTAGTGCTTTCCACAGAGATGTTCATGAATACATTGTTGATGACAGAAAAACTAGAAGCAACCTAAAATTACAAACTAAGAGAATAGGTAGTAAACAGATATATCTCACAATGGAATATTATACATTAAAGCTGATTTAAAAATAGATTTAACATTGAATGAAATAACAGTATGGTTCCACCTTTTGGGGATGAGGAGGATAAATGTGTTTATACATGCACAGAAAAAATGAGTACACACTGAAGTGTTAATTGTGGTTACCCTCAGGAGGAGGTATTATGGCTTCTTTCATTTTGGACTTTTCACTTCTATGTGTTTTTTTCATTTTTCTCAATGAGCATATATTACTTATGAATTCAAAATAATTTGTTTGGCTTTGAGATACATTACGTAGTGAATTTGTAGACTTTTTGTTTGAAAAATATGCCCCTATTCCATTTCAACTGAAATTGAGGTTTGTCTTCATTTATTTCCTTTGAGTGCTCTGTTGTAGAGTTGTTAAAGACTAACAATAAAGCTAAAAGGCAAGCAAAGCAACTGAGTATGTTAAAAAGTTTGGACTAAATAACCAAGAATCAAGATAGAATTTTCTTTTTCTCAATCATTTAATGTGTTTTTCTTCCATTTTTAAAAGCATGCTGATCCCATTTTCAATGAAGAATTGCTTCCAGTTACTTTGTAACCTCAAGGCCCCAACAGCTGGCTTTAAAAACACAGTAAAAAGTGGGCTCATTTTACAATCCATTTCCAATGATGTTTATCAAAATCTGGCTATAGAAGACTGGATCCATGACCACATGAAGCTAGAGGACAAGCCAGTTCTTTTCTTTTGGAGAAATTCTCCCTCTGTTGTAATAGGTAGACATCAGAATCCTTGGCAGGAATGCAACCTGAATCTGATGAGAGAAGAAAGTATAAAACTGGCTCGAAGAAGAAGTGGAGGAGGAACAGTCTATCATGATATGGGTAATATCAATATGACTTTTTTCACAACCAAAAAAAAGTATGATAGGATGGCAAATCTAAAATTACTTGTGAGAGCTCTGAATGCTATCCAACCCCAGCTGGATGTGCAGGCTACCAAAAGATATGACCTTTTACTTGATGGACAATTTAAAATCTCAGGAACAGCTTCTAAGATTGGCCGGACTACCGCTTATCACCATTGCACTTTATTGTGTAGTACCAATAGGACCTTATTGTCATCTTTGCTGAAGAGTCCTTACCAAGGGATCAAGAGCAATGCCACTGCTAGCATACCTTCTTTAGTAAAAAATCTTTTGGAAAAAGATCCCACTCTGACCTGTGAAGTACTGATGAATGCTGTTGCTGCAGAATATGCTGCTTACCATCAAATTGATAATCAAATTCACCTAATAAACCCAACGGATGAGACATTGTTTCCTGGAATAAATAATAAAGCCAAAGAACTACAGACCTGGGAGTGGATATATGGCAAAACTCCCAAGTTTAGTATAAACACTTCCTTTAATGTATTAGATGGACAGTCACATTTGGAAATTAGAATATTCATAGACATAAAGAATGGAAGAATTGAAGTCTGTAATATTGAAGCACCTGATCATTGGTTGCCACTGGAAATATGTGACAAATTAAATGCAAGTTTTATTGGCAGTAAGTTTTGCCCAATTGAAACTACTATGCTAACAAATATATTACATAGAACATATTCTGAAGATGATGAACTACACAGTAAATGGAATATTCTCTGTGAAAAAATTAAGGGAATAATGTGATTCCAAATAAATTTCTTAATGGTTTTAATGATAATAAAAACATGTTTAATGTACTTTGTATGTCTTTTTTTTTTCTCCCCAAAGTAATCTCTACACCCAACATGGAGCTTGAATTCACAGCCTTGAGATGAAGAGTCACATGCTCTGCTGACTGAGCCAGCTAGGCACTTTCATTGTATGTCTCTTAAAAAATACCTAGTCTCTTTCAGTAACTATTCCCCATTAGGAAGTATCATCTAGTCCATATTTTCTATTTTCTGGCCTATAGAATATGCTATCTCTTTCTTCATTGCCTTTTTTTTTTTTAAATCTACCACAGATGTGTATTTCCACTCCTTCCTCTGTTACCACCATGGGGATGTATACCATATTCCACAGTTATCTCAGAATCAGTTATTTTTCTTAACCTCTAGGGAATATAAGCCAGGCTTCTTGTCACTTCTGAAACTTTAAAATCCTTCCTCTTAATCATACAGTTGACTCTTGAACAATGGGTTTGAATGCATGGGTCTAACTATATGTAGTTTTGGTTTTTTTTTTTTTTTTTTACTGTGCCATAAATGTGTTTTCTTTCCCTTACAATTAAAAAAAAAATTAGCACTTTTTTTTGAGAGACAGAGCATGAGCATGAGCAGGGGAGGGGCAGAAAGAGGGAGACAGAATCTGAAGCAGGGCCTAGACTCTGAGCTGTTAGCACAGAGACTGACGCAGGGCTCGAACCCACAAACCGTGAGATCACGACCTGAGCTGAAGTCGGAACCTTAACCACCTGAGCCACCCAGGTGCCCCGCCCCACTTATGATTTTTAAATAACATTTTTTCTAGCTTACTTTAAGAATACAGTATATAATACAAAATATGTGTTGATGGTTATTAATAAGGCTTCTGGTCAGCAGGCTACTAGTTAAGTTTGGGGGGAGTCAGAAGTTATATGTGGATTTTCAACTGTGCCACAGTCCGCATCTCTAACTCCCATGTTATTCAAGTGTCCTATTCTCCATCCTCTCCCTTTAAAAAGGAGCCCATTGAACATCTCTAACCCCTTAATTCTCCAAATTTCTTGCTTCCTCTCCCTTCCTACCTGACTCTGAATTCTTTCACATATACTGTCCTTTCTTATCAGCATTCTCATTTGCTTTTCACTCTTGACCTATATGGCCATTGTTTTGTTTTGTTTTCTTCCAACAGCTAGTTTTTTACTTCTATAATACCCAGACGGCATTGCTGGAAGAAAATTCACATAACCATGCAGATTAACCCAATTTCATATCTGCAGTTTCCAATTTATATTTTCTATTGGTGTCAGGTTTAATTCCTCTCCATTGACTCCCTCATTCTTCAGAGGCCTTAATCACAAATGTTTCCTCTTATATACATATATATATATATATGTATATATATATATTTTTAATGTTTGTTTTTGAGAGAGGGAAAGACAGAGCATGAGTCGGGGAGAGGCAGAGAGAGAGGGAGGCACAGAATCTGAAGCAGGGTCTAGGCTCCAAGCTGTCAGCACAGAGTCTGATGTGGGGCTTGAACTTACAGATGGCAAGATCATGACCTGAGCTGAGGTCAGACACTTAACCGACTGAGCCACCCAGGTGCTCCAAATGTTTCCTCTTAAGCTCAGAACTTCACTGTTCTTTCACAAACCTTGACTCCTAATTTGACAGCAGAGGCCTTTATAAATGAGCTCCTTCAGTACCCCATTTCTTCTCAACAATTGTCCTTCATTCTCAACTCCTTTTCCTTAGGGCTAACTGGATATTTGTCCTTTCCAACCTGTTTGGGCCTTGTACAATCAAAAAATTATCTTCTTTATATTGCATTTATCTCCATTTTTACTGGATCCTTATCCACAGTGAATGAACATGCTTATGTCTCTTCTTTCCCCCAAACCCCTGCTCAAAGTTTTGTTCTGTCTCTATATCTCTTCGGTGCAAAACTTCTTTGAAGAGTATAATCACTACCAACACTTCATGTCTCTACTGTTCATTCACATATTTCTCTTATTTCTACAGTATTTGCTGTGTGTTTTTTGAGTGCCTACTATATGCCAGGTACTTTGTAGTTGTTGGATGTTCATGGTGAGTGAAAGACACAGATATGACTCAGGAATTAACAGTTTAGTGTAATGACTTTCCAAACTTATTAAAAATTAGAGTAAAAACATATATTGTGTACCAGCACAGATATTACCTATACCTAACAAGTTTCACAATGCAAGGTTTATCCTACACTATTGATTTGATATTTTATATTCAATTTTATTTCAGCTTTTAAAAATTGATTTTATGACCCATTAATAGGTCAAGATCTGAGTCTAAAAACCTCAAGTCTAATGGGAAATATAGACAAACAAATTAGTATATAATCATAAAACAAACAAAAGCCCAGGTAGCGATAATAGACAATAATAGGGACTACCTAGCTAGAGCCATCAGAGAGAGGACATTGAAACGGAGACCTGAAGAATGAGAAGAAAGCAGCCATGCACGGTGGGGTGGGGAGGAGAGTATTCCCAGTTTTATCAGTTATCTATTGCTAACAAACCACTCCATATCTCAGTGTCTTAAAAAACATTTATTTTATCCACAACTCTGTAATTTGAACTGAGCTTTGATGGGGATCACTCATATGATCCAGTGGCATTAGCTAGAACAGCTTAAGGGGCTGGACATACCTACTTCAAGATGACTGACTCACATGGCTGGCAAACTAGTGCTGGCAGTTGGCTGGGAGCTCAGCTGGGGCTGTGAGTTGAGAGTTTCAATTTCTTTCCACTTGGGCCTAATCAGGACTGCCTGGACTTCCTCACAGCATGGTGGCTGGATTCCCAGAACAAGTGACACAAGAAAGAAAGCCCAACAGAAACTATTTCCTTTTATGACCCAGTCTTGGAAATAACACAGTATCACATCCAAATTCAAAAGGAGAAAACACTAACAGCCAACTCTCCATGGGAGGAATGTCAAAGTCATTCTAAAAATTGCTGACATTTAAAAAAACAGGAGGTGAGGTGGCACCTGGGTTGCTTGGTAAGTTAAGCATCTGACTTGATTTCAGCTCAGGTCATGATCTCATGGTTCGTGAATTGGAGCCCTGCATCAAGGCTCTGCACTGGCAGCATGGAGCTTGCTTGGGATTTTCTCTCTCTTTCTTTCTCTCTCTCTCTCTGTCTTCCTCTTTCTGCTCCTCCCCTGCTTGCATGCAGGCTTTTTCAAACAATTTAAAAAAATTACTGCTGGGTCTGGGAGATCTGACTGAAACCATTTTTGTAAGTATAATCTGCCACACAGAACGGCATACAGTGTGTGTGTGAGCAGGGGAGGAGCAGCGAGAGGGAGAAAGAATCCCAAGAAGGCTCTGTGCTGGCAATAATGTGAGGCTCGAACTCATGAACCTTGAGATCATGACCTGAGCCAAAATCAAGAGTTGGACACTTAACCAACTGAGCCACTCAGGCACCCCAAAGCTAGGTTTTGAATGGTGTCAAAGGAAGTATAGGCAAACAAGTGTGGGAATATGAGGAGAATGGAGCCAAGACAAGGCTGGAGAGAAAAAGAGACCAGATCATGCAGGGATTGATAGCCCAAAGTAGAGAGTGATTTTAAGTGCAGTGATACTGCAATTCTTATAAAGACTATTCTGTCTGCTTTGTGGAGAATGGACTGGAATGAGGGAAGAGAGGAAGCAGAAAGCCATTTGGAAGACTACTGTAGGAATCCCAGCAGAGGTAATGCTGGCAATGGCAATGGCAAGATGCTGACACTGTCTTAAACATTTCTCGAAAACTAAGGATGACTTCCATTTTCAGGGCAAGGTTTAATTTTGATTCTTTTTAAAGGGAAACAATAAAGCAGTATATACTTTTGCTATATATATAGTTTGCTGTATATATATTTTGCTATATCTATAATATATATATTGCTATATATATTTTTGGCAATATATATTGCTATATTTTTGGGTATATATATATATATGTGTGTATATTTTTGGATATATATATATATATATAGTTTGCTAGAGCAGCAAACAAAATTCCACAGATTGGGTGGCTTAAACAATAGAAATATATTTTCTCATAGTCCTGGAGGCTGGGAAGTCCAAGATCAAGGTGTTGGTGGGTTTGGTATCTCCTGGAGCCTCTCTCCTTGGCTTACAGATGGCTGCCTTCCTGCTGTGTCCTCACCTGGCCTTTCTGTTACCAAAGAGAAGTTCCAAACTTGCCACTCAAAAGCCAATACTCAAGCGACAAGTGTTGGTGGCAAAGGAAAGGCTGCTTTATTCAGGAAGTTGACAACCTGGGAAAATGGCAGACTAATATCTCAAAGACCATCTTCCCTGTCCAGAGGAAGCAAGAGATTTTTTTAAAAGGGAAGTCATAAAGAATGGTGAGGGAACTATGTGCAAGAGAAGTTGGTGCTCAGCAGCTAGGCATCTGTCCTTGCAAGGTTTCCAGATTCTTCTGCTTTACCAATAAGCAAGGCTCAAAGATGTCTCTCAGTAAAAGATGCCCCTGCAGCCCAACAAGCCATGTCCTGGCAAAGCAGTCTGAACTCCTCCCCCTGTGCCAACAATCAAGGCTCCAGATGTCTCTTACTAAGGATGCTACGGTCAGTGGCGACTGTTTTTGAGTGTGGTCATGTCTCGTCTTCCAGAAAGTCTGTTTCTTTGTTCAAGGTCAGCAGTCTGCAGGATCTCAAGGGATCCTGGTTAGTACTGCTACAGAGATTTTGGTCAGCAAGCAAGGAGTGAATAAGCTTGAAGCAAATTAACCCTTAAAACCAGTAGGAGGGGCGCCTGGGTGGCTCAGTTGGTTAAGTGTCTGACTTCGGCTCAGGTCATGATCTCACAGCTTGTGAGTTCAAGCCCCACATCAGGATCTCTGCTGACCCCTCAGAGCCTGAAGCCTACCTCAGAGTCTGTGTCTCTCTCTCTGCCCCTCCCCTGCTCCATTGCTCACATGCATGTGCACTCTCTCTCTCAAAAAGTAAATAAATGTTAAAAAATAAAAAAAAAACAATAGGAGTGCTGTTATATTTCCTCTGAGCATGTATATCTGTGTCAAATTTTCTACTTCTTATAAAGACACCAATCTTACTGGATTAGGGCCCACCCTAAAGATGTCATTTTAGCTTTATAACTCTTTGAAGACTTTATCTCCAAATACAGTTACAATCTGAAGTACTAGAGACTAGCAATTAATGTGAATTTAGCTCTTATGAGTTCTCTTCATGCAACTGACTAGATCCAGATCTCAACCCTTTCTTTCTTTCCTTCCTTCCTTCCTTCCTTCCTTTCTTTCTTTCTTCTTGGAGAGGGGGAGGAGCAGGAGTGGACACACAGGATTTTGCCTCCAACTGGCTCTCTAAAAGTGGGAGTGAAGGGGCTTTTACTTTTTAAAAAATTTTAATGTTTTATTCTATTTATTTTTAAGAGAGAGCACGCAAGCTGGGAAGGGACAAGAGGGGGGACAGAAGATCCAAAGTGGGCTGTGCACTAACAGCAGCAAGCCTGATGCAGGGCTCAAACCCCTGAATTACAATATCATGCCCTGAGCTAAAGTCCAACCCTCAAATGACTGAGCCACCCAGGTCTGCACCCATACACACTCATGAATTTTACTTTTCAAGTGGCTCCTAGGACAAACATAATTGGCGGTCTAGCTGTTCTTCATTTGAGGCAGATTTCATGGTCAGGTCCTCCTGTTCTTTTGCAGCAATATCAAGTAACAATTTTTAAGAGATTTCTCTGGGCCTATTTTTTAAGCTTAAGCTGCAACATGTGAAAGTTATTTTCTGAGAAAGGTATAAAAATCCTGATATGGTTCGCTTTGGTGCAATAAAGCACTCATGATTTTCTGGTACCATTTGTTTCTCAAGAGTGAAGATATCATCAGGTGAAAGTTGTTAAGGGCTTCAAGTTCCAAAAGGGAATTTAAAAAAAATTTTTATGTTTTATTTATTTTTGAGATACAGAGAAACAAAGCATGAGCAGGTTAAAGGACAGAGAGAGAGGGAGACACAGACTCTGAAGCAGGCTCGAGGCTCTGAGCTGTCAGCACAGAGCCCGATGTGGGGCTTGAGCCCACTAACTGTGAGATCATGACCTGAGCTGAGGGCAGACACTTCACCGACTGAGCCACCCAGGCGCCCCCCAAAAGAGAAATTTAACAGGCATTACCCGGAAGAAAAAAAGGTATGTTTTGCAGCTAGAGACCACAAAACTTTCTGAATGTTTCCACATGAGGATAAAGGAGAATGAGGAATCAAGAATAACTTCTAGATTTATTTGAGCAACTAGATGGATGGAAGTAAACACAGGGAGTGGAGGAATGTGTATCCAAAGTTCAGTCCCAGCATTCTTTACAATAAAACCTTGTTTGCTAGCATAATTTGTTCCAGAAACATGCTTGTATTCCAAAGCACTTGTATATACCAAAGTGAATTTCCCCATAAGAAATAATGGAAACTCAGGTGCTTCATTCCACAACCCAAAAATATTCATATAAAAATGAGTACAATACTGTAATATAAAATAAAGAAAATACAAAATATAAAGAAAAATAATTTAACCTGCACTTATCTTTGAAATCCTTTGTGGCAGGTATGGGGGAGACGAGAGAAAGTAGGGTTATTGTGTAGCACGACTTTCACTATCACTAACGGAACCTCTTATCTATTGGCTCAATGGAATCTTTCTTGCTATTTTAACAAGTAACCTAACCAGTGACACTTGTTCTTGCCTCTTTTTGAGGATTTTGTGGAAATGTGACATTGCATTGTCATTAAACAGATTCATTGCTCGTACCGTTACAGCCTTATCTGGGTGATTTTTCTACAAAATTATGCAGTCTCCCACATTATACATATCTCCCTAATCTCATTTGAAGTGAGGGAGTCCTCTGCCTTTTTCTTCTCTTCTTCTACAGACAAGATGCAGATGTTGACTTCTTATAAAATCTTGCAATTTCAGCCACTCACATACCTTGCCCATACTTCTGATTTCCTTAATCTTTTTCACCATAATCATCTCCTCCTTCTTACTACCTATCTGTTCAACCTTTTTCTGCCATTGTACACATTCACACAGATATTGACTACAGTATAGTATTAGTAAACTCTTGTCATCTACTGTATTTAATGTAACTGGCAATAAGGTAGCAGAGGTAAAGGTCTCTATCTGCAGGCAGCCTGACCTAGAATGAGGCAAAGCATTCCTAAGCTTACTCCTGTATGGAAAAGCAACGGACTGTCCATGTGTTTTGAAGGGAAGTAAAACGCACTAGTGCCAGTTGTGGGGACTTCCCAACATTTTGGAAAATCATGGATTTCTGCCAAACACTGTGGCCTGAGACAGAGCACCCAAGCATAGGAGACAATCAGCCACCATTCCACAGCGAGAGACCGACTGGCTCAGTTGTTTTCATGTGATGTTTGGCATCATGTACTACTTGTATTGCGAGACATCACTCGTTTACCAAGTGAGAACTTGTTAGAAATGTTTGCTCGTCTTGAAGCACACCCACAGAACAAGTTACTCGCAGTCCAAGGTTTTACTGTATTTGAAATGCCTTGTGCTTCTGAGATGCCAGATAAAATGCTGGATGAATATATAAGATCACAACTCCAAGGAAGTTTTGGTTTAGTTTCTAGATTTAGGAGTTGACAGCATATAAATAGTATCTTAAGTCATACAAATGGTAACTGTGAACTATTATAAATCATCTGAAGCTTAAAATGTTTAGCATCTGAGTCCCCTTACTATGTCTGGGGGATTCTCCACTTTATAAACCTTGGCAGGAGGTAGAACCTAGATATTGGAGAGTTCAAGAGGATGTGACTGCCAGTAGACCCTCAGACTGGATATGGGCAATCAGAAGCTCCCTACACCCTCCCTGTCCTTGGAATATAGGTTCTGCCCACTGTTCCTATGCTGGGAACCACCTCAAGTGCTCAGCCTTGAACGAGTAATATGTTACTGAGACCATCTGGACTGTATATGTGACTTGAATCCCATCAGTGCTTCAATGAACTCTTGAGACTCTGCAGGCATGTGTGGAGATTACTCACCTTGCAGCCACCCAAAAGAAGCCTCATATGTAAGTTCCCTTGCTTATTAACTCCACCTACCAATCTGGAGTGGTCTGCTGCTTTTCTCAGTCTCTCCTTACGCTGAGTGTATGGAGCCCAGTTTTGAAATTTCACCTGGGAAACTCCAGGAGTTGCAAACACCCCCACCCCCACCCCCGCATGGAAACGGAAATGTTCACTGTACTCTTTTCCTAGCCTCTCTTGAATGTAGGGTGAGGGCACATAATTTAGGCTCTGTCAATCAGATGCACTTGCTTCAGATTCTGAATGAATCATGATACAGAGAACCTGGGATGGTGAAAACCCTTCTCTGGCAGTAGTGACAGGAGCCTGAATTTCTGGGGGTAGCAAAGGTGCTGAGGCTGGCAGTGTAGTGCCCCGTGCTTTACATGATATAAGTAGTAATAAGTCTACTCAGGCCAGGCCTTGCATTAGAGTCAACAGTGGTATCATCTGGTTAGTTCTGTGTTATCATTCTAGATGTGGTTTTTTTCACTGTAGAACCTCCAAGGCCAAGTCTGTGGCTCTTGTGGTGACGGACTGAACTACCCACTATTCTTTATAATCTCTTTTTTGCTTATATCAGGCAAGAGCAGTTTCTGATGCTTTTCACTAAGAAGTTACTGGTTATCTCTATGATAGATTCACATGCTTCAGGAGAAATAAAAATTGTTATTTAACATGAAAATAAGGAGATCTACTACATGTTCTCACCTGAATGAAACCCCACTCTATGTCCACAGAATGGCAAACTAAGCTATGATACTTTGCAGAAAGTGACTTCTGACTAGGGTCAACACTTTTCCAAGTGCTGTCCTGAAATCCTGAATTTCCATGTAATAAACCTTGGCAAACTGGTTTGAGTCTTTTCAGGTTTAGCATTATCAACATCTGAACCTGAAAACATTAAAGAAAAACATTAGGAACTTTTCTGGAATTCCTTCTTGGTCTTTTGTGCCACATCAGTCAGGTGACTGCTGGCTCCTCCAAAAGGTAAAACATAAATCTGGTGTCCAAGCCACCAAGGACCACTCTGCCCAATCACATTCCCATGGCTTCTACCTGGCTTTGGTCCTCCACATTATTTAACCTTGAATGTAATCTTCGTCTCCTCCATATGTGATGTTTAATCGCTTCTTGGCCTTTTGGCTAAGATCAAGGGCAGATGTGATGTTTTTATGTGTACTCCCCAACACCAGTACTTCTGTTTCCCTCCATAGACTGGCTTAGCTTATTCTTTAAGCTTCTGGACTACCCATCACCTCTACCTTTATCCCCAATCCCAGCCTATCTCCATGGAAACTAGTCTTCGTCCCCAACCTTGTCAGCTGGCATCTGGATGGATGAGCTTACCCAGAATAGTTGATTCTAAGCTGCAAAACTTTATACATGTGACAGCCAAGGTTGAATGATGCAAAATGCATCCGTATAATTGGGTTGATTTGCCTATATGGAGTTAGGTAGTATTGGATAACTGAATGTTAGTGAATTTCTGCCAGACACTTAATTGTAATAAAATTAGTATTTTTTTCCTTGGTTATTAGACCTACAAGCCCATCTGCCTCTTTCTTTTTTTATTAATAAAAAAATTTTTTTTAATTTACTTTTGGGAGACAGAGAGAGAGAGTGCGAGCAGGGGAGGGTCAGAGAGAAGGAGAT
The DNA here is from genome assembly GCF_006229205.1 of Suricata suricatta. Lineage (NCBI taxonomy): Eukaryota > Metazoa > Chordata > Mammalia > Carnivora > Herpestidae > Suricata > Suricata suricatta. The sequence goes on along the minus strand of NC_043703.1, from coordinate 88,046,896 downwards.
ACAGAATCCGAAACAGGATCCAGGCTCTGAGCTAGCTGTCAGCACAGAGCCTGATGCAGGGCCCGAACCCACGAACTGTGAGATCATGACCTGAGCCAAAGCCGGATGCTCAACTGACTGAGCCACCCAGGATCCCCTTTAAAATTTTTTTCAATGTTTATTTATTTTTGAGAAAGAGAGACAAAGCATAAGTTGGGGAGGGGCAGAGAGAAAGGGAGACACAGAACCTGAAGCAGGCCCTAGCCACGAGCTGTCAGCACAGAGCCCAACGTGGGGCTTACACTCAGGAAAGGCAAGATCATGACCTGAGCCAAAGTCAGATGCTTAACCGACTCAGTCACCCAGGTGCCCCAAGCCCGCCTGTCTTTTAAGAGTCCTCTAATCCATGATTTTCCTAAATTCCCAAGGGCAAGATTAACATCCAATTTATCTTCCTAATAGGTGCTCATTGTTTACTGATTCATTCTCCAACAGTCAGATAAGAGAAAAACTGGTAAAATGCTTAAATTAACTATATGACTGGAAACACTATAAATCCACTAAATAAAGTATTTATAAAAAAATATTTACGGTTGGTTACATAACTGAACAGTGGATCCATGTATCAGTAGAAATGTAAAATTTTATTGTTAAATACATAATTATAGGAATGATCTGTCCAAAGTAAAAAAAACAATAAAAAACAAAAATCAATATTCACTTAAAATATAAATATATAATGCAAATTAAGTTACTGCCCATCATATTTTTTTTGTGTGCTTGTTATGAAAAATGTCCACTGTTGTTTCATGACATGGTCTTAAATCAAAATCACAATATCCAAGGGAAAAACGACTCTAAGAAGAGAAGAAAAGATATTTTTTTTTAATAAAAAGACAAAGCCATTTGTTAAAATTGATACAAAAAGTGCAACATACTTACTCATAAGACCCTACCTGTGGTTTCTTAAAATAATCAAGTCCCCTTCCAATCTTAATCATCCATCCATTGTTAAACCTATTGAAACAATATACAGTATTATATGCCAGACATTTAAGTCAGACAGTTATCAAAGGTGTATTGTAATAAGGGTCAGAAAAATTTCCCCCTAACAAAGAAAATCACTTTCCGCAGTGGTATGAGTTGAACCAAACTGGGGGTTACTCATGGGCTGTGTCTACAATGAATAAAATGTCGAAAGAAACCATTAGTTGATTTGATTAGCTGGTAACAAGTTTGTCAAGTAAATTACACCTTACTCCTGAATTTCAGATCTCTGATAAAACTTTCCTGTTGTGCTAAGTGTATTTGCGTCAGACTACGGTGTGCTGCAGGGGATCCCCCACCTAGAGATGGAGGACATAGTAGGAAGAGTTCCAGACCCTGACCTCTGCTTCAACCACAGCAGCGCATTTTCAGCTGTTTTGCACTTAGGTTGTGCTTAAGTTTTCATTAAAACTAAAGGTGCAGTCACTATAAATATATGAAAGCTACTGTGCTAAACAGAGTGACATGTTACTAAAATACCTGAATATACAGTTTCCTTGTAGATACTGCAGCATACTGTCATACCTACGAGATTATTTAATAAACTATAAGAAATACTAAAATCATCAGAATATTAAATATTATCACCAGAAAATTATCCCAATACCCAAATACTGTATGTATACTTGAATAGAAAAGAACTTCCTTTTCTCACATGAAACAGAACATGTACGCTATTCCATTAGGAAATATGAAACTCGGACATAATAAGCCAGATTTTTTCCTAAAAAGTGAAAAGATACTAAAATTGTGCTTTATTTAAAAATTTAATAAATTGAATATTTATATGCAATTATATAAAACTCATTAAAAGAAATAAAAAGGGTTTTCAACTGCATAAATATTAAAATATTGCTATACACTAACCTAATTTCTCGGTCATGTATTGAAGAAGAATATTCTAATTCCAACAGTACTCCATGATTCTGGAGTGATTCTTTTATTTCTTGCAGGCCACTACTTTGCTGCTCTTTCCCACTAGTCTGTTAATAGGAAAAATACAATTTTCTGTTTAGTTATTAATTTTTTAAAATTATCATTAAGCTAAACAATTGTGTATCACAGATAAAACAGGAAAGCTTCCATACTAGTTTCAATGCCTATTATCTCAAAAAAGCAACAAAAATATGAAGAGTTTAACAGCAGTTGTTTTTAACAAAATAATTGGTTTTTTCTAATATGTACATAATACAATTCTGTCCTATCTCCTAAAATGTATTTTAGTAATGCTGTTTAGTTCTTCAGATGCGGGCGCTTTCTTCCCAAGTTAATCCTAAAATTCTGGCTTATCTAGAAGCACTCCTATTTAAATCAAAGTCAAGATAGAGATGCTCGTGACCATGCTATGATCCACAGAAGGCCAATACAGTAAATCAGGAAAAAGAGATATAATCATTGGTAAAGAAGAGACAAAACTGTCAATAGTGCAGACAATGTGATCATTTCCTAGAACATCCAAGAAACTAAATTGACAAACTATTTGAATCGGAGAGTTTAGCAAAGTAGCCAAAAGCAAGATACAACAAAATCAGAAAAATCAATATACCATTTTTCTGAAGGTATTTTAGGCCTATTGTTGTACAGTTCCCAAAGAAACAGCTCTAGCTGAAGCACTGTGTCCATGTTTTCCTTGCTCATACTACATCTGAACAAAGCTTATGAAGAAAGAGTAAATGCTTCCAGATACCTACTTCATCCAGAGAGGTGAGAAGATGAATAGTTTTTACTTTACATGGTCCCTTTATAAGCATCTCACAAAATCGAAGAAAATTATACAGCTGAAAGACATCATGATGGCTTATTATTAACTCATACATTTTAAATAACATTTCATTGTATTTTTGTACATTTCACCTACCTGATGAACCTGTCTAATATAAGGATCTTGTATCCAAACTTCTGAAACTGTTTCATTAAGGTATTCTCGAAAAAGTGACTCATAACTGAAACCTGTTGCATTCTCTTCTATTTTAATTTGCCTATGATATTTTCCATCTAAAAAACACAAATTTCAATAAAACCAGTGACCATTTATTTTTTTACACATATTTACACACAGTGATTAATGAGGATCAGATACAAGTTAATATTTGTAACTCCACTCAGCAAACATTTCTGAATGCCTACTACATGTATACGAGGAACAACGCAAGATGCTACACATACAGAAATAAATGAGGCAAACAATTCCATAAGTGAGTGCTGCCTTCATGGAGGCCAAGTGGGAAAGTCCAGAGATTTCTTGGAACAGGTTCTTGAGCTGAATCCTACAGACCAGGCAGTTTATTCAAGAGAAGTCTATGTGTATAATGACAGCTGATAATTCTGTCACTGTGAGTAGAACCAGAAGCTATATAACTCAGTGGCTATGAGGTCCTTCTCTTCAGCTGTAAGTCTTTTTACGTCCTGAGATTTAATGGTTAAAGCATTAAACAGATAAATACATGGAATTTAGAAGGCTTTCTTAGAACTTATAAAGTATTTAAAAAAATTTTTTTTATGTCTTTATTTTTGAGACAGAGAAAACTGGAACAGAGAACAGAAACTGGAGAGGGGAAGACAGGGAGACAGGAACCGAAGTCAGCTCCACGCTGACAGCAGAGACCTGATGTGGGGCTCGAACTCATGAGCCACGAGATCATGATCTGAGCCAGTTAGATGCACAGCCAACTGAGCCACCCAGGTGCACCACAGAGTAATTTAAGTAGAAATTTATAGCACTTCTTAATAACCCAAGACTAAGATGCCACAGGATCAGTAAAATAGTTCCATTACTTTTGTTCATTCAAAATGAATGATTATTAAGTCATCAAAGACCTTTAAAAAATATGACCCCCTAATGGTAGTTCCTCATTTATGTGACAGTTACAAATTTAAAGTTTGTTTAAAAACCAGTATTTTTTTTCCTAATATTTCCATAGATATAATGTTATTAGCAACTATGCATCAGTTTTCAAGCCAAGCTACCCACACAGGTTAACGTAGCCCAATGAATTCAAACCACAAAGCTGATGATGGTACTCTATTTCATCAATGTTTTAAAAGGAAATTTCATTGTGAATTTCAACTTAGGGTGAAAGAAACACAATTTTATTCCCACTCAACAGAGGAGCTCAGTGGGGCAGGGGATACTCAGGTATGGGTTTATACAGAATATTAGGAAGAGGGAGGGGAGGGCTACATAAGGATACGAGGAAGAGCAGCTAAGGGCTGGAGGCACTGGTCTTTTGAGGACAGTAGTAACTTTGGCTAAAAAAGCAGGAGTATGACAGGTAAAGGTGGCAATGACCATTCGCAGACATATGTTTGTAAACTGGATGCTCATAAGTATATTAACTAATAATAAGTAGGGAAGGACTACTATGGCATCTCTAGTAATTAGGAATACTTCACTCCTGAAATGTTTTGATTCACAGCAAAATCCTAAAGAAGTCCCAGGAGTTTCCTTAGCTACTTTAAATTTTGGTTGTTTTGTAAAGGGAAATAGAAATAAAATACAGGATTTACATTTCCTATTTCTGTGTAGTATTATTTCAACTGCAGTCCAGGGGGCTCTGCAGTGAATTCCTTAAATCAGCATGCAAAATTCTGCAGTATGTATAGCTTTCATCAGATTCTCAAGAAGGTAGGTGAAAACCACCTCCCCCACCAAAAAGGGTTAAGAATAGCTTATGTATAGGGAAATGGAATTGCAGAATAAACCTATCAGCTCCCAGGGATAAATGGTCCAGACCACAAAGAGCTACAAAAGGCAAAGCCAGAAACATTGGATGAAATGGGCTTTGTCACAATTGCTTATGGACACATTCTATAAAACAGCCTCTTTACCTTCTTTTTCTTGATCCATGTATTTCTTCACTATTTCTGCTCTATCCATGTAGCTAGAAATTTGTTTTCTGAGATTACATTTCTTTGTAACATCTTTGGTGCCTACGAATTAAAAAATACACTCTCAAATTTCCAAATAGTTTTTCTATTTAGTACTGGCATTATTTCCAGTTTCCCAAGCCTTCCACAATTTCCTCTCCTATTTAGCACAGTTTGCCTCAATCCTCAAATACACAAATGGTCTCAACCTGGGCTTGATCACCAAGACCTCCATTTTTGCACTAAGCATCTGAAACAGCTTTATTTAGGAGTGGGAACTCTGACACTGTGTCTTACTGCTGGAGATCCCAAATTTGGTGAGGTGATGACAAAGGTCGCTTATTACTTGTCAAACCGGAGTCTGAGAACTGTTTCGTCCTAATCAACCATAAGTCTGAAATCTTAGCATAATGAAAACACAGGAAACAATACCTATCCTTCTTCCACAAAACCAGCTTCTCTTCCAGACTTCCCCATTACAGTTTATGTTCAGTTACTTTCCCAGTGGCCCCCAAAAATAAGGTTTTTTTGAATACATATTATCAATAAAAGCTTACCCCAAGTCCCCCACGTCCCATGTACTAACACAGACAAACATCTGCATTTATTTGTGTCTATCCATCTGTATATAAATTAAAAACCATAAGTTCATGATGATAACTTTGATCCCACAGCATTCATGCTAGCCCTCCTCATCCCCTTACGTGTAACTTCTTTTATTATCCAAAATATATGTACTGGCTTATTCAAGCCTCATATACTTTCTTACTAACCCATACCTCTGGGAGAAAAAAATTTACCAAGTAGAATACAACATTTGTATACTATTCATTGTGTCTTTAACCTTACAGAATATGGTCAAAATACTATTTTCCAAAGATCTTTAGGTTGCCTATTTTCTTCCCTACCTGCTTATGTATTACAGTTGAATACTTCAGAGAAGTGTTATTCCTTCCTCATCTTGCTACCATACTCCCATTTCTTCCTTCTTTCTACTTCTTTCCTACCCACCCCACAAACCTCATTAGTTTGTTTTTATCCTTCCTTTGTTTCTTTTGAACAAATGAGGAGACACATGAATATCTTCTTTTTTACACAAAAGATAGCATACCATAGATCTCTTTGTCCTTTGTAGTTTTCACCTAACAGTATATCCTGGAAATCACTCTATCACTTCCACAGATCCTCCTCATTGTTTTACAGCAGTATAGTACTCCATTGTGTGGATGTACCACACTTTATTCAACTACTCTCCTGCCCAAGACATTCAAGTTGTTTCAAACATTTTATTGATATCAATATAATTCTTGAATTCTTTCCTTTTCAAGCCCTTCTACTTGAAGATTAGTATCATTTAGATCCTTACGTTCTCATGCCTACACTTCAGTAGCTTAAGAAAATCCTGAAATATTCATTTATAATCTATAAATCTCTTGTGAGGAATCACTCCTAAGGTGATACGAGAATCATATTCTTCTACTAGGTTTATATATATTTCTCTAAACTCAAAAACATTGCACTGTCCTTTTTATCAGGATTAAGCATTTTATGGTCTCTTTTACAAAGAGTCAGTGGTTAACGGCAAAGCATCTGGAGTCACATTGTTTTAGGCACCTGGGTGGCTCAGTCGGTTAAATGGAATTACACTGTTGCAGTTCAAAACTTGCTCTGCCAATTTCGGCTGTGTGACCATGGCCAGTTATTCAACCTGTCTGTATCCTCATCTATAACATGGAAAGAGAAATTGTTCCTTAGACAGGGAGATGATTAACGATCAAAGAGACTGGCATGTAGGAAATAATAAATGTTGTTAATATCATTATCACCTACATAATTTTTTCCATTCACCATACTCTGCGCTTCTTTTAGAACATCTCTTTTCGGGGCACCTGGGTGGCTCCGTCGGTTAAGCCTCTGACTTCAGCTCAGGTCAGATCTCACGTTTGTGGGTTCGAGCCCCGCGTCAGACTCTGTGCTGACAGCTAGCTCAGAGCCTGAAGCCTGCTTCCGGTTCTGTGTCTCCTCCTCTCTCTGCCCCTCCCCCTCTCATGCTCTGTCTCTGTCTGTATCAAAAATAAATAAAACATTAAAAAATTTATATAAGAAAAGAACATCTCTTTTCTTAAATTCCACTGATACTTTGCTACTGCCTATAATTATATTCTATTTTCCCTGTCCTCTGTAAATAAAGCAGTCCTTCTTTAACTATCACTCTCCATCAGCTGGCAGAATTTGACACTGTAGACCCATCCCTCAAACACCACATCTCAGTTTCCTAGGCTTAAAATCTTACAGCCAGCTTGGATTCCCACTGGAACCTCACTCCGACAGCTAACCATGTCCTAATGCTAATAATTCAATATCCACACTATCCCCTCCTTTCCTAATATTGATGTCACCCTCTGGTTCCTTCAGGCCCTTCTCACCTCTCATCTTGACTCCTGCAGAAGCTCCTCAATTGGTCTGCTTTACTTCAGTCTCTTCAAGTTAGTATCTGCCCCACGATCTTGCCATATCCACTCATTTATCCAAGAACTATTTACTGTGAACTTACTACATGCCAGACATTGTTCTAAGCACTGGGGATATAGCAGTTAATAACACAGACACAATTATCCTGTCACTCATGGGAGGAAAGACAACAATAAAAGGAAGCTGGTAAAATATGTATGTTAGACTGTCATAAGTGCTATTGAATAAATAAAACAAGGAAGAAGGATAAGGGAGTCCTGGGATGGGGTTGTAATTTTACACAGAAGTCAGGAAAGGCCTCACAGAGAAGGTACTATTTGTATAAACAACTGAAAAAGAAGAGGAGGTATGCTATACAAATATTTGGGGAACTAATAGAGACATGCCCTGACATGCAACTTTAATTACATCACTCCTTTGTAAAAACTTTAAATGGTTTCTCCTTGTCTATGGAACGAGTCAGAATCTCCTGCCAGTCAACGTCATCCACATGAAGCCTCAATCTACTTTACTTCTCACTCTTCATCTATAAATACACAATGAACCAAAGTGAACCACTTATTTGGTAAAACAGCACAGACAGGATTTAAACACTCTTTGCTGAATCTCATTTCTGAAATTCTATTTCTTCCTCAGAAGCCACCTCCACCTTTCCTCCCCCAAATGACCTTTAACTATTTAAATCCTCATTGTCTATCTCTCACTCCTGGCACTTATTCCCTGTACTAGAGTTATTTGCATTTGTATCTTAATTGGTAAGACATATCACTATCTCTTTGTAACCTCTGTAGAATCAGTAGACCACACTGGAGCGAAACTATGGTTCTCCTGATTCAGATTCCCAGAACGCCAGAACTTGAGCAGTGCTTGACCTGACAACCCTACAGCACCAGAACTTGAGCAATGCTCCACCTGACCAACACTGTACACCCTCTCTCTTTTTGGCAGTCAGTATACCAGCGTCTTTAAAGCCTTGGCTTCCGATTGTGACTCTACTAACTGTGATGGAACTGAAAAGCTTAATTTTATGCTGTAAAATGAGAAAAACATCAGCTCCTACTTCATAGGGCAATTGTAAAGATGACATAACAAGATCATGATGTTGATGTGCCCTGACAGTGCCTAGCGCTCAGCACTCATAAATGATAATTACTTTACTCCATCATCATCATCATCTTCTTATTCTTCATCACCATCATCATCATATAAGCCTTCCCAAAGTAGTTTTACTACTGAGAGTAGTAGCTCTCAGAAAAGCGCCCAACCCTCAAGAATGCCCTCTGCTGTCCATAAGCTTCTAGAGCACTTAGGCTAAAAGGCACAGACAGGCTAGACTGGAAGCTACAGGGCGTGGGAAGCAGGCACTGGTCTTACTTAAATATGTTTAATACAGAATTACTGGGTGTCTACTATGTGCCAGAGATTGTACTGGTTGCTAATGGCTGTTTGGATACTTCTCAACATTTAATAACTACATTAACAGATACACTCTCGCTGTGCCCACCCACAATCCTATGCATTTCTTACACCAAATTTCAGTACACCTGTTAATTAAGAATTGTATTTTACCGCTATGTGATTTTATTTTTGTTTACTTCTAACGAAAATGTCTAAACAGAAAAGTAAAGACAATAGTGCAACAAACACCCATATTACCGATCACACAGATTTAAGGAGTGTTAGAATTCTGCCACATTCGGTCCGGTTTTTTTTCCCTTAAAGCTAAATTCAGATATCATGACAAATTCTAACCAAGACACTTGTCTGCATCTCTAAAACTCAAGGGCAGTTTTCGAAAAAAAACATACTACCTAACAAAGTCAATCATCTGAGTGTTACCCAATCCATATTCAAACTTCACAAAAGGATAAAAAAAATGCGTTTTTACCTTTCTTTCGAACCTGAGTCCTATCAAGGCTTATATATTAGATTTTATTCTGTCTCTTCAAAATCTAGAGTACTGCCCCTGTCTTTTTTGATGACATCAATCTAAAAGAAACCAGTCCACTTGTCCTGCAGAAGATCAACCTTCTGTTTGTGACTGCTACCCGGTGGTGCACAAGAAGGGCTTTCACTCCGCCCCAGACACTGCGGGATCCAGTTCCTTTCCTCCGGTATCCTCTCCACGGCTTCCTGCTCACCTCTCAGGACCTGCATGAGCAGGTCAATCCCCTCCTGGTAACACACCAGAGCCTGCTGGTACCGGGACTCCGAGTCTAGTTCCACCGCCCGCTTTAACACCCTGAATGCAGCTGCACTTTCGGGTTCCAGCCCCCGTCCGGAACTCGCCATACTTCCGGAAATTCCTCTCCACCTCAAACTTAACCAGAGCAGAGCCCGCCCGCCGCGATCCGGGGAGCAATCACGTGACAAACATGCGCCTGCGCTCTCATTTTATGGCCCTTGAAGCGGGGGGACGTGGCCGGAACTAACGTGCTGGGGTTTGCTGTGAGAGCGCCCTGTGGCGGCTGGGTTTGAGGGTTGCGCTTGGTGCTCTCCTGTCTGCTCTGCTTCCCCTCGGTAAGTTCAGGCTGAAGAATATATAGGAGTATTGCATTTTTGCCAGAATTACGTACCTGGGAACGCCGTGGAGATACGGATTGATTTTCTTATTGGATTCTGAGTTTGCGGGTCGCCGTAACCTAAGTGGGTCTGCGCCCTTTCACTGTCCCTTGGTTTCGCGGAAAGCCAGTGGTCGACCGGATCCAGTTTCGCAGTTCCGGAACCGAGCGGCTTGCTGAGCCCGACTCTTGGAGCGCAGGGGCCGACCCGCTTAGGCAAGATAGTAGGGAAGGGAATTCAGGATTGTTCTAGCAGTTTTTGTGCTGCTGTTTAAAACTAATTTCGGTTTCCCACTCGGGATCAGCGTAACTTGAATTTTTGGTTAATGAAGATAAAAGCTTGCTAATTGCATCTTAGAAGGCAAAACCTTCCGGAGTTGGCAGTTAAAATATTTACCATTTTACTAAAAGCTGTAATTTTGCAATTAAGTTTTTGATCACCCAACAAATCTGCCTGTTTTGTGAATTTTCGCCAACAGGCACTGAGTACTGTTACTTGTTAGTCATTAGGAATTAAAAGAAGGGACATTTTTTGCCTTCAGAGATCTCGGTTAATTAAAAGGAAAATTCTGTGTTGTACTTTTCAGTGTTTTCCCTCCTTTTGTCATTAAGTAGATGTCTAAAACTGTTGGGGTATTAACTGGGGGCAAAAAGCAGAAAATCCCCTTGGTAGCCTTCCCGCCAAAGGTACATTAATATTTTACTGATAGCTTTCCATAGTTTTTCTGTGTATACACAGTTACATTTTTTAATGGAAAAGGGATCATACTTCTCATGATGCATGTGTTTTTCTACTTTTGCAAGAGAAAAAGTTACAGTAGAAGGCAGCATAGTTGCTTCAAAGTCCAAGAGTTGTGTGCATAATTATAAAATTAACCTTTACTTTTATGAAAACTTAAAACTCACAGTCACACTTTCTGAAGTCTGTAAATATAATTCAGCAAAAATTCATGGTGTGCCTACTACATGACAGGTGCTGCTTTTGGTAGATGCTTGGGATACATCTGTGAATAGACAGGGCAGACCAAAAAGCAACAACAACAACAAACAAAATTTAAAAATCGTTGTCCTTGTGGAATTAACTATTACTGGGTGGAGACAGTAAACAACAAACCTAACAAACTGTTAGAAGGTAAGTGCTACGGAAAGAACACCCAGTGGAGTGAGGAGTGCTGACAATTGTAGGTGGTCAAAAATGTTAAATAATGGAATCAGGATAGACCCCACTAAGAAGAGATTCGAGCCCAAAATTGAAGGAAGTAAGGAAACTAATCATGTGAGTATCAGGAGCATTGCAGGAGAAAGAACAGCCAGTACAGAGGAGCATGTCTGCCTGGCAACTTCTAGGATCTTTAAGGGAGTCAGTATGTGTTGATTGAGCCAGGGAGTAATTGGAGATGAAGTCCTAGAGGTAGGGGTTAAGGACTGGCTATTGCTCTGAGACATTATTTTTTTTTAATAAATAAACTTCTTATTTTAGAATAATTTTAGATTTACAGAAAAGTTGTGAAAATAGTAGAGTTCCTATATACCCCATATCCGATTTCCCCTTTAACATCTAACATTAGTATGATACGTTTCTTAGAATTTATGAATCAATATTGATACATTATTAGCCAAAGTCCATAGTGTATTCAAGTGTTCTTAGTGTTTACCAGATGTCCTTTTACTGTTTCAGAACCCCATTTAGTAGTCATGTCTCCTTACGCTCCTCTTGACTATGACAGTTTCTCACTTTCCTTGTTTTTGGTGACCTTGGACAGTTTTAAGGTAGTCAGGTATTTGGAAACATACTCCCACCATTTTTATTTTTTAAATAGTTCTTTTCTAATGCTACAAAATGCTTCAGGTTCATCTTAATATATTTCCTGCGGTAGCCCTAGCATCAGCCATTTCTCAAAGGAGCCCTGGTTCCTTTTGTTAGAGAATGCTAAGTTCAGGGTGCTGAGTGTGCTCACTGCTACTGGAATGCCATTGCTTTTTGGTCTTATCAGCTAACAGAGCTAACCCATGTATATATACATCCACATCTGTGATTATTTCTGTATCCATCAGTGTCTATATTAAGCTAAATATGAGCTCAAACTCTAAACCTGTGTCATTGATGACATGGATTATTCTAGCTTTCTCCTCTTACATGTTACCTCTCACTTCAGCAGTGAGAAACCTGGCTCATTGGAAGGTTTTGAGAAGAGGAGTTGACATGATTTGATTTGGGATTTTAATGAGATGGTTGCTGCTATGGAGAAGAAATCTTATGGAAGTTGGAATGGAAACCGGAAGGCCAGTTAGGAGGCTTTTGTTGAAATCTAAGTGATAAGAGAAAAGAATAAAATGTGAAGCCAAATGATGTGGGTTAATATATAATGTTTAATTTGGGAGGAAGAAGTATGGTAGAAAAAATAATTTATCATTACCTATTTGATTGGAGGGCCAGAAGATTAAATAAGCATCTCTTCTAAGGAAACCTCAATTCAAAATATATATTAACATCCAGCCAAGCAATGGCTGATTATTTGCACTAGATACTAATTTGAACTAGAAATTCTTATGCTGTCTAGTAATCTTTGAAGTCTGACTAAGAGTTATGAAATTTTGATGTACTTCTGATTTCTGAGTTGAGCAGACCATAGTTCTAACCCATCAGTTGATTCAAACATTCATAAACAAACACTGTGCTAGATGCTAAGAGTAGAAAATGAACAAGATAAAATTCTGGTTTTCATGGCACTAAGTATTTAGTAGTTAAGACTTCTAAAACTGATGCATAATTAATTTTGAGAGACTAATTCAGTTGCTGAGAATTTTTCTAAAGTCTGGCTCTTTTAATGGGACATTTTGCATTGATTCCCACAACTTCATTGCTTTGTCCACATCACAGGAAAGATTTGAAGAGCTTGAGTGAGCCAGAATCTGGTGGATTCACTGAAGTACAGCATTTACCCAATTTTAGTGTGTTAGGGTATTATTACAGCTTTGTAATAATTTTATAATAGTAAACACTACCATTTGTTGAATGTTTCCTATGACCTAAAAACTGTTTTTAGGTGTTTTTAGAATGACTCATTTGGGAGGTAGGTGTTATTTTGTCTGTCCTTTTGGGGAAAAAATTGAAATACAAATTAAGTAACCTATGAAAAATATATATGTAACTCATAAACCTCATCTTTCTGCTTTTAGTATACATCATATAGTAGGTTGTAATCATTGTCTGTCTAAATGAACATGACTATTTTACATCATAGAAGCAATGCATATTCACTAAGAATACTTAAAAAATGCAGTGTGTTCAAGAAAGAAAGTTAAAGTTTACTTTTCAACAGAAAGGCATTATGATTTAGTGAAAAGGCACTGGGGTAGGAATTACGAGAATTGGGTTCCAGACCATATGCTCCTTGGATAGATGTCCTTCAGTCAATGATTGAATTTCATTTTCCACACACATAGGATAAGATTGTCAATTCTAGAGGCACCTGGGTGGCCCAGTTAGTGAAGCTTCTGACTTGATTTTAGCTCAGGTCATGATCCTAGGGTTTTGGGCTCCATCCTGAGCATGGAGCTTGTTTGTGACTCTCTCCCTCTCCCTCTGCCCTTCTTGCTCGCTCCCAAAATACATAAAAAAACATTTCTTTTTCTTTTTTTAAAGAAGTTTGTCAATTCTAATTTTGGGAGTCCAGATTTCTTCAGTCCGTTATTTTTGTAATTCTGTTACAAAGCATTCTTTAAAAATTTTTTTGTAATGTTTACTTATTTTTGAGAGAGAGAGACAGAGTGTGAGCAGAGAAGGGACAGAGAGAGGGGGAAACACAGAATCTGAAGCAGGCTTCAGGCTCTGAGCTGTCAGCACAAAGCCTGGCACAACAGTTGAATTCACAAACCACGAGATCATAACCTGAGCTAAAGTTGGATGCTTAACCCACTGAGCCACCCAGGTGCCACCTGTGCTCTTTGCTGAAGAAATTAAATAGTAGTAACCTCCTTTGCCCATTTTTGTTGAATCAACCTAGTTTCTAACTCATCTGGCAAAAATAGGATGTAATGAATGTATAATTACCACCTATGGTTTTGCTGAACTCTGAGTAAAACATTTATCATAATTTAATGCTTACTCTTATTGTATTAAAATAACTAAGATTTTACTGTTAAACTTCAATCAAGTTAAATTAACTTGTCTAGTTTTTTAATACTACAGAAATAGGCGCCTGCCCATTTCCAAGACATATTTGACCCATGGATCTATTTTATGCTTGTCATAGCCTTTGCAGAGAACAGTCACCACGCTCATGGCAGGGATTTTGCGCTCATTAGTTCAGAGGCCCCCAGGAGGACTCCAAGTAAGTATTTCTTTTCAAGTATTATCTCTTTCTCTTTTTTTTTTTATTCCTTAAGAGTGATTTCTCTTTTGTAATTAACAAAGCAGGCAAGTTAAACTGTACAAGTTCCTTTTTTTAATATACATTAAGGGTTTTTTTTTAATGTTGAGGGTCAGTTTTATTTATGATTTTTCTGCAGATTTAAAATCACAAAGATTTAAAATCACAAAAGATCTTTTCCTGGAGAACATGCTGGTAAAAAATGGCCAGTGTTGATTGCCCTTAATCTTTTTAAAGTTTTAGGTTTTTTTCCTTCAATTATTAAGAGTATATTTTCAATCATAGAAAATATATGGAGGAGCAGAAAGAAGAAAAGCACTCTCCCAGAGATCATTGTTTGTATTTTCATGTAACTCCTTCTATTTCATAAAGAAATTATAGCAGTGTAGCCTAATCCATTCATGAGGCCAGAATAGATATAGACCTGCTGCTGGCCATAGATAGTAATGTTAGGTGCTTTACATACATTGCCATGGGGCACCTGGATGGATCAGTCAGTTGAGCATCTGACTTCAGCTCAGGTCATGATCTTGCAGTCTGTGAGTTTGAGCCCCTCGTCAGGCTCTGCTGACAGCTCAGAGCCTGGAACCTGCTTCGGATCCTGTCTCCCTCTCTCTCTGCCCCTCCCATGATCATGCTCTGTCTCTCGATAAATAAATGCTAAAAAAAAATTTTTAATCTTTAATTGTCTTAACCTTACATTAATCCTGGGTGGTCAGTAATGTTTCCTTCTTAAATAGCTGAGGAAATTGACTCTCTCAGAGGTTAAGTGTCTTATTTCTCACAGATGGTAAACACAGAGGCAGGATTAAAATCCCATATTTTTCCTTTCCCTCCCTCATTCACTCCTACTTACTCTCTAGTTGTTTATGGACCTCTGCAAAACAGAGAAGCCATAAAGGGAATTGCCCATCCAGAGGGAAGATTCCTGAGATGAAGGATTGGCAGTGAATCCTTTTTCTTTAGCAGACTGAGAGCAACAGGACTGGAAGATTGTAGAAAGGAAATAAGAAATAGGAACTAGGAATGTTGGCATTGTAGGGACTAGAAAGAAAACTGGCAACTCATTTTCTGTTACATCAATTGTTGAAGGTGAATTATTCTACATTGTCTAGAGTAAAGGTTGGCAACCTATGGCTTGCATGTCAAATTCAATCCACCTATTTTTGTAAATCAAGTTTTATTAGAACAGAGCCACACCTACTTGTTTACATATTGTTTGTGGCTGCTTTTGCCCTACAGTGGCAGAGTTGAGACTTTGCAGTGGAAACCACACAGCCCCAGATTTGGAAATATTTGCTGTCTGGTTCTTTATAGAAAAATATTTCCAACTCTGGTCAAGAAGTCTATATTTGACTCATATGGGAAATTTAAGAAACAAAACAGATGAACATATGGGGAAAAAGAGAGGCAAACCAGAAAACAGACTCTTGACTATAGAGAACAAACAGGGATGCTGGAGAGGAGGGGAGCAGGGGGTGTGGGCAGTGTGAGTGATGGGTACTAAGGAGGGCCCCTGCTGTGATGAGCATTGGGTGTTGTATGGAAGTGATGAATCGCTAAATTCTACACCTGAAACTAAGATTGCACTGAATGTTAACTAACTGGAATTTAAATAAAAGCTTAAAAAAAAAAAAAGAAAAGTCTATATGTGTTTTTGCTTTATAATGTTAGTGGTAAGATGAGATGTATTCATTCAGCTAAGCGGCTGAGATAAATGTTTGATAATTATAGGTTAGGTAAAGACAGACTTTCGTCACCTAAAAATTGGTGAGTATAAATTTCTTCACTAGCCAGAGGTTTTTAAAAAATGTTTTCTATCATGTTTTAGACTGTAACAAAAGATGTGGAGTCTCTCATTTGTACAGATTGGATTCGTCACAAATTTACCAAGTCAAGAATTCCAGATAAAGTAAGAACAAGGGTTTGGGGTGGGAAGGGGGTTAGTGTAGCTATTTTTTTTAAGCATGTTATGTTTTAAAAGGTAGCTACTTGTGTAATATTGAAAACTTGTACTTTGATTTATTGGTGGATATCCACAGTAGTGTAGAGTTTAAAGAACACATGGTAGAGTTTATCTAAGTAATGATTCTTTTTAAGAAAAAAAAATTTGCCACTGGCCTTTGAAGCAATAGGATTTTATCTTCTTCGTATCTGTTTATTCCTGCTTATGGTTTTTGTGTTAACGTTTTGTGTTTTCATATCACCATTGTCCTCAGAAAACAGTGGGTCTTCCTCCAGCTCAGACTCCGTCTTTGTGGTTCTTTGTGTTCACTTTCTATATTGACTATTGCAACTTGGGATCTTTGTATTTTCTTTGCTAAATTATGTGTACATATCATTCTTTCAGAAAACACTAGCTAAGCCCCCTACTGACATTTGTTTTATTTTATTTAAATGAATAGGCTTTATTTCTTAGAGAAGTTTTTGGTTTATAGAAAAATTGAATAGAAAGTACAGAGAGTTCCCATATACTCCCTCCCCCATATATATAGTTACCCTGTAATTAACATTTTGTATTGGTATACATTTGTTAGAATTGATGGACCAGAATTGACAGATTATTATTAACTAAAGTCCTTAGGCTGCATCAGGGTTTACTATCAACGTTATACATTTATGGCTTTTAACAAATACACAGTGTCCTGGATCATTAGGATATCATACAAATATTTTCACTGCCCTAAAAATTCTCTGCGCTTTACCTGTTCATCCCTCCCTCTCGTCTCCCAACCCCTGGCAACCACTGATATTTTTACTGTCTTTATAAGTTTGCCTTTTCCAGAATGTCATGTCATTGGAATCATGCACACATAATCTTTCACACTGGCTTTGTTCACTTAGCAACATGCAGCTAAGGTTTCTTGGTGTCTTGCCACCACGATTGCTAGCTTTTTGTTAACTATACTTAATCAAAAGAATGATAAATCATGAGTTAGCTAAAACATATCTGGATAGAATTAAGGAAAACCATGAATTCGAAAGATCAAGTTATGTTCCGTTAACGTGGCTGGGGACTCAGAATTCAAACAAGTTTCTGGAAATAGTGAGAGTTGCATCTTTGTAACATGAGTTGTGTGGCTACGCAGCTCATTTATTTTTATTACAGATAATATTGGGTCATATGGATGTACCATAGTTTGTTTAGCCATTCACCTCCTGAAGGACATCTTAATTGCTTCCAGTTTTGGCAGTGGCGAATAAGGCATTTGTGTGCAGGTTCTTGTAGGAACCTAAGTTTTCAACTCATTTGAGGTAAAAACCTAGGAATGCAGTTACACACGTGATGGAATATATGGAAAAGACTACATTTAGTTTTTAAAGCCTGTTTTTTTATGTGTTCCCCACCCAATTTTTTTATGGCAGTGAAATGTATATACAGTGTACTGTCTCAGCCATACTTAAGCGTACGTTACAGTGTTATTAAATGCATCCATATTGCTGTGCAGTCATCACACTATCCATCTCCAGAACTCTTCCTCTTCCAGTCATGGCTTTTCTGCTGCTGTCCTTTCCACTACTGTATTGTCTTGTATCTTTTCATGTATCTTCATCTATAAAGTTCTGGAATAAAAGGACAAATATAGATGTTAGCGTTCCTTTAAAATGTGCAAGGCAGTGATTTTGATTGCCAACTGTAGCAAATGTGAAAACTCAAACTTCATGGAAATGACTCTGAGATGTGTATCTCCAGTGCTTGCCTATCTTTTTTTAATTTTTAACGTTTATTTATTTTTGAGAGAGAGACACACATAGAGTGTGAGTAGGGGAGGGTCAGAGAGAGAGGGAGACACAGAATCAGAAGCAGACTCCAGGCTCTGAGCTGTCAGCACAGAGCCTGATGCAGGGCTCGAACCATGAACCATGAGATCATCACCTGAGCTGGTCGGCCACTTAACCAACTGAGCCACCCAGGCACCCCAGCTTATCTTCTAAACTTAGTCCTGTATTCTCACATGTTCCTAGACCCTGCTTCTTGGATAATGCATTTCAGGTTAAACATATCTAGAATCAAACTCATCATCTTACTTTCTCTCCATACACCCAGATGAAATAGGATGCTCGTCCTGTATTAATTATGTCAGTTAATGCTACCATCCTTTACCTGATTTCCCAAATCAGGGTGAAGGTGTGTCTCATCTCAAGCCCTCCTTTTCCCCTATTCACCACAAACACATCTATTTTACTGTCTAGAGTCCCCAAGTGAGTCCCTTTTCTGTTGCAGCTACTGTAGTTCAGGGTCTTAAACCAGGGCCACAAATTTCCTGGCAGCAGTCTCCCACTCCCACTTCATTTTGTCCTCTTATAAGTATATTCTTTCTGAGTCTCTTAAAATTGTAGTCATGTTGCTTCAGATCTTTAAGAGCTCTGTATCCTGCCTAGAAATTTCTGAAGGCTCAGCACAGTTGAGCAATTTAACTTCATCCCCTCCATTGCTTTTCATGTTTTATTTCCTACTTGAGCCACACAGAACCACTTGGTTTTCCCAGATATCTTGTGCTCTTTACACTGTTTCTTTAACTCTTCTTTCGTTTTCTTTGGTGTACCTGCCCCTTCCTCTGCCACCATTCTTCTCAGCCTGCATCTCTTCAAAACCTTTAGAAAATATAAATGAGCAAAAAGAGCCAAAAAGCAACCTAAATCCCACCACCTGTAGACAGCCACTGTAAATACATTCCACACCCTTTTCTGTTATATGTTTTTAAAGACGTAAATCATCTCATGTGAAATGCTTCTTTAGCTGCTGTCTTCATTTAGCAATATAATGTGAGCCTATCAGTAGATAAGTTTCTACAATATTCCTCTTATGATTAAATAATACCCTTTTTGATCAAACTGCCAGTGTGTGTGTGTGTGTGTGTGTGTGTGTGTGTGTCCTTCCTTGGTCTGATTTCCCAGAGGTGGTATGACTCGATCTAATGTCTTTGAGACCTTTATACATACGTAAGTGCATGTAGATACACATATGTATATTACATGATTCTTAGAATCAGTATTTATGCAGTGTATCCTGTGTACACACTCGTGCATTTGGTACAGGTGAAACAAATACAAGATCCTACTACACGTAGTGGTGCGGAGTTATTTTTTTCCTCAAGAATGTAATGGCCATCCTTCAATGTTAGTAGCTGCTAAGATTGTAAACCTTACTGGTTTTGATGGCAGCATTGTCTCCCATGGGATATATCATAATTTATTCAGTTGTATCATATTTTATTGGTTTTATTATTATCGCTAGTTTTATTTCAGATGTATCCTTGTAATTCCAGTTAGTTATTCTATGAGGAACATGGATGTGGCCTTTAAATTTTTCAGTATTACAAATAATATTACCATGTACATCCTTATTCAGTACATTTTATGTACTTTTGATTTTTTAGAGAATCAGTATAAATGGCA
This sequence comes from Suricata suricatta, assembly GCF_006229205.1. Lineage (NCBI taxonomy): Eukaryota > Metazoa > Chordata > Mammalia > Carnivora > Herpestidae > Suricata > Suricata suricatta. The sequence continues at coordinate 88,027,197 of NC_043703.1, read as the reverse complement.
GCTCTGTGGAGCTGTTTCTGGCCCTTTGTAGGCAGTCATATGTCTGTACTAACACATACTCATGTGTTCCTGTCATTATAAACTTATCATCATTGTCCTGGCAGGATGGGGTGGAGGGATGCTGCCGTATGGTGCTAATATGGTCTCCTGGCTTTGGAACTCTTTAATGTCCTCTGGTCACTCCTGCTTTACTCTTAAACAAAACAAGTCTTTGCCTGTGTGATATTTTTTTCAGAGTATGAAATCCGTAGACTTTGAATAATCAGTTTGAAGATGAGGATTTCAAAAAGATTGGGGATGAGATCGTTATGCAGGTGTTGGAGGGTGGTTAAGAAAGAAAAAGGAGATACATAGAAACTGTAATTGAAACCTTACGATTTATAATTCTTCTTTCCTAGGTATTTCAGCCCTCACCTGAAGATCATGAAAAATATGGTGGGAATCCACAGCACCCTCATAAACTACATATTGTTACCAGAATAAAGAGTACAAAAAGACGTCCATATTGGGAAAAAGATATAATAAAGATGCTTGGATTAGAAAAAGTAGGCAACTATTTAAGTCCTCTTAAATTGGTTGTTTAAACTTGCTTTAAATTTTATAATTTTTAAACTTTAAGGTACATTTTTATTATTTCTTTCATTTAAATGTATTATTTGGTGGAATTTATTTGAAAATTTGATTCTGACAAAATGAGCCTTCACCTTAACATTTCACTGTAACATGGGGCCATAATACTTTTTCCTTTGTTCATAGGCACATACTCCGCAAGTCCACAAGAATATCCCTTCAGTGAATGCAAAACTGAAAGTGGTTAAGCATTTGATAAGGTTTGTTGTTTGTTACTTCAGCTATTTGAAAAAAATGTATTATTACCTAGTGTAATTCTAAAAGCATTTTCTTATGTCACAGAATCAAGCCCCTGAAGTTGCCACAAGGACTTCCAACTGAGGAGGACATGTCTAACACGTGCCTCAAGAGCACCGGGGAGTTAGTGGTGCGGTGGCATCTCAGCCCTATGGATCAGGGAGCAGCTAAGTCCTGATGACAGAGCAGTGTCACATTTTAAAATGTGCATCATCTTTATTTAAAGATAGAAAATGTCCTCATTAAAATATATTTTAAATACTAGTCATTTTCCCTGGGTAAACATGGTGTGATTTCTTCCTTATATAGATTTGGAGGTCCCAGTGCTGGTATTCGATTTAACTCTCTTTTCCGATCGTTTCACTGCAGAATGGGCAGGCATGGCATTGTTTGAAGATCTGGGTTCGGATGTCACCTTAGCAGTCACCATTGACTTGTTTAAAATATTGTTTTCTCTTTTAATTGAATGCAACAAATTCTGTGAGTGTGTCTTTGAGTGAGCAGTGTGTTGCGTGTTGGAGAAATGCAAAGCTGACCAGAACATGGTCCCTGCCAATCAGGAGTGTAGTCTTTCTTGCTAGAGAACAGATTTGGCCTCAGTTATTAAACACTGGGCATAGTTAGATTGACTGCTTTGTGCTTTAGTGTCTATAAACATGTATGTAGAGTTGGCTGCATTTTATTCTTAAATTTAATACCAAAAATAGTATCTTTTCTAATTATAAATCTAAATTGGCCCAATTTTATTGATGTTCTTTGAGTTCCTAAGAAACCTCTGCCAACAGTTGAGGTATTATTTAAAAGACAAAAAAGAAGGAAGAAATCTTTTAGGAAGAATAGTTTTATTTCCTTTTTTTTCCCTATTCAGATACCTGGAGGGGTTGGGAGAAGTAAGAATTGTAGGAAAGGTTCAATAGTGGGGAGTTTTGTGGCAGCTAATCAAAGATGATGGTTAAGAATCTCTGAGTTCTAGGTACCTGTTATTTCCCTTTGTCTCTTGTGCAGTTTAGTTTGGGCAACAATAACATTGGCATACTACTCATAATTTGTGGTCCCAGTATTCATCTTGTCATAGGTCTTGATGTTTTAGGGCAGAGATGCTACCTGAAATGAAGCCAGATATCGTTAATTATTAAGCTTCAATGCAATTACAATTTCAATTCAACAATTACAAAATATCTAATATGTGTAAGGCCTGGAGGAGATCTACAGCCAAAGGACACTAACTTCAGAGAGCTCATTCTGGCTGGAGAGCAGCCTGTGTGCTACGACAGAATGTGTCCGTAATGGAGGTGGTTTGAGGATGACTGCGTTAATAAAAGCTGGTCCCGGCTGATTTATGGCCATCTCTTTCACTCTAACTACTATTAATGTTTAAAATGGGGAAAAGAGGGGCGCCTGGGTGGCTCAGTCGGTTAAGCCTCCGGCTTCGGCTCAGGTCAGATCTTACGTTTGTGGGTTCGAGCCCCGCGTCAGGCTCTGTGCTGACAGCTAGCTCAGAGCCTGGAGCCTGCTTCCGGTTCTGTGTCTTCTTCTCTCTCTGCCCCTCCCCCTCTCATGCTCTGTCTGTCTCTGTATCAAAAATAAACAAAACACTAAAAAAAATTTTTTTTTAATGGGGAAAAGAACATTGGTTAATTTTTACCCAAAGTTTCTAATAAAATTTAGGTAAGTAATTTTAACTTCAACAACCCATGACTAGAAAAAAGGACTTAAATGTTAAGTTGAATATTTGAAAGTGAAATTGTCTAGAAGAAAAGTCTATAGGGCAAACATGCATAGGCTAATGCATTAGTTTTCTATTGCTGTGTAACTAATTACTACAGACGCAGTTGCTTACAGCAACACACGCTTCTCCCACTGTTTCTGTGGGTCAGAAGTCAGGGCTTAGCTGGGCTTAGTCTGCTTATGGTCTCACAAGGCTGGGTTCTCCTCAAAGCCTTGACTGGGAAAGGATCTGCTTCTAAGCTCTCTCATTTCATTTGCTTGTGATTGTAGGATTCATGGCAAGTTGTTTCTTCAAACCCAGTATTGAAGAGAGAGACTAGCATGATGTATGCTAATGAGAGAGCATAAGGCAAACTGACAGGCCACAACCCCCCCCAACCCCCAAAGCAGGTGCGATCTGTGTGATAGTCCTTCAGCGCTCCTCACTGCTCAAGAACAAAGGAAAGGGGAAAAACAAGTATTTAACTGATAGAGCTCATAGTCCTGCAGGACCTAAGTCTCCATCACCCCTCCATAGTGAGGTGGGAAACAGAGGCAGAAGGAAATGGCAGATAGAACTAAATTTCCTAATAACCTGCAACCCATTGACAAGTACTTGAGGCTGGCAGAGTAAAATGTTTCTCCAGGAACCCCTAACTGTCATAATGTTAATGCTTTGCTAGAGGGAAAAACAGCCTTAGCTTGACAATAGCTAGGCCTCCACTATCCTGTGAGTCTTCTTTAGCATATGAAAATCTCACTAAAAATTTCCCCTGGATTTTACCTCCTCCAACTCCACAGTATATAACCAGTCTTTCCTCATGGTCCTGGGCAGCTCTTCCTGCCCACAGGTCCTGTCCTCATGCCTCAATAAAATCACCTTTTTGCACCAAAGACATCTTCAAGAATTCTTTCTTGGCCATCAGTTCCAGACCCTGCAAACCCCACTACCACCCCCAAAAACCTCATCATGTGCTACACTCTTAGGTAGTCATGCAAATGCAGTCATGTACATTCCATCCCCTTGGTTGCATTCTATTGGTTAGAAGCAGGTCATAAGTCCAGCCAACCTCAAGGAAGAAAGGAATTACACAAATGTTTGACTGCCAGGAGGCTAGGATCCGGGGGGCCTCCTTAAAGATTACCTGCAACCACGGTAAGTCCATCCGCAACTGGACCCATGGAAATCCCCATATTGGCATTCCTTTGCTTCATAGCATTTCAAATCCTTGTAATGACTTCTTGCTTAGTTTTGTCTTTGGGTCTCCGAGAATTGCTCTTCTTTAATTTCAGCTGCCTTGTTTTAGGAGGTTTTGTCTGGCCTCTCATTGGTGACCATCAGCATTTGGTCAGACTCGATGAGATGAAGTACCTGAGCGCTAGCACTCCATTTAAGGACCATTCCAGTTCTCTTGCCTCTCTTCTCCGTGTGAAATGGCACCTCTTCCACGGGCATCTTTTGTCATCGCAATACTAATACTTACCATTTCTAACTAACACAGTTTACTGAGAACAGTAACAGTGTTAAGAATGTTATATAATATACTAATTGTTAATACTTTATATATTATAAACAATTTAAATCAGGTACAATAATTACAGAGAAATACAAATATGTATATAACATAATATGATTTTCTCCTTCTTAAAATGGTAAATTTAATATGATGTATACCCTTTTTTTTTTTTTAAGTATTTGAGAGAGAACGTACGCTTACACAAGAGAGAGCAGGGGAGGAGGGATAGAGAGAATCCCAAGCAGGCTCCATGCTGTCAGCAGAGAGCCCAAAGCTGGGGCTCAATGAACCATGAAATTATAAACTCTGAAATGAAATCATGGCCTGAAATCAAAAGTTGCATGCTTAACTGAGCCACCCAGGCACCCCTACATCTTTTATTTAATATACTTATAAAGTCTACTTTATTTTTGTGAAGTTTATTCATTTTGAGAGAGAGAAGTGAGGGGCAGAGAGAATCCCAAGCAGGCTCCACCCTCAGCATAGAGTCTGAGGCAGGGCTCCATCCCATGACCATGAAATCATGACCTGAGCCAATGTCCAGAGTCAAACATTCAACTGACTGAGCCACCCAGGTGCCCCTGACAAATTCTGTTTTGAAGCTATAGATAAAAGCTTTAGGTTTATTAAATATAAATGTCCATGCCTAAACACATATAAAGGTGTATTAACAAATTATTGCAATCTGTGCATAAATAATGTAAAATAAAGGTAAAAATCAAGTTTGAGTAAACCAAGGTATTTTTGCCTAAAGACTCATTATTTCCTAATTTATTGTTAAAGTTTTTTAAATAAGCTTATTTATCTTGAGAGAGACAGTGACAGCACAAGTAGGGGAGGGACAGGGAAAGAGAGGGAGAGAGAATCCCAAGCAGGCTACGCACTGTCAGCTTGGAGCCCAATGTGAGGCTTGAACTCATGAAACTGCAAGATCATAACCTGAGCCAAAACCAAGAGTCGGTCGCTTAACCACTGAGCAACCCAGGCACCCCTTTTTCCTATTTTACTTATCATATAGGTTGTCCTCTCTCAAAACTATTCGTGACTTTGCCTTTCCCAAAATGATACCCAAATTTGAAACTGAAATTATTAAGATGCATTTTATTCTTAATCTATGGATTTTCTAAACCAGCCATCAGAGAAACACCTGGGTGGCACAGTTGGTTAGGCATCTGACTTCAGCTCAGGTCATGATCTTGTGGTCTATGGGTTCGAGCCCTGCGTTGAGCTCTCTGCTGACAGCTCAGAGCCTGGAGCCTGCTTCTGATTCTGTGTCTCCCTCTCTGCCCCTCCCCTGCTGCTCTGTCTCTCAAAAAAAACATTAAAAACTTTTTTACATAAAGTGGCCATCAGATAACAAAGATTTGCTGTTCACCACATAAAAATAAGAGCAGTAGGGATAATTGTCCAAAAATTCTTCAAACGAATTCAAAAAGATTATGAGCATTTTTGCCTACCAAAGTTAGCATTGACAGAAACCTGACAACTTAAAAAGAGTTGATCTCTCTAGATTAATTATATATAAATAAAGTCTATTAAATATCTTTTAATGAATATACATTTTTTCAAGTTAAAAGAAATATGATTGGACACAAAGATACAGTAACTATTTTCCAAAAGATTATTTCTATTACTCTAGATTCACAAATGCTCCCCTCTCCCCACCCCCTTTCTTTTTATTATAAATCTGAACAGGCATTAGGAAACCAATTCAATTAAATGGAAATCCTCAAGGGCTCATTGCTATATTTAATCTTTTGTTAGATCAGTAGCCAAGACATACATCCACGTTGTTAAGAACTATAGCAGCAAGAAAAGTCTTGACTACACTTAAATAGTATAGACTCTTCCATTGACAACAAACTCAGTATTTTTTGGTGAGTCACCTGATACATGAAGTGTTGTTGCTGCCTCTTTATACATCACTGTCCAATACTCTTCCTGTAGGTCTGTGGTGTCATGCATCAATCTAAGAAATTCAGACAATAGGACCAATTGATTTGCCCAGGACAGTTCAGCCTTCTGACAGAGTGGACCCTAAGGGAAGGGTACAACCAGATTCCTCCCCCACCCTGTTATCTCTTTTTAAAATAGGAAGCAAAACATTAATATTTTATAATGGCCTATTTGAATCACTCCAGTGATTTTTCCTTTGAGGGTTTGATTGGGATTATTACTCAGGTTAGGGCTGCTTGTTTAGCAAAATAATCAGCTGGAGCATTTCCTTTAGTCTTACCTCTTTTCATTCCCTACCTCTTCTACCTCGTTTTGGACAAGTCTCAATCTTTATAATAGACAACTTTCTTGGAAGTAAGAGTGCCTTGATGTTCTATGACTTGTCCATTTTGGATGGGAATTCCAGCAGAGGTAAGAAACACCCTTTGTCTACACAGCATTCCAAAACTATGTACTACTCTAAAAATAGACTTGCTATCTGTATATATGTTTACCCTCTGGTCTTTGGATAGTTGATATGCTCTCATTGGTGCAATAAGTTTTGCTACATAGGCTGATTTTACCTGATGGAGAACTATTTTCTAAAGGAGAACTTAGATTGGTTATAACATAGTTTGCTTAGTAACCTCCAATTCTGGTTGAGATATGATCAATTAACAAATCATATTAGGTCAAGGTTCTCAACTGCTCTGTGCTGGAGGTAGTCTGCTTGGGATTCTCTGTCTCCCTCTCCCTCTGCCCCTGCCTCACTTGTGCCTGTTCTCTCTCTCAAAATAAATGGATAAACTTAAAAAAAAGGTTAATATTTATATAAGGTACTTAGAATAATCAAAATCAGGAGTGCCTGGGTGGTTCAGTAGGTTAAGCTTCTGACTTTGGCTCAGGTCATGATCTCATAGTTACTGAGTTCCAGCCCCATGTGGGGCTCAGTGTTGATAGCTCAGAGCCTGGAGCCTGCTTCAGATTCCGTCTCTCTCTCTCTCTCTCTCTTTCTCTACTCCTCCCTGCTCATTCTCTCTCTCTCTCTCTCTCTCAAAGTAAATAAACATTAAAAAAATTTTTTTAAAGACTAGTCAAAATCATGGAGATGGAAATCAGAATGGTAGTTGCCAGTGGCTGAGGGGATAGGGAGGAAAGGGGGGATTTTTAATAAGTATAGATTTTATCAGATGAAATGAGCTATGGAAATGGATGGTGGTGAAATTGCACAACACTATGAATGAACTTAATACTGCTGAACTGTATGCTTAAAATAGTTACAATGGTAAATATTATGTATTTAACTATAATTTAAAAATTGAAAAAAAGGGAGAAATTAAGCAGCACAATAAATGTATAATTCAATAATGCCCTTAATATTCTATGAATATTCAGTGAGGTATTTTATCTTCATGAGACTTGGAGTAAAATATTAATGAAACTACATAAAAATACTTTATAAAAAAGAATTAAAATATCACTTTGGGCCCTCCCCAAAAGGGAATATATTGATGTATTAGACTACAATAAAATATTTACTTATAAGTTGAAATGTCTTCTTCTGTTCTGTGTTAGCCTTTTTTGATGCCATTAATAGTTTACTTTGCTAAATAGTTTTGTTATTATATGTACTCTTCTGTATGTGTATTATGTCACAATTTAAAACAGCATTTTTGAAGAGAGGATTTTAAATGCAATACAAATAAACATCAAGGTGGCAATTAAAAAGAAGTAACTGATAATTCCACTCCAAGCAGACAAACTAAGGGCTGCTTCACAGGCTAAGCCCAATAAGGCTGGCAAAGTGGACTACTTCAGTCAGTCACTTTTAAAGTCTTTTAAAAACTTTCAGAGCTCCCTATCTTTTAGGAATCCTGTGTCCTCATGACCCCCTGGCTCGAAAAACCCCTCAGTCTGGGGATGCTGCCACCACGACACCACCAATGATTGTTTAGTAATTTCTCAAGCACTTTTTCCTTCAGTCTTCACAATACCCCTGAGGCTGATCTTCTTATTAGGGCCATTTGTCATCTATGTTCTAGCATTATGTAGAGGAAGTAAAGGAAGGAAATGTTTCCATATCTGTGACCTCTAATAATATTCTCAGCACTTAAAAGTCCTATGAGGTATTGATTGTCAAGAAAGAGACAGGATAAGAATATAACCATGAACAAGTCCAGCTGGGAAATGGTTTTAGATTTTTTTTATGCTTTGAAAACTATTTAAAGACAATCTTTTTCATTTTCCAGAGAGAGCTTAGTTCTTAGACAACAAAAATAAGTGACACTGTACACACTAGGATGTAAACAGAGCCATTCATTATATCTGAAGAGGATAATGGAGGATGGAGGAAAGGATAATGAGGATAATGGAGGAAGAAAATGGAGGATGACTGGAAGAATATTCAATGGAGCCACATTTGAGTCTAATATCTCTAATATTGTTCTCAGTATCAACAGGAAAAAATAGACTGGGGCAGTTTATTATATCTAATTACTAATTCTGATAGACTATGGGAAAGCTTGGCATGGAAATCATGAGGCATAATGAGGCTTTTTTTTTTTTTTTACATTGTTCTTACTATGTTGTTAGGTCATGGAAGAAAACAGTGTTGGAGAGATTTTTCCAACCTCCACGTATCTCTAAGCTTTGTGAAGCAGATGCTGCCAGTGCCCTTCCCATCTCCCTGAACACTTCAGGATTCTCAGGTGATTTCCATCTGCCAGTACCTGCATCTCTATGCCTATAATCTCTTTTTCTTGGAACTGCAGAAAAGTTGCTGCCTACTTGCATGGCAGACCAGAGGAGCAAAATAATTAACATGCCTTCCCCTAGCCCCCAACAGAAAAATCCCTCAATCGATGGCTTTCAAAAATTTATGTATGAACACCCCAGCTCCTTGTCCTTTGGGTAGAATAATTCTGAACTGTATGTGATACATTCCTTGAGGTGTGCTTGGAAGACTGAGTCCCAGTGGCCACCATGGTAGCTGGCTTGATGATACAGATTTTACTGGCTTTTATCCCTTCCCTGTATCATCAACCCACTTCATACCAGTACTCCCTGTACCTCTCAAATAAGCTAGCTGGACCTGAATCCTTTGTCTCAGGTGGGAACCCAACTAAGACATCTTAAATAAGGACTCTCCTATAGAACATCTCTTGGCATCCCAGTCAGAAAAAGAATACTGGGGGAATCAATTCAGAGTCTAAGGCAGCATAATATTTCTTATTTTTCAAATTACTTGGAAATTATCTCACTTTACTGCTTAGTAGTAACATTGATGGGGCTGGCAGTTAGGTGGCATACATGCTTGTGGGGGAAAGCCCAGAAGAAATAATTTTTGAGCAAAGGGAACATCTAAAGAACATTCTGGATTGCCCATCTATAGGGATGATAATTGAAATATTTAACTGATACAGTATGGTCCTCCACCAATCATAAAGGATGTTGGACTGTATGCTGCAGGGCTGCCATGCTAGCTGAACAATGGCTCTTCTCAGTGAAACACAGAGTCCCAGTTCTGCCTTGGTCAAATCTTTAGACTGAGTTGAGAGGTTTTGGGGCAGAGAATGGTTTACTTGGCTTTCTCCAGGGGAACTTAGAGGTAGATGGGTTTAATTTTTATTCCTCCTCAGAAAGAGAAGTAATGAATAGAACCCTTATCAAATATCCCAAAGGAAAATAAAGGCCAAGCAAGAACCCTGTTGTCAGGGATTTTGACATTCCAACAGGGCTTTACACTCCAAAATTATTATTTGTGTCTTCTCCTGAGTATGGAAAGAAAGCCACAAACTGCACCAAGTTTTGTTCTAGAGAAATGTCTCTTTTCCCTCGTGGGTTGTCTGGGCAAGACCAAAGATTAGCCAAGGCTCGTATGTAGATGCCCCAAGATAAGCCCATCGGAATCTCTCTTCTGGGACTATGAAAGTGAAACAAAATAATGAAAGGATGGGAGAGAAAGCCTCTGGACTCTACTTATGTAGAGAGAGTGCTAATTCATTCATGCAATGGAAATGCTATCAACTATGGTCAACCAGTTCCTGCTGCCCAGAGTTGCCTGGTTTCTCTTCATGTCCTTGACCTTGTTGTTTCTGGGAGCCATTTGATGGCCTTCTCATAATGGCTATTTCTTCCTTTAATTTTCCAAATTTGGTTACTTTTGCTTACAATTAAAGAACCATAACTGAGTCAGGTCCTATATGCTTATCTTCAACCATGGTTTGTGGGAAGTAGATTTCTTCAACAAGTGTGTGGCAGCAGTTACTGAAAATAGAAGCCAGTCCCTGGATCTTTAGCAAACAAGAGGAAGAAGACACGGAAACTTGATGTGAGCCAAGGATGTGGAATATATATCACTTTCAGAAGATCGGCTTTACCACAGTCAGCTCTGAGTTACTTGTGAAGCTAGAATTCCATCTTTAGCTTCTCCATTGTCTCACAGGTTGACTGGCTTCTTAGTAGGCATATTCACTCAAAGCCCTCATACTTGGAAAAAGACAAAATACTTGGACAGATACTTGGAAAAAGACAAAAGCTCAGGTCAGGCTCTCTTGTTAGCAATTCCAGTAGAACATGGGGTCAGTTTATCCCATTGAAATCATGGGATAAAATAAGCCCTCACTGGAATATGTAGGTGTCAGTTACCATGATATTCACACCTACAACAAAATCATTTTGCAGAAATCTATGTGCATTTTGTGGGAACCATACTATAAACTGGATGGGTTTTCTTTTCTTTTTTAATGCTTATTTGCATTAAGAAAACTGAGAAATGAATTCTCTGTCATAATTGCAGCTATTTCTTTGCCAGTGTTGAGTATAAGCATCCATATCAAACTCAGAACCATCTGAGGACCTGCCAGCCCAGCTCACCCGTAGAACCTTGCCTAGAAACCATGTCTTTTATAGAATTTAGCTCGGGCAAGAAGATCATTGACCAAGTCATTGTCTATGTCCACTGGGGTTGCAATAGCATCGATTCCTGACTTAAACGCTGAGAGACCACCTGAAACGAAACAGAGGTTCAAATTGAAACATTAACTGTCAGTGGAAATCAGCTTTGAGCATTCCCAAGATGTAAGCCCCCTAGGCACGTCTTCCAAAGCATGCAGTCCCAGATCCTCCTTCCCCTTACCTCCCCTCCTAAAAAGATCAACCACCCCAAGAATCTCTGGGAGAATTCCAGAGTGTTTTCCTTCTCTCTCCTTTTAAAAGGCTTTTGTATTTCTTGCTACAAAGTCATATTCGCTTCTTATACAATCCAGGCCTGGCAAAAGGAGATCCCCAGCAAATCAGTCTGAGAATGCTTACAACACTCTCTCACTCATTAGATAATTTATTCATTAAAAAATATTACTTATTCACTCACTTTTTTAGACGTTCAATAAATGTTTTTAAGCACCTACTATGTGCCAGGATGGGTGCCACACTGAGTTCAGGGTGCACAACGGTACCTAAGATGTAATCATTTCTGTGTAGGGATATGTGTATGCGTAGGTGTATTTTACCCAAGAATTTTGATCATTAATAGTTACTTATATGTTTAACATAATTGTGCTCTGCTCTGATGTATAGAGAAAAAGCTCCCTGGTCCTGATCCCTGACTTCAAGGACTTTGAAATAGAAAAAAGAAATTGTTTATTCTAAATTAAGGATGTTAAAGTGTGGGAGGAGAGAGGTATATGCATACCATGAGTCTATAGGAGGTAGACTTTAGTAAGACTTAGTGTACCTGGTTGTGAAGACACAGAACCAAGGAACCTAAGGAAATAATCTGTTTTTCTGGCTGTGATGACTAGACATGTTTTGGCATCTTTCAGAGACAGAAAATGCAGAGGAAAAAGCAAGTTTATGGTGAGAAGCTAGTGACTTAATTCAGTCTGGAAGATGCTGAACTTGAGATCTGTGATCAGCCAAGCAGAAATCTCCACTTGGACATGTCATGGTACCTAAAGCCCAATGTCGCTGAGAATGCTCACAGAGTAAAAGTTTGTTCAAATAATTCATAAAGAGGTCAACATTTTTTTCATCAAGAAAAAACCTATCAGAGGAAGGAAAATATAGTCTTTTAAACAATGGCATTAATTCTCAAGGCATCACTCAGTGGCTCAGTAACCAATGATGAGAATGCCAACATCTGGCAGAAGAGGAAATGGAAGTTGGGGAGGAAGACCACTCAAAGTGACTCAGTGGTTCAGAGAAAACTAGTGCAGTTTTCTGGCAGCTCCTCCATGCCCACTGTTGACCCCATGGGAAAACTCTCAGAGAGGCCCAGGGCTCATCTTGTCTTGAGGGGTCTCACTCACTGCTCTTTTTAACAAAGCTCCACAAATATGGCCTACCTTTGAGATGTTGAGCCACACTCCATGTGGGGAATTTTTTCTGAATTGCCTTAATTTTGTCTGTTAGAATCCCAACAGCCTGCAATAGGTGTTCTTTGCTGTCCCAGGTGCCAACAGGGTGATGAATTTTTTTATCAAGCTAGAAAAATCAGATAATAATGTCAGCATCTGCATGAAGCAACACATTTTTCTGCTATTCCTGCTTTCTCTTCCTTGTGTCCAAGTACACAGACAGCAGCCTTGGCCCCCTAACTTTATCTCCACAGAATCAATTCTATAGTCCTTTCACAGAAAAGAGAGTCAGAGAAACGAAGTATGATTTAGGAGATGTTAAGGTGGCATAATTTTAGTTAAGCTCTCAAGTAGAAATAAATACATGAAAAAGTGGTTTCAAAACATAATTAGCATTCAATGTCTAGATATTTGCAGTCAAAAATAAAAATTTGTTTCTAACTGGGACAGCTGAAAGTCTGGATTTCTACAGACAATTAAAAATAAAGACTGGAGGAAATGCAAATCAAAACCACACTGAGATACCACCTCACACCGGTCAGAGTGGCTAAAATGAACAAATCAAGAGACTATAGATGCTGGCAAGGGTGTGGAGAGATGGGCACCCTCCTACACTGTTGGTGGGAATGTAAACTGGTGCAGCCACTCTGGAAAACAGTGTGGAGGTTCCTCAAAAAATTAACAATAGAACTCCCCTATGACCCAGCAATAGCACTGCTAGGAATTTACCTAAGATATACAGAAGTGCTGATGCATAGGGGCACATGTACCCCAATATCACAGCAGCACTTTCAACAATAGCCAAATCATGGAAAGAGTGTAAATGTCCATCAACTAATGAATGAATCAAGAAGATGTGGTTTATCTATACAATGGAATACTACATGGCAATGAGAAAGAATGAAATCTGGCCATTTGTAGAAAGGATGGAACTCGAGGGTATTATGCTAAGTGAAATAAGCCAGTCGGAGAAAGACAGATACCATACGTTTTCACTCATATGTGGCTCAGGAGAAATGTAACAGAAGACCATGGGGGAAGGGAAGGGGAAATAAACAGTTACGGAAAGGGAGGGAAGCAAACAATAAGAGACTCTTAAATACTGAGAAAAAACGGAGGGTTGATGGGGGGTGGGGGAGACAGGAAAATGGATGATGGGCATTGAGGAGGATACTTGTTGGGATGAGCACTGGGTGTTATGGAAACCAACTTGACAATAAACTATATTTAAAAAATTAAAATAAAAAAATAAAGACAGGAAGCAAACATCCAGATAATTTGGATTGCCTTCCTCCGATTTGCTTTAAAAAAAAAAATTGGTTCAAATAGAGCTTAGGGGAGCCTGGGTGGCTCAGTCAGTTAAGCCTCCAACTTCGGCTCAGGTCAGATCTCACGTTCGTGGGTTCAAGCCCCACGTCAGGCTCTGTGCTGACAGCTAGCTCAGAGCCTGGAGCCTGCTTCCGGTTCTGTGTCTCCTTCTCTCTCTGCCCCTCCCCCTCTCATGCTCTGTCTCTCCCTGCATCAAAAATAAAATAAAACGTTAAAAAAAATTCAAATAGAGCTTAATTATAGTGTTTTGATCTACATGGATAAAATTTACTACTTTATGAACCCGAAAATGGACACCTTTAATAATGTTCTTTATAAGATTTTCTCAATTAAGTGTATTATTAATTACAAATTGTAATTATAAAATTCATTAAATACTTTTTCTGGAGACAGCTAATAACTGATTAATCTTGAATGAAATAACCAAAACATGTTAGAAAAATACAGAAATACAAATAATGCTGAAGTACCAGGGTGAAGCCTGGAAGTACTGCAAACAAATATCAAGTTTGGGTTGGGCTTCCATAAAGAAGGGTGAAGGAGGACTGACTGAAAGTTCCTTCCCAAGTACCTGCATCAAGCCAAATCTAAGTCCTGTGTGGTCCCAGCCATCTTGCAGGACGGCTCCACCGTGGCTTTCTCTGGAGATGATGGCTGCAATGAGAGCAGGGTCCACACAGTGCCTCAGCCCAACTTCTTTGATCAGAACCTGGTAAGGCTTTAAGGCCTTCAAATCCATCTCAGCAAACATTTCAGAACCACGGATCCCTAAGTCAATAGAAAATAAACTGTTACTCCAGAAGAAAACCCTCTTGCAAAGTTTAGTAAGTTTGTCACAGTGCCTGACCACATCTTGGGACTATTCTAGGATATTTTCCAATCTCTAATTGCATAAACCTTGAAAGGTCCACAACCCCAGGCAGATACCACTTCTGCTGTCTTTCTTGATCTTCTGCTACCTGCCACATTGGTGCATTGGGAAGACTCTTGGACTAGGACTCAGCCAACCTAAATTTGAGTCTGATTCTCCCACTACCTAGTTTCAGACCCTTGGGAAGTCTCTTCTTGCTGAGCCTCAGTTTTCAAATCTATCAGTTGGAGAGGTAGGATTAGATCGACCTTGTTGTGGGTTCCAGTGCTGACTTTCTAATACTGGGATAACATGAAGATGACTTTGGAACAGAATTCTCAAAAGAGAAGATATACAAAGAGCCAGAGACTTGCTTAAAATGCTCATGCTGTAACATGAAGTATAAAACCAACAACAAACCAAAAAAACAAAGCCAGAATTTAATATTTTATGTAAGCAACAATTCAATACATAAAAATAAACCCATTTGGACAAAGTTTGGGAAGAACAGTGGGAAAATGAAAAGAAACAACTTGGTAGGTTGGTCAGGATTCTGCTTTCTTCTAATTTTTAATTTTGGTATTATTGCTGTAACAATGATTATGCCTTTTTAAAATTAAGCTACTTCCTAAAAATGGATCTGAAAATAATGAAAAGGGGAAAGCCAAATGTTGGCTTTGCTTTTCACTTACCACAGTTAATCAACCTGGTTATATCACAAGGAGCACCAGAGGTCTCCATGGTCAAGATGTCACCGTAGCAGCCATGGTACAGGCGGGGATGCAGATGAGGGCTCATTGACTGAGTGAAAGGGTATGAGCCCCTAGAAGTGCCTGGGGGACAGAATGATAATCTACATGAAGCCTGTGAGAATATCAGTCTAGTTGCTATAATGAGCATTACTATATCAATGGCAAAGCCATAGGTTTGCTCTTATCCAAGTCCTTCCCAAGACCCTTAGGATGGGTCATTAGACAACAAAGAATAGAAGATTCCTCCTTCCCACTTTACTCCAACCTTAAAAAAATTGTTTTAAGTAGTCTTCACACCCAAAGTGACCAGAGATCACAGTTGCATGCTCTACTGACTGAGCCAGACAGCTGTCTCCCCCAAAAATGTTTAATAAAGCACTTAATTCCAAACATTGTAGAAAGTATTATGAAAAATCAAATTTTTGTAGGTCTCAAAAACATTTGCTGTAATCTTGATCAGAATTAAAATTGCCACTAGAGGGGTGTCTTAGTGGCTCAGTCGGTTAAGTATCCAACTTCAGCTAAGGTCATGACCTCACACTTTGTGAATTTGAGCCCCACATCGAGCTCTGCACTGACAGCTCAGAGCCTGGAGCCTGTTTTGACTTCTGTGTCTCCCTCTCTCTCTGCCCCTCTCCCACTCACACTCTGTCTCTCTCTCAGAAATGAACGAACATTTAAAAAATTTTTAAATAAATAAAAAAAATTTCACTAGAGTTTTAAGCAGGAACTTTGAGAGAAATTTAAGACACTTCTGACACAAATACTTCTGGAATGTAAGCATCTGTATTAACAATTGCCTTTGTTTAAGAATATAACAAAGAAGGGTAAAAATATCATGTAAGATAAAAAGAAAGGTGCCATTAACTTAAAATATCCATTTTATACGATGTTTCTGTAAAGTTGAGTCTCTAAGTATAATTGGAAATAAAATTTAACTTACCATAAATATTTAAGTTAAATTCATTCATATTTTTTATTTTGCCATTATGAAGTGACTTTCTGTCCAAGTCTATTTGCTAAGAGATAAACAGCTTTTCTGTAAGTTGAAAAGTTTGCTCTAATAGTTCCTAGGTTGTTGACTTATATCTTAAGACTATATATTTGTTATAAGAAATTATGTTTGTTAAAGCATTTGATGTAAAAAAAAAAAACTATGTTGAGGCAACTGTATGGCTCAGTCAGTTAAGCATTCAACTCCTTATTTCAGCTCAGGTCATAATCTCACAGTTTGAGTTCAAGCCTTGCGTCAGGCTCTCGCCTGACAGCTTGGAGCCCGCTTGGGAATTTTCTCTCCCTCTCTCTCTGTGCCCTTCCCCTGCTTACTCTAGCTCTCACTCTCTCTCTCTCTCCCACTCTCTCTTAAAAATTAATTAAAAAAACAACTATGTTGTTTTATTTAGTGTTGTAAATGGTGTTTTTAAATGGGACCATTCACCATAGGTCTTGTTCTGATTAACTTGACAGTATAAAAAGACTCTCTGAGAATTAGGGACACAACCAAAGGAACTCTTTCTTATAAACATTTATTTTAAAAGGAAAACAAAGCAACCCTAAAGATTAACTTTTTTAAAAAGCAAAACTTAGGGTGCTCCTGAGTGGCTCAGTGTGTTGGGCATCCGACTTCGGCTCAGGTCATGTGATCTCCATGTTAGTGAGTCCGAGCCCTGCATTGGGCTCCATGACAGCTCAGAGCCTGGAGTCTGCTTCAGAGTCTGTGTCTCCCTATCTATCTGCCTCTCCTCTGCTTGTGCTCTTTCTATCTCTCTTTCTCTCTCAAAAATAACAAACAATTTTTTAAAAAATTAAAAAATAAAAAGCAAAATTCACCCAAACAAATAAAACTATAGGTACAATCTACCCTCTCCCATCTACAAACAGGCAAACAACAGCAACAAAATTTTGTAAATGCACAGGAAGTCAGACAGTGAAACTATCAACCTCAGAATACTAAGAAAGCCTATTTAGATAATAAAAGCAGCAGAAACTAGCAATGCCATTAAGCTTCTCAAAGCAGTGTGGATTCCCATGTGACAACAAAGAGCAGGACCCATCACACTGGCACTCTCCGTGGCCCTTAGTATACCTTGTGCCTACAATATGTGTAGGAAATATACATGAATGAATGAATGAATGAATAGATTTCCATGACATGGATCATATGTAAGATAGAGGCATGGAAGCTGTGAGAAAGGGTGCAGACTGACAACATATATCCAGAATCTGACCACTTCTCACTACCACCACCAGGGTCCAAACCACCACCATTGCTCACCTTGATTATTGTAATAGCCTCCTAACTGACCTCCTTCCTCTACCCTTGCAGCCTAATCCCCAGCAGTCAGAGTAGTCTATGGAAACATGTCTGGGATCATATCAGTCTTCTCTCTTAACCTTCCAATAGCTTTCCAATCATTCAGTTGTGGCCTCCAAGCCCTACCTGATCTGGCCTCTGCTCACTTTTCAACTTCTTCCCTTCCCACACTCTTCTCCAATTACATCCTTCTCCTTACTGATCCTTCAACATGCAGGCAAGTTCCTGGCCCAAAGCCTTTATATTTGCAGAATATTTTGCAGAATATTTTTCCTGGAATGCTATTTCTCCAGGTATCTACATGATTTGCTGTCCTTTAAGACCTGTTCAAATAACACCTTATCAGAAAAAGATATGAATAAACAGATCATAAACAAAAAAGGAAAAACTCCTTAAATGTATAAAAAGACACTCAACCACACTCAAAAGAGAATGCATATTAAAACATCACTGAGACACTATGTTTTACCAATTTAATTGGCAAGAATTCAAAAGTTTGGCAATGTACTCTGACAACAAGGCTATGGGGCAATAGGCAGTCTTCTACATTGCTGTGGAAGGGGATTTTGCAATAGGCTGTTGTTTCAGCACTGTTTATACCAGCAAAGGTCTGGGAACAATGCAAGTGTCATTAATGTAGGGACTGAATAAGCCAAGCCACCTCCACAACAGATTACTATGCAGCTACTAAGAGGAAAGAGGAAGAACTCTATATGATTCTATAACATTATCTCTAGGTACAGAATAGTATTTATAGAATTGTACTCTTTGTTTGAAAAAGGGAAAAATATGATTGTGTGTGTGTGATTTCTTTATATATTAGAAAGAAACAACACAAGGATAAACCAAAAACTAACAAATTTGTAAGTTATGGGGGAAAGTAAGTGGCAGTAAAGGGGACAAGAATAGAGATTAGACTTCTGTAAATGTATCTTTTTTATAGTTTTTATTTTTGAGCCATGTAAATGTTTACATGATTTAAAAAATTAAATATAAAAAATATCCTAAAAGACAAATAAACCCAACTTTATTATCAAATTGAAATTTTAACTAACACATAGAAAAGGTTTACTTCAAGTGACTTAAAAACAAGTCAATGTAGAAAAAAAACCAAGTCAATGTAAGTATATATAACTAGTAGAATACATCCTATGAACATAAAGAATCAAGAAAATCTTAAACTATATTCACAGGATTATTGTTGGTTGGTAATAGTTATTTTGAAGCTATATGTAAATAAGTAATTATGTTAATGTTACTTTGAAACTATTATATGTAAATAAGTAATCATGTTAATGTTACTCAGAACCGAGATTTTTAGTAAATCCTTTGTATTCACAAATATAAATGTGAAATATCAGTATGAATGCATAACTATTTTTCTCTTTTAAAAAATATGTACTTTCTAAGTTCTCTCCACTGAAAAGACCTGGAATAACAGCCCCATAGCAATGGAGCACCACTGGTACCCATACTATGGTCTCTAAATACTATTTCCCACTCATGGGGCACCTGGGTGGCTCAGTCGGTTAAACGTCCAACTTCGGCTCAGGTCAGATCTCACGTTCGTGGGTTCAAGCCCCGCATCAGGCTCTGTGCTGACACCTAGCTCAGAGCCTGGAGCCTGCTTCCGGTTCTGTGTCTCCTTCTCTCTCTGCCCCTCCCCCTCTCATGCTCTATCTCTCTCTGTATCAAAAATAAATAAAACATTAAAAATAAATAAATAAATACTATTTCCCACTCAAAGGAACCAGTGCTTCTCAGAAAAAAGGGCTCATTCCTGGTCCGGGGGAGGAAATGCTTAAGGTCACCCAAGAACGTCTTCTCGTGCCAGAAGTGGTTCTTATATGTTATAGACACATACTCTAAAACATTTACCGGTAAAATGTTTTGATGTTTTGGGTTGCTTTAAAATATTTCAACCTCCCCATCACCAAACAACAACAACAACAACAACAACAACAACAACAAAGATGAGTGATATATAAAATAAGAATATCAAAATGTTGAAAACTATATGCTTGATGGGGTTAATTATGAGTCAATGGGAGTTAATTATGCTATTCCCTCTCCCATTTTATATGTTTGAAACATTCTACAACAAACTTTTAAAAATTACCTTATTAAAGAGCATTTTTTCCTACTTACATTAAAAAGGCAGCATACTCATGCCTCATTCCTTGTCTCCCATTACCTTACATTATTTTGTTTATATCACCTATCACATCTGACATGTCTTCCTTCCTTTCTTCTTTTATTTATTCCTCTCTTTTTTTCTGTCTGCTCCTCCATTAGAATGTTTTTTCCTGCCAAATCTTCCTCAGCACCTAGAATAATGCCTGACATAAAGTGGACATTCAATAAATATTTGTGAATAAATACATGGATCGATGGATGAGAAGTAAAGGAATTATCTAGTGTCCACCATATGTCAAAAATTTCAATTTCTTTTTACTGGAGAGCCAGCCTTTGCCATGCTCAATGTGTGGCCCCAAGTATAAAAGTGATCTGGATGCCTATTAAAAATGCATATCTATGGCCTCCTCATATTAGGTTGGTTGAGCCAGTCTTTAGGTTTTAGGTCAAAGAATCTCCACTTTAGCTAGGATTTCCAACAGATTCATATATACCAAAGTTTGACTGAAAGGAATTAGAATATGACCATGGACTTAAGTTACTTGTGTTGACATCAGAAACACACAGTCCCTTCTTAATAATAGTCACCTTTCAGTTAAACATAGCTAGTATAGTAGCTTATAATTAGTCTACTGGCTATACTCTGCTGTCACCTGGGAATTAAAGAAGGAATAAAAATTCTAAAGTATGTTCCCCTGTCTTTGACCATATAAATATTTGGAAATTATCATTTTTCTGTAGCCTCACTTTTTCAAATTTAGAATTAAACATTTTAGAAACACTTTCTTCTCAATCTTCAATCTATTCATAAACAAACCTGAACATTGTTTATAATGTCTTTTCATTTTTCTTAAGCCAAGGTTTCAATTTTTTCTTATTCAGAGTCCCTCACCATCTCACCAGCGTACAGTTTTAGCCTTCCCTTCAGAAATCTTCACTTCTTCTGATGACACTGATCTGTTTATTGCACCCCAAATACTTTCCATGCACTTCTGCCTTTCTATACTAAAGGCATTCAACCCATCCAGTGGCTCCTTTCTTCTCTTATTAAAACACAACACATTCTTCAAGTATCACATCCCCTAGGAAAGACTTTTGGTATCAACAACATGACTAGATAAGAACTCTTGATCTTAACTCCTCTCAGACTAGTCTCTTTTCTGTCTACATTCATTTAACTCTTATTTACTGCCTAGTATTGATAATCTTGTCTTCATATGTCTTGCCTTCCAAGGCATTGTTCCATAAATTCTCATTGATATCACCTTCACCTGCTTGGCAAGCAGAATACACTCTTAATTATGGAGTTGATTGATGGCCAGGATGATTAGCCCACCCCTCCATTACATGTAATCATTGCTTTTTCTGATTCATGACTGTGCTACAGATTTTTGTGGACACCCTGCAAACAATACAAAATGTCAGTCAATGACTTACCAATGAGAGCAACAAGTCCCCAAAACAGGATAGAGGATAGCATGGTGGTGAATCTTATCCTGCAGCACCTGCTATGACTCGAAAGAGAAACTGGTTACTTTTAAAACCTGAAAGTTTCCTAAATGAACTTTGTTTTGATTTTTAAAAATTTAGAGTCATTTCAAATATAATACCCTTTCACCAGTTCTAAGATATTATTCTCAAAGGCTCAGTTTTATGGTTCATTGAATCACTCACTCTCTTGCCTAAGTATAATCTCCCAACTCTTTAATCCAACTTCATATTGACATGACCCTACAAATATCTTACATAAGTTACACACACACACACACACACACACACACACACACACACACACACTCCCATTCCATCTCCAAACTTGTTTACGTTATAATTTTGTTCCCATTCTTCTACAAGTCTCCTTAGAAAATCATAAGAACTCATGAGAGAAGCATTAGAGATCATGACTCAGAAGAGGTTAGCTGTGCTCCCTACATTCCTCCATCGACTCTATTCTTGGTTTCATTCAAAAGACAGCTTACATGCTCTACGAGACACGAGAAGGCTAGCACTAACCTGGCTTGTGGACTTGCAGAGAAAGTCTCCCCTCTCAGTTTGGGAAAGGTCCCCGTCCTCAGTACAGCCCTGCACGCCAGCCTTTAACAAAGCAGTGGCCTTTGTCCTAAAAGACAGGTTAAACAATTTGAGAATCCATTAGTTGGTAGATATGTGAGTACCTGGCTTCAATCCAAGCAGACTTCAGTGTGGCTTTACCACTGTGGAGGGAGGTTTTAAACCCCAGCATGTAAACTCACCTGCCTCTTCTTACCTACATCCTGTACCACTGATCATTGGAAGAGGTTTATATATGGTTTAAAACCCTCTCTTTAAACCACTGACCTCATTAGACCTGATTATAATAATACTTTGGACTCAGGTGGCCCTTTTAATAAAAATATTTCAAAGCATTTATTAACCACTATTAATTAATTAATCTAATGAACCCCCAAGTTGTCGTGGAGGCATATATTTGGTGGACAGTATCTAAAATTGAGCTAGGTCAACAGCTTCTAAATTTGAGAACAAGAAGCAGATAATTAGCATAAAAAAGATAAACAGGAAATACTAGCAGCTCTCATTCCTAAGTTGGTTGTTTGCCTGAAGTCTGAGCCTCCTGCTCTTTGTTCCTCATTCCATTGTCACATGATCCACATACGAATATGTCACAGGGCCCCTTGCTCCAATTCTACACTGACTGACAAAGCCAAGATTGGCTACCTGCTCTGGGAGATCAGCACAAAGCCAGGGAGTAAGCAACATGGGTGCTGGTTTCCCAAACTATCTGAAGAAATGGAAAAAAAAGATTTGGCCAGGAATGAACATTTTTTCAAGAATGGAGTATCTTTCTTCACATTTATGTTCAAAGGAAGAGATAAAGCACATTGTGCAACACTGGGAACAGGAAATGGAAGGGACATTCTTGAAATAGACAAAGCACATTTTCCAAATGGGAGGAAGTCTGATATGGGTCCCTTCCACATGTGTGAGAAGTTTTTAAGACTGTACACAATCCTTCTATAAATCCACCAGGTGAAGACAGGTGTGAGAGAGACTGAGCAGGAGATGGGAAAGAAGAAGGGCCTGAGTCAACCAACTTGCCAGGCTCCCTGGCAATGAATAAACCACAACCTCTAGGAGATCATGCCCTTATGAAGCGATCTCTGCACTGACTGCCTTCCTGTCTGTAGAATAGATTTTCTTTTAAATGGCCTCCAGTCTTCTATTCCAAAAAAACAAAAACCAAAAGGCAGGGATGTTCTGAACCAATGACGATTCCTGCCCTGATTATCATGAAAATCACTTGTGGTAGTGGAGAGGTGACAGCTCTACCACCACCACTGATGCTGTAGTCTGGGCCACTCTTTAATATGGGGTTCTGCATGGGTCTAGCTTCTCCAATATGGCCCTCAGGAACACATGAACTATCACCATTAACAGTGGCAACATCACACTGACATAATACTCAAGGCCCCTCTGAGTATATTTTATGTAAAAATAAAACACTGTCAGGGCACCTGGGTGGCTCAGTCAGGTAAGCGTCTGACTTCAGCTCAGGTCATGATGTCACGTTCCTGAGTTTGAGCCCTGCATCACGGTCTGTCCTGACAGCTAGCTCAGAGACTGGAGCCTACTTCAGATACTGTATCTCCCTTTCTCTCTGACCCTCCCCTGCTCACGCTGTCTCTCTTTCTCTCTCAAAAATAAATAAAACATTAAAAAAAATCCTTTAGAAACATAAATAAAAAATGAAAATAAAACACTGAAAGTACTATACTGTTAGATGTGAAGCATATTTTACTCTTCACCCTATTTTCATATAGTGGGGTTATAAGTCCTTCTAGGCCTGAAGGTCTTAATGCCCAGAACTTCTGCAATTTAAATAAATGTTTTTGAACTGATGTAGATTATTAAGCTTTGCTCAAATTGTGAGGATACAAATAAATATTTAGTTGACACCCACCGTACATTAGGTTTCTATGTGCATTATATCATCCAATCTTCCAACAGCTCTGTAAGGTAGATATTATCCCTTATTTTAGAGATGAGGAAACTGAGACTCAGAGAAGTTAAGCAACTTGTCAGAGATGGCACAATAGGACATGGCAAAGCTGGGGTTTGAGTTCAGGCCTATAAGTTTCCAAAATCCGTGCTCTTTTACTATATCCAAGGTGCTAGCACTATGCATCAATGACCCTGCACAGTAATTACAACAGGTTCAAATCAATCAATTCAAAGCATTGTTGGGGCGCCTGGGTGGCTCAGTTGGTTAAGCGTCCGGCTTCGGCTCAGGTCATGCTCTAACGGTTCGTGAGTTCGAGCCCCATGTCAGTGTCTGTGCGGACAGCTCAGAGCCTGGAGCCTGCTTGAGATTCTGTGTCTCCTTCTCTCTCTGTCCCTCTCCTGCTCATGCTCTGTCTGTCTCTCAAAAATAAATAAACATTAAAAATTTAAAAAAAACCAAAGCATTGTCTGTGGTCTGAATAAGTAATTCTGATTGTATACATTTTGCAGTTATTTGTTTGTAGATGCTGTTGTAATTTTTAAATACAAATGTGAGTCAACTGAATCCACAGAGGCATTTTGTCACTTTTTATCTTTTCCACCAATAACATGCATTGAGCATGTATGGTAGCCCTGGTACAACAGTAATAAAATGCATGGCCAAGGTCTGCACCCAGGTTTGTTGCGCTCTAAAGTATAGCTTTTAACTACTATAATATACAACCCAATGATGGTGAAGTGTGGATGCTATTGTATAAAGATCTGAGATAAATTTTGATATTTAAGAAGTAATTTATTGAATGATTCCCCACCTCCTCCCAGGGGTGACAACAGTGACTATGCATGTGAGTTGTACTGATGTTGCGAAGAAGAGCTTGAGGGGAGCAGGTATCTTCTATAACCTCCATCAGCACCCCAACGTTCCCAAAATGCAAAACACGTCCTTTCTATACAAATAGAACTCTGTGACCAGTTCCCTGACCTCCTGCCGCTCCCAATCAGTTGTCCTCCTCTAAGACTTTTCAATATAGCAATTCTCTGGTATCCTCTGGTAGCCAAATAATACGTTTGTGGCTCCTGGTCTTGTGGGCGAAGACTCCAGTCATGCCTAACGTCTAAATGACCTCAGCAAGAGACCTTAAGCCAAGATGTATGTAGGTTCCACAAAAACAACTTGCTTTCAGTCAGTTCCACCAAAGCAGAGTGTGGTAGGAAGAGCTCTGGCCCAGAAGTCTAGAGATTCAGCTTGCAGTCTAAGATGTCCTTCTAACCAGCTGAGGGCCCTGGGCTAGGTCACCAGTCTAGATATCATTTTCCCGTTTATAAACCTGGATGGCAGCAGATGATCTCCAAGCTCTCTTCTGTCTCCAACAATCTACTGGATCCAGAAAAGGAAATACTGTGGGAGGTCAAGCAGAAAGGCTTAAATATGGATTAAGTCTACATTACAGTTTTTACTGTTTTTCATGGAAATTTTGGACTTCATTTTCGTTTTCATCAAAATCACAAATGCCATGAAAGTCATCATGGTTTTAGGGTGGCTTTCAAAATAAATTTCCTTCTCTATCTTGGAATTGGCAAATTGTAGAATTCCTTTATCATATATAGGCACAGAATTGAATTCGGGATCCTAGTCATCAACCATTTTCATTGACAAGGAGAGTAAGAGAGAGATGTTGTTTGTTTGCTTGCTCGCTTGCTTGTTTGTTGGTCTCAATGATAGTTACAGAGTTCCCTGTAAGGCTTGGTGAATTGCAGGAAATATGAGCAAGGCCAATGAAAGTTTTAACTTTGCATATGTCAAAAATCATCTCAAAATTGCCCAAAATAATGTAAATGACTGAAAAATATAATAAATTGAAAAAATCTTTAAAAAAGATTCTTTTTGTCATAATTGTCAAGAAAAACTCAGATCCATGTTCTGATTACTGTTGCTCATAGTTTGGGGGTAGGTGGGGGCCACAGTCAGGGCAAATAATTATTCCTGTCACAATGCCTATCATGGTGATGTTCAGGCCCAAGACAAGACTCAATACTCTGGCAATTTCACAGAATTTTTCAACTTTTCTTTCTGTTGCCTCTCTACTTCCTAACTCCAATGTCCTTCCTACTTTCCCTAGGTTAATCTGATAACAGAGTTGTATTAATTAGTGACAGAAACTTAAATATCATTTTTAGGTACAATTTAACTTTAACCAGGGCTTTGAATGCCTGAAGTCTTGTTTTTTCACTGAAAAAAACAAGAGGATACAGAAATCAGAGGACAAACAATACACAGACACA
Organism: Suricata suricatta; assembly: GCF_006229205.1. Taxonomy (NCBI): domain Eukaryota; kingdom Metazoa; phylum Chordata; class Mammalia; order Carnivora; family Herpestidae; genus Suricata; species Suricata suricatta. The sequence continues at coordinate 88,001,152 of NC_043703.1, read as the reverse complement.
GACACAGACACACACACACACACACCTTTGCAAAAGGTCATTATTTTTATAATAAAATACATGTGTTTTAAAAATACATTGTTTATTGTGGAGAAAAATGTGAAATCTACATTAATGTTTAAGATAAAACACGAGATTCACAAATGTCTCTCTTTCAGCTCCCTCTCGGAACTCTGCTCCAGACCACCACCCACCCAGAGTGGCCTTTATGTGACTCTGCCATTGAGAAAGTGTCAATGGAAAAGTTTAAGAAGTGCTGTCCTAATTAATAGAAGGAGAAAAATGATGATGCAATTGGAGGCACTCTGTGTGCCCAAAGTAGATTTTTGTGGGAATTCCTTGAGGGTGTCCTAAAAACATATCATAGAAAGAGCTATCCTTGTGCCTTGAGCTAGCCTAGGTCAGCACCCTTTGGAGTTATAAAAGCCCAGTATCTGAAAGCTGCTTGGTCCCCTTTCTTTCCTCACCCCCTGCTACTTACTTCCCAGCACTGGGGTTGGCCTTAGCTCAAGTGGTTACTTCGCATCTGGTTCATAACCTCCTAATCCCAGCACTGGTCTGTGGCTTTAGAGACTGTTGCCATTAGTGAGTCCCAGTCACAGCTCTCCTTTCTCAAGAACAACCAAGGATGATTACCATGGCAACTCATTTAACCCCTCTGAGCCTTAGTTTGCTTTATCTGTAAAATGGAGATGATAATGATGCCCCATGACTGTTTTGAAGTTACAAATAAATTATATGTCTGAAAACATGTTATAAACTGCAATGCTGCATACACATGCCACTTATTACTATGATGGAGTTGCACACAGATCCTGATGGGTTAGCTTCTTGTTGATTTATTCATTTGTTTGTTTATTTGTCCATGGGATACCAGGAAACATAATGAAGAGTTGACTAATAGGATAGGAAATAACACGTGAAGCTTCACTTAAGCCAGGAAGGACATATGACAAAACAAGAAAGGCTATTGCTGGGACTCTGCAGCCTGCCTGGTGAGACTAGAGGAGTGATAATCAGAAACTGTCACATGCAGCCTGAGCATTCACTGCACAGCTCAGAAACTGAAGAAGAAGGGGCTGCCCAAGAATACATGGCAACAACACTTTAGAAACATTGGCTGGTGGGAAGGCAGAAGGGGAGCCCTTTCACACAATTTTTTTTAAAAAACTCAATTTAACCTCAAGATATTTCAAGGCCTGGCTTGAACAACTTAGTGCTTTTTTTTTTTTCTTGTCTTGAATTTAATCCACTCAATGGTAAATAAAATGCCATACCCTCCAGAAGGTACATGATTCTCCAGTGTCAAATATTTGACCAACAATTCAGAAAAGAAGAGAACACAAAAGGTCAAAAAACTCACAAAAAGATGCTCAACATCATTGGGCATCAGGAAAATACAAATTAAAACCACAGTGAGCATTTTACTCTCTCTAAAAAGGCTAAAATCAAAGACTGGTTATATCAAATGTTGGTGGAAATATGAAGCAAATAGAACTCTTGTACATTCCTAGTTAGAATGTAAGATGGAGTAATTGCTTTGGAGAACTGTTTAGCAGTTTCTTATAAAGTTATTTTTTCTCTACCCTTCACAAATCTTCAAGCTGGTCCAAAAATTAAAGATTAACTAAAGATTAACAGAAGAAAACAACCAAATTTTAATTATGAGCATATGGAGGCCCAATAATGAAATTGAGATCTAAAGAAATGGCCAAGGCAGGCAGTTTTTATATTTTTTAGACAAAGACAATAACTCTGTGGGTAACTGACAAGACAAAGAAGACTTATGTTTGGGAGCTTCAATTATAATGAAATTCTGAACAGAATTTGGGCTGGGGTAGTAAATTAGTAAAAAGTACAAGGTTTGTTGATAAAGTGTTCTTGGCCCTGAATCCCCTCTCTTTGTTGTTAAGGATATCTCTATACCTCTTGGTACAGGGCGGGCAACTCTCATATGAGAGATTTCTTTCCCGCTTTATGGAGACAAAGGGGGGTAGAGGTGTTCTTACACTGGCTGTTTTTAACTAACTTTAATTTAAAACAATATGCCAATAGCACTTTGTAGGGTGGCCTGCTTTGGGCATTTATACATACATCTACCATAGGATCCAGAAATTCCATTCCTAAGTATTTATCTAAGAGAAATGGAAACAAATGCCTCAAAAAAGATTTGCACAACAATGTGCATAGTAGCTTTATTTATAATAGCACAAATACTAAAAACACCAAAAATTCACCATCAGGGGAATGAATTCACAATTGTAGTATAGCCATATAATGGAATAATACCCAGATTAATAAAAAAACAAATTAGAGAAGAACTTCAATTAACCTAGTTTGGGTCAAACGCCCACTTCCGGACTATTCAACTATGTCTAGGCATAGATTTGTTTGAAAAGGAGAAAAGAGAAGTCTGAATCTTTTTAATGTGCCACAGTTGCTCACTACACCTGTGTTGGAGGAAAGAGCGAGGGCAGTATCTGAGGGAGGACTTGAGTCAAGGCCACTTTGTTATGATTTATGCTGGGAATGACTTGAAATACTTAAATGCTGTAGAAGATATTGAGGATATGGAAATGGAAGCATTATGTGATCACATAAGGTTAAAGGCTTGAGCTCAAAAGCCTAGGAATAGAGACTGGCCCGAGGTAGGAATGGGAACACTTCTTTTATTGTTACAGAAAGAATAAGAAGACAAAATCAGATAGGAATGCAGTTAAATGTATACAGTCAACGGGAGAAAACAAAGTTCTCTAATGATCCCTAATTCCTTTATGAAATAGGATGTCAAATCATGCTCTAAGTGTAAAAATTAAGTAGAATTAGAAGATTAAAGAAATGGAGAAAATGGAGAAAAGCCACTCTGGATATTTAAGAGACTTGACAAGAGAACCAAAAAGATTAGTAGCGTCCGGACATGGACTAGTTGAGGTCAGAGTCCATAAATGTTTTAGAAGCACCAAAATGCTAGGCCCCCCAGAGTGCAGAGAGAGGAAGCATGGATTAGGATTATTAAGCTTTTTAATAATAAGTTTCCTTGTTTAACAACAGGAAAATGTTTGCAAAATATTGTTAAGCTCTTTACATAAGCAGGTTGTTAAATAGTATTAATGAATGGTTCCAATTTTATTTTAAGTGTGTGTATATACAGTCATGGAAAATAAGTTGAATTGTATCTTTACCTGCACCAGATGTTATAAAATTTTCTTCAAAGAGGCTACACCACACTTACCCTCTAAGGTAGGATATGAATGTTCCCAATGTCCCATATCTCCACCAACATTTGCTATTATCAGACTTTTTTAATTGGGTGGGAAAAGTCTCATTTCCTGGTTTGAGGTTGGGTGTCTTTTCATCTGTGTGTATTCACCATTCCACTTACAGCTTCTCTAAACTATTTGCTTATATCTTTTGATAATCTTTAGTGGATCATTTGCTTATTTCTCATTTTTTAAAGTAGGAATCCTTAATACATTGTAGTCTGAGTCCTAGTCTTTTGTTAATTATACGAAATATAAGGAAAGGAATTGCAGAACATAAAGCAAGATAATAATAAATAACTTATTGTGGTATAATCAAAGTATTTCACATATTTTACAAAGAATATGGTATTAATTTGGTTAACAGAAAAGAACGCTATTTCAAAATTCTTTGAAATTGCAAAGACCCCAGTGTTCTCTAGAGTGTAGCTAGGTCTGATCCCACAGGTGGATACTACATAATGATTTCCTTTAGATGGCCCTGGGCCCCTGGAGTTTTGTGAAAACTTCGAGGGCACCTTCCAGAATTCTAGCCCCTGGGGCCTCACCTCAGTAGGCGGCTGGGAAGATGGGATAGTCAGAGGCCATTTTCATTTCCCCTCCCTTCTTTGAGTCAAATTGAGGGCTGAGGGGAGGGAGTCTGATGTGCACAGCAACAGAAAGGCCCAGGAAAATACTGGCCGTCCTAAGGGCCCAGTCCAGCAACAGGCAAGGCGGAGAGGTCTGAGGCGTCATAGCTGTCTGTCACCCAAACTGTCGACCCAACCTCAGTCAGTATTCCTGAGGCAGGCACAAGGGTGAGAATATCTCAGTCATCGCTGGATTCTCCTGGTTCCTTTGTAGGAACTTCCTACAACCCTGGGGCTGGAGTATTCGCTGTTCAAGAAAAATAGGGGGCGTCTGGGTGGCTCAGTCGGTTAAGGGTCCGGCTTTGGCTCAGGTCATGATCTCACATTTCGTGGGTTTGAGCCCTGCATTGGGCTCTGTGCTGACAGCTCAGAGCCTGGAGCCTGCTTCAGATTCTTTATCTCCCTCTCTCGCTGACCCTCCCCTGTTCATGCTGTCTCTGTCTCTGAAAAATAAATTAAAAAAAAAAAAGAAAAGAAAAGAAAAATGGGGAAGTGGCCCCAGATGGTCATGCCACACTGTTAACAACAGAGAGCAGCATTGTGCTGCCTTTGCTTCCGAAAAGAGCCAACCCAAGAAGGTGCCAGCCTGGGCAGAGTGAGTAGCTCAGCCCCAAAACATCATCGTGCAGCAATTTGTGTACTATTTTATTATCTCAGCTTGATTTACTTGATTTTTTCAGGTTCCAGAATTCTCATCCAAAGGAGTAACTACAATAGAAAAAAGAAGAAAATGGAAACTACTGGCCTTCTTCATTTTCACTTTCTTTTGATTCTCTACATAGACACAAGCACAAAACACCAATATGTTCAATGCCAAATTATCTATACAGTAATTATTCACTTTGAAAGTTATCAACAACTCTTTACAGCTGGACTGAACCAAGATTATGACACAGGTAATGTCTTTTTAATATCTTATATTTGTACAGTGCTTCAGAATTTTAAATGGGCATTTGAATAAGTTAAAATACCTGAAATAGCCCTCTAAGAAATGTCAAGCAAACTTATCTCCTCTATTATACATACAAGAAAAGAGATTAAATGATTTCTCCCAAGATCTCCCAGCTAATAAATGGTGAAGCTGTGACTAGAACCCAAACATTCTGATGCTGCGTCCAAGGTATTTCCTTTCCATTATTTACTGGACCAGATGACCCACAAGGCATTTACTTCTTAAATTGTGAAATTCCAAGATCCAGTAATTTGTTTTGTCATTTCCAAAAACTGGACATTAATACCCTCATTTACCACCTGGCTGCACAAAGACCTCTTTTCCGAGCCACGTACGTCCACCTTAATTTCAACGCTGCCCAATACCTGTCTACCTTTTCTGATACACTCACTCCCTTTTAGAGTTCTATGTTCAGAGATTTTCTAGACCAGCACTGTTCAAAAGAAATATGTTAGTCACAAGTTTGATTTTAAATTTTCTATTAGCCACATTGAGAAGGGGGAAAATAACTTTAATAATGTATTTTATTTAACCCAATACATCCAAAATATTATTTCAACATGTAATCAGTATAAAGACTGAGATATTTTACAATAGTCTTTTTCATATTCAGTCTGCATATTTTAGAATCACAGCACAGCTTAGCTCAACTTAACTATGTTTCAAGTGTTCAGTGGTCACATATAGTTACTAGCCACTTCTGAATGATGACTATTTAAATGAGCTTTCATGCCCTAAGACAAATAAGTCACCTAACATGAATTTTTATACCTATGGAGGAGCTTTTTTTAGGTATTTCAAGTTGCACTGTATAAGGTCCTGTCAGCCCCAAGATCCCTTGAAGTATTTGTAGTGCTAAAGTCTTGGACCTTAGTTCAAAACCTGCCCTGCCCTTAACTGGCCATTTGACACCGAGAAACTAACTTAGCCTCCCTGATTAACTAACTTAACCAGAATACTATTATTTATTTATGATATTATGAGAATTATATTTAATTATATATATATATAAAGCACCTATTAGGATACTTGTCACACACAGGAATCATTCAACAAACAGTAACAGTAAGTCTGGGATTGTGATGCCTCCTGTTTTGGTTTTCTTCTTCAATATGACTTTGGCTATTCAGGGGTTTTGGTGGTTCCATACGAATTTGAGGATAGTTTGTTCTAGCTGTGAGAAGAATGCTGGTGCAATTTTGATGGGGATTGCACTGAATGTGTAGATTGCTTTGGGTAGTATTGTCATTCTAGCAATATCCATTCTTCCAATCCATGCATGGAATGCTTTTCCATTCTTTGTGCCTTCTTCAGTTTCCTTCATAAGCTTTCTATAGTTTTCAGCATACAGGTCTTTTACATCCTTGGTTAGGTTTATTCCTAAGTATTTTATGGTCCTTGGTGCAATTGTAAATGGGATTCTGTCTTTATTTCTCATTCTGTTGCTTTATTATTGATATATAAAAATGCAACGATTTCTGTACATCGATTTTGTATCCTGTGACTTTGCTGAATTCTTGTATCAGTTCTAGCAGTCTTTTGGTGGAGTCTTTCAGGTTTTCTATGTAGAGTATCATGTCATCTGTGAAAAGTGAAAGTTTGACTTCTTTGCCAATTCTGATGCCTTTTATTTCCTTTTGTTGTCTGATTGCTGATGCTGGGACTTCCAGCACTATGTTAAACAACAGTGGTGAGAGTGGACACCCCAGTCGTGTTCCTGATCTCAGGGACTCTGAGTTTTTTTCTCAGTGAGGATAATACTAGCTGTAGGCTTTTCATATATGGCTTTCATGTTTAAGAATGTTCCTTGTATCCTTTCTTGAGGGTTTTTTATTCAGAAAGGATGCTGTATTTTGTCAAATACTTTTTCTGTATCTATTGACAGGATCATATGTTCTTATCCTTTCTTTTATTAATGTGATGTATCACATTGATTTGTAAATATTGAACCAGCCCTGCACCCCAGGAATGAATCCCACTTGCTCATGGTGAATAATTCTTTTTATATGCTGTTCAATTTGATTTGCTAGTATCTTGTTGAGAATTTTTGGATCCATGTCCATAAGGGATATTGGCCTGTAGTTCTTTCTTGTGGGATCTCTGTCTGGTTTGGGAATCAAAGGAATGCTGGCTTCATAGAATGGGTCCGGGAGTTTTCCTTCCATTTCTACTTTTTGGAACAGCTTGAGAAGGACAGGTATTAACTCTGCTTTAAATGTCTGGTAGAATTTTCCAGGGAATCCATCTGGTCAGGGACTCTTATTTGTTGGGAGATTTTTGATAACTGATTCAATTTCTTTACTAGTTATGGGTCTGTTCAAATTTTCTATTTCTTCCTGTTTGAATTTTGGTAGTGTGTGGGTGTGTAGGAGTTTGTCCATTTCTCCCAGGTTGTTCCTTTCATAATAATTCCAGAGATACAGAATAGAGAATAAAGAAGGAGAGTATGTATCAAGAGAATAGATGAAATATGTCTGCTTAAACAAAAAAACGAGAGTAGCCAGACTAGAGGAGGGAAGAGAAAAGAAGGAGAAAAGGAAGGAAAACTATACCTATACAATAAGAACTGTCCAAGAATTAAACTAGGCAAAGCAATAGCACTGGCTGGAGGAGGGGCCGTCTGGCTCCTCAGCATCTATCCGGCTCCAGTAGATACACAGTTACCAGGCCTGGAGGGCGTGGTTTGGTTTAGACAGTCCCGCCTCCACTGTCGGTCCCACCTAGGAGGTGCTGGGGAGAAAAATGGCAACCCCCCAGTCTTCCCTCAACGACCCGGGTGTCCCAAACCACTCTGTTCCAGCCATCCCCACTGTGCCTCAGACCAAAACAAGGCGGCTTGTCTCACTCCGCCGCTGACTCTTGTGCCTGGCGCTTGGCTGGGATTTAAACTCTCACTCCTCTTGCCCCGGTCCTGGGGAGGCGCCACTCCACGCCATATGTGGTCCCTGGCTGGCGGATGCAGGTAGGCTTTGTCCTGCCCCACAGCACTCCAGGAAGGGGGCTGCTTTCTCCCACTGCAGACTGCGCCTCTGAACTAGTTACCAAGCCCTGGGCTGGGGCCCCTCCTTCCCAGGTGGACTATCGGGGCATTGGGTCCCAGTCCAGAGAAAGCCGGGCAGTTAGAGATAATGTTTTTCCATCCTGGTCTGAGGTTTTTCTCTTGTTCAGATACACTCCTATGCTTCCCCAGCCCCTCTCTCTCTTCCCTTTGTCTCTGCAGAAGGGGATCCTTCCCCTCCGTTCATTTTCTCTCTCCCAGTTCGCACACACCTGTGGCCCATCAGGTTGTCCCGGTGGTTCCCTGGAAGCACAGCTGTTTCTTTTCCTCCCCGACTCTTGGGGTTCAAAGTCCTTTGGCTTCAACACTTCTTTGTTGAGGTACAAGGGAAGTTCGGATCCCCCTACTTCTCCGCCATGTTCTCATGATTATATTGTTAATGTTAATTGGTTTCCCTTGTTTTCCATGTCCTTAATGAGGCAGTTGTAACAACACAATGTCGAGGAAGGAAGCAATAAGCAAACAACCTTCCAGTTTCAATCCAGGCATTCATCACTCCAGCTCTTGCTGGTTCTCATTTTTCTTTTTCCCTGGAGGAAGGACCAGAAGGTGGTGCCAGTGTCCGTTCGAACTGCTCTCCGGTGTGGACCTGTGCAAGACACTCAGGTCCTCTCGCTTCCTCTCTTGTTGGAGGGGCAGTCTGCAACACAAAAGGGGGGTGTGGGTGTGGGTGTGTGGGAGGTTTTTCAGGCCCAGCAGCTGGTCCCAGCTGGCCACCCCACCCTACACACACCCCTTGGGCTGAGCCTCCTTTTCAGTGGAGCACCACCCTGGGGGGCTTGCCCCGGGTGCAGCCTCAAGTTGCCACCACTAAGTGCTGCGCCGCAGCTGCAGGGGGAACAAGTAGAAAGACTCTGAAGTGGGTAGGTACTCCGTCTAGATCACCCCACACTGCAGTTTCTCCAGGAACCCCTCCCAACAAACCCCTTTTAAAAATGTTTTAATTTAGGGGTGCCTAAGTGGCTCAGTTGGTTAAGTGTCCTCCTCTGATTTTGGCTCAGGTCTTGATCTCATGGTTTTTGAGCTCAAGCCCTGCCTGGGGCTCTGGGCTGATAGTATGGATCCTGTTGGAGATTCATTCTCTCTCTCTTTCCCCCTCTGCCCCTTTCCCACTTACACACTTGTCCACTCCTTCTCCCTCTCAAAATAAACAAACTTAAAAAAACTGGTAAATAAATGTTTTAATTTAAATTTTCATCATTGTATTTTCACTCTGCTGAGCTTCGAAGGTCATGTCATAGAAGCATCTCTGAGCAGAGTCCTGTTTACCTGGCGTGCCGTAATCAGTGTTGCTACCTTAAGCTAGAAGGAAAGTTATAACCGGCTTTCTCTTCTGATATGTTTCAAATAAGATAACCCAATGCAGCTTCATCAAGTAAGGCTGCTGCAGACTGTGAGGCCATATAAATGCTGTTTTTTGGAAGATTAGATTGCATAATTCCAAAGTCGTGGACATCTGTGGTGTCAGGCAGATGAATGAACAAAAGATGAAGTCACATGCCAATGAGCAAAGTGGGGGGTGGGTGCAGGCGATCTTTCATCTGAGGAGCAAAGAAAGGGCTTCCCTTCAGGACATACACATTACGCACCCTCTTCCTCCGGAAACTGAAACCACAGCTGCAGTTCTGAACTCTAAGGTTGGACTGGCTGCTGGGAGATCTGCCTGAAAAAAAACAGGCTTCACAAGAGCAGGGCAGGCATTTTGCTCTTTGCCACATCCAACCTTAGGGTTTTTTTTTATCTTCTCTCAGAAGATGGAAATGAAATCATACCAATACTAGCAAGAACAATTGTCTTTATTTTTCTAAATTGATTTTTTTTCCCTTTAAACTCTTCTTTCAGTAAACAAGGGCATCCCAAGGCCCTCTTTCATTTTTTTTCCCCAGGTAATAATGTTTGTATGTCAGCATTCATCCGAAGAAGAGAGCCTGTCTGGGATCTCAGTGCCACAGCTGATCAGTACAGCCTTGGGTATTCATATTGATCTCATTAAGATGAAAGCCCAAGAATACCTTATTTCCCCCAAGAGCCCTGCTCTGGCTTCCTTAGATAGGATTCTCTGTGAGTACATGTGAATTCCATCACATGCAATGTTGACCCCCTGTTACCAGGAAGTTAGTGAATTATACATCTATCTTATAAAATAATACTTATTTTTGTCATTGATTGACTTCGTACCTGTGTCAGGGGCTCTTGTCAGCGTTTTACATTATTTCCTTTTTAAAAAAACTATTTATTTATTTTTGAGAGAGAGTGAGAGCATGCAGGCTAGTGAGGGAGGGGCAGAGAGAGGAAGAGAGAGAGAATCCCAAGCAGTCTCTGCACTGTCAGCATAGAGCCTAACATGGGGCTTGAACCCACAAACCATGAGATCGTGACCTGAGCTGAAATCAAGAGTCAGATGCTTACCTGACTGAGCTGCTCAAGCGCTATCCCCATATTATTTCTTTTAATTCTCATCCCACAGATGAGAAAATTCAAGCAGAGATATGGAGTAACTTCCAGAAGTTCTGATATGAAGCCACATCTCTCTTGCTGCATGAGGGGAGCTGCCTTTGTTAAACTGGTGTCCAAAAAACAATTTCCCAATATATGTTAAGATTAACTGAAGTGGATGCGAAGCAGTATAATTATATTAAAAGAAATTTACACCTGGTAGAAAATTCAGAGTGTCAATCTGTCCAACCCCTTAATTTCTAGATCAGGAAACTGAGGCTCAGAAATCTTAAGTTACTGTAAAAGTGTATGCAATAAAGAGAAGCAGAGTCTAGACTTGTACTGTGTACTGTACACAAAAGTGTACTGTGACCGTCCACCTTGTTCCTTTAAGACAAAGTATACCAAGTATCCCCAGTCAGGCGCTCGGGGCTGACAGGAGGCAGGGAGCCTCGGTGCTAAGACTTCACTACTGCTTTGCATCCACAAGCTATGTGACACCATGTCAATCACTGAGCTTCCTGGGTCTCAGGGTTCTCTTTTGTAAAATGGGAATGACATGATTCTACCTATCTCACAGAGCTTCTGTGAAAATAGTTCAATAATGGATATGAAGGCATTTGAAAAGGGAAAATGTACTATTGGGTGTATGACATAACTATTATAAAAAAGTGAGTTAAGGAATATTTTCTTGGTTAAGATATGGGTTTGGCTGACATAATATCCAAAATCACAGTTATTCAACAAATTAGAAGTTTATTTCTTTCTCATGAATCATATCCTTCTTTTGTTTACTGCTCTGCCTTCCCTACGGGTTGGTTTTTCCGCATGGTCCAAGTTGGCTCATCTCCCCAGCATCAAAAAATGAAAAGACAACCCACAGAATGGGAGAAAGTATTTACAAACATAAACCTGTTCAAGGACTCGAATCTAGAATGTGTAAAGCATTCTTACAACTCAAAAATTAGTAACTCAATTAAAAGTAAGTAAGGCATTTGAGAAGACATTACATATCCAGAGAAGACATACAAAAGGCCAATAAAAGGATGCTCAACATTATTAGTCAGCAGGAAAGGCAAATCAAAACCACACTGAGCTCTCACTTCATATCCATTAGGTGACTAAAATCACAAAGGTGGACAATAATAAGGACTGACAAGGATGTGAAGACAGGAACCCTCATTCACTGCTGGTGTGAATATAAAATGGTGGAGACCTTGTAGAAAACAGGGCGGCATTTCGTTCAAAAGCTCTCCATAAAGTAACCACATGACCCAGCAACTCCACTTCTATGTCTACACCAAAGAGAACTGAAAACATATATATGCAACCCAAAAAGCATGTACACAAGTTTTCATAACACTACTATTCACAATAGTCAAAAGTAGGAAACAATCTAAATGTCCATCAACTGACGAACACCCTTTTGTATTGTTGGTAGGAATGCAAACTGATATAGCCGCCCTGGAATACAGTGTGGAGATCCCTCAAATAATTAAAAACAGAACTACCTTATGACCCAGCAATAGCATTACTAGGAATTTATCCAAGGGATACAGGAGTGCTGATACATTTTTTCTTATGTTTATTTATTTTTGAGAGACAGAGAGACAGAGCATGAGCAGGGTAAGGGCAGAGAAAGAAGGAGACACAGAGTCTGAGGCAGGCTCCAGGTCAGCACAGAACTCGACACGGGGCTCTAACTCATGAACTGCCAGATCATGACCTGAACTAAAGTCGACCGCTTAACTGACTGAGCCACCCAGGTGCCCCAGAACTTGGATATGATTAAGACTTATTCTGGAACACCAGTGGCTCACACAGCCAGCTGACTGTCAGCCCAGTGTTGAGTGATCTTTAATCAAATCTTCCTTTCTTTTTGTGTTGTTAGGGACTTAAAAATCAACACAAAATATCAAAAATAAGGAAAACAATTTTCTTAGTGAATAAGCATAAACCAGAGTACGGACACAGTTGATCATCTGCAAAGAAATTTTACATATAGAAATAAATTCTATCCTATTTACACAGGCAAGAAGTTATCATCTTTTTATGCTGCTCTATTTTTAGCCTTTATAGGCATATGAGAATACCTAACAGTACCATTGGCTATATATTCTTTAATAGTTTACCCTAAATTCACCTTTATCAGAAGAAGTAATAAAAATTTTCTTGTTTCTATGACGTGAAGATGGCCAGAGCTAAACTATCATAGTGACAGGAGCATAGATAATCCATCTTCCTAAATGTTTACATTTCAAACAGATGACTTCCAGGCCTCTTTTTTAAAAATCCTGAGGTTTATAGTTGACAAAAGGCTAACTTAGGAAGAGGTTTAAAAAAATATGCACACACACACACATCTTCATTTATATACAGCTTTCACTAGATGAGACCAACCGACCCAGTGTAAACTGCAAGGTGCTTAGCATCTTTTGTATCACCTCAAAACACCAGCAATGTCCATTCCCCCTCTAGCCCCTTGCCCCAAGCACCGTGGCAATAACAAGACAAGGAGTGTGAGCAGGAGGGCGGGAAAGAATGCTCTCCAACAGTTTCAAATACCTCCTGCAAGGGGATAACACAAAGCTAAGTGACCGGCTCATCTGGACTGGCTGATACTTTTCTCCTTTAACGTTCTCATGTATAGCACTGACCATCCCATGTCTTAGGAAACCCATTGGCTCCGGGCAAACTGGAATGGCTAGCACCCTACCACCCCACTGTACAAACAGACAGACAGACAGACACACACCATACATATTAATAATCATCTGATTACATGCGTGTGTTCACTTAGGGCAAAATAAAAAGGTTTTAAATGGGAGAAATCTGAGTTTGGATTTTGGTTCTGTGACTAAGGAAAGTGCCATAACACCTGTGGTTAGCAGGTCTTTGGTTTGTTGAAGTGAATAAAAATGGTGTATCCTGTCAGGACAAGTGTGAGAATACAGCAGCTAGTAAACGGCTTAGCCTCTTGCTTGAATTCAGGCCTCAGTTCTTCACCAAAGTTCCCACATCAATTTATAGTTATCTTTCTTTAAAGAAATTCTTATTGTGTCCCAAGTGTTAATATATCTGTATCCCAACTAAAACAGGAGACTTCGTGAACATGAATTTTGCCTTTACAGTTTTTAACACAGTGGTTGGCAGATAGAAGGTTTTGCTCTATAAGGAAGGATTTGTCAGTAGCTGTATAATTAATACCCTGTACTTTTACCAGCTCTCACACAGCTGAGCCTTCTCCAGAGCTCCTATTGTGACATCCTGGTGCTCCTAATTAGCTTTCTTTGGCTGGATATTTTCTTATGAAGGAATCTACCACCATGTACAGAAGTTACCCCTATTTACTGGGCATATGTGTCTGTAGTGAGAGCTGCATGAGGCTACCCTAATGGTGTGATTTCAGGAGGATTTTATCCACCCAAATGTTTCGCCTGTGGGCTGATAACCAGTGCCTCACAATCTATTTCCTTTGCACTAGTGAAATGTAAAATCCCCAAAGAAGGTGTATTCGTGAAGCTTCCTTAGTCATTTTTCCTTGGTGGGAATCCCTTACCTGCATTCAGCCTTGAAAGTAGGTCTTGGAAAGCAGTGGGTGGGGAGACTAAGAAGAGAGTGGTTCTGGAGGAATTCAAGGGCACCAATGGTCATGAGCAGTTTCCACAGGCCCCTGACACAGAAGATGAGGACCTCACACTGCTACCTGCTATGCAGCCTGAGTCTGCACCTTGTGCACATGTGCAGTTGACTGTTATCCCCAACTGTATTCTATGATTTAGTTGGGCTAAGCACACAGTTGTTGCTTAAGAAAAAAAATACTTCTGCTTGACATGATGACAGTTGTTCCAGAAAAACACTCTGCAGAGTGTTGACATCATGCAGCTGGAAGGATGGGACATTTAATTACGCTTATAGAACACAACCCTTTGAATTAAATAATTTACCAGTATAGTGCTGGTCAATGTCCTTGAGCGCAGTTCTGACTGATGAATCACTATCCTACGGCCTGGCTCTGTCAGTCTTAAGTGCCCCAAATAGGGAATAATGTAGCTGAGTTGGGGGAGTATGGGTGCAGGAGAAGGTTGTGTGGTCCAGGAAAGGAAAGGAAGAAGTAAAATTAAATGACAAAGAGCCTGTCCTAGGGTTAAGTTAATGCTGCTAAGGAGCAATTCTCCTGAAACTTTTCCACCCAACAGATGGGGCTGGCCACCATCCCACCCCTTTTCTCATTGAAACTTTTCAATTAAAATTTATTTTTTAATGTTTATTTATTTTTAAGAGAGAGTGCAAGTGAGGGGGGCAGAGAGAGAGGGAGACACAGAAACTGAAGCAGGCTTCAGGTTCTGAGCCATCAGCACAGAGCCTGATGCAGGGCTTGAACTCACAAGCTGTGAGATCATGACCTGAATTGAAGTCAGACGCTTAACCAACTGAGCCACCTAGGCGCCCCTCAATTAAAATGTAAAACTATGTATGATTTTTATCAAAGAAATCAGTGATAAGAGTTGCCACATAGAATACCACATGCCCAGTTAAATTTGAATTTCAGATAAACTAGGAATAATTTTTTAGAGTAAATGTGTTCTAAATATTGCATGGGACTTATACTAAAAAATCAATCATCACTTACCCAGAATTCAAATTTAACTTGGTTTTCTGTGTTTTTATTTGCTAAATCTGGCAATGCTAGTCAATGAAGTATAGGATTCATTTTGTGGAAATCCACATTACAGCTAACTTCCATGCAAATACCTTTAAGGAGACACAACCCCTAATTTACATACACACCACACCACAAAATGCAGACAACTCTTTGTTTAATGTGATTCATGTTGTTTTGATGACCTTCAGGTCAAATTCAGATTCATAGTTACAAGCTCCATTGGCTAGTTTTATCTGTGTGACACTTGAGGCTTCCTTTTTGCTGTGAAGCATTAGAAGCCATGTCTCTTGAAGTATTTGGCTCGTGCAAGGACATCATTGCAGAAATCACAGTTCAGGTCCTGGTTGCTTCTGATGTAGCCAGGACCCCCAGCATAGGCACAGAGTCCACCTGGAGTTTGTGAGATGGGTTAATGCTGACCCTACAAGCCCCTCACTGTAGGGTCTTAACAGCTAGCTTAGATTATCTTTCCGAATTGCTAAATGGGAGACAACTGAAGTTTGGGGGAATCTTGTATAATGTCTTGTATTTGTTCTTCTTAATTCCATGTTGTGAAACCACCAACCCTGGGTTACACTTACCTCTCAGGTACTGGTCAGGGGTCCAGGTTGGAAACCTGGTCTGGATTTCTTTGATTCTAACAGTCAGGACCTCGATTATCTGAGAAACCTGGGACTCACTAATCCTGGATGTGGGAACATAAAGGCCAGGATCCTAGAGAGAGGCAGAGGAAAAAAAGTTAAGTAAGCCATTTGGAAGGGTGACAGGACTTCATGGGATCAGTGTTGCTTTTTCATTTCCCTTCTTTTACTCTCCTCCTCTGGAAGAGCTAATGCTACCTTTAATCTCCTGGGGGAGAAAAAGTAAAGCTATAAGGTTTGGGCAACTGAAGGATGAGCAGACATTTTCAACTGCTTCATTGTAATGGTGAGAGGCAGAATTGAAAACCTAAAGTGACAGAGATAGTGGACATCCCAGTCTGATGCCTTCCTTCAATGCTGCAAATGCAAGCCCTCCAAACAGGTCAGAAAAGACATTTTCTATCTCTACTTGTAATTCTCCTTCCAGGTAATCTGAAAGTCTAAAAGTACTTTTAATTTTTCTTATACATCTTTGGTTACCATTCCACATAAGTTTCAACATATTTAGGAGAAATGTCTGACTCAGGACAATTCCTTCATCTTCAAAGTAGATGGACTGACTCATCCTTTTCCCAAGGACAAGATTTCACAGTGGAGGCAGAGCAGAGCATTGGAAATTATACTGACCCTAACATCGTCCATGTTGGTATTGGTGCCATTTCTGGATTTTCCAACTGGCATGTGACTCTGCAACAATGATTCCATCCTTCTTCACTTGGAAAGGATGGATTGCATGCCTTCCCCTCCCCCCATCCTCATTAGATTATTGGATAGGTCCCTAAATCAAAATAAGATAAAGCATTTGAAAGTACTTTTTTAAATTGCAAAGTGTCATTCTATATAGTAATAGGAAGCCAGTTTAAAGATCAATAAGGAGATCACATGCTCCTAAAAAGTAGAAAGATGACCACCATACTTAAAGGCTTCTCAACAATTACAACAATGTCAAATGCAATAGAAAAAAAATCACAGTGCCATTGTCTCCTTGCCATCATTGATTCCCCGGGACACAATTAATTCAACAGTGGGGTTAATGACCAGTTCCCTGGGAGTTTCTGTGAGACAAGTTGAGACCAGGCAGAATTAGTGCAAAAATAAAACTGGATCTTCAGAACTAGGAATTGTGTAGAAGGAATAAGAGGAAAAGGAATTCAATATTTGCTGAGGATCTGCCAGATCCTAAGCACATTTTCCCATTATTGCATTGAGTCTTCATAACAATTCTATGATGATGGCATCCTGTAGGTGAGGAAACTGAGGCCTAGGGAGATTAAATGAGATCATGTGGTTACAAAATAACAAAGATCCAGAATAGGGGACCACAGATGATATCCTAGAAACATAGCATAGTTGATTTTCAAAAGAAACCATGGCTCAAAACGAAGCAGTGATGTTGCTACCTGCATCAGGCGGAGCTGTGGCTCTCGCAGTGCCAGGGAGCGCCTTTCACTGTGTTCCAAAGAGCTGCGCTCCAGGGTTTCCACAATAACAAATGTGAAGGTGTCCCCTTAGCAGCATGCCATGCAGCACAACAACCATGTCATAACTGACAGAGGGTTACCTGCACAACCCCGATTCCATCGCCCCCGGTGCCCACCATAACGTTGCCACCGTGAGACCCCCTGGACAAGACACCAGCGATCACTGCAGGATCCATGCAGTACTTTTGGCCAACAGTACGAATCACAGGCTGATATCTCAGGAGGTACGGCATGTCTATTTCAGCCAGCCTTTCAGAAGCACGAACTCCTAAAACAAACACAGAGGAAGGATGTGGCTTGTGTGACTTATGCTGACATGAGAGCTCTAGAGGACAGAAATCATACTCCAAGGATCCGGGCAGGGGTCTAGGAACAAGAAGCCCATGTTTCAGTCTAAAATCCCTAGAGGACCTGAAAATATGATTCTTCTTTGAGCTTGAGTTGGCATCCACTAAGGTAGGGCCCTTTGTGGCTTCTAGTGCCTCTTGCTGGGCTCTCAGGGGCTGCTCTGGCCCACACAAGACAATTTCCTAGGCACAGGCACACTGGCCCCATCATATGCCTATCCGTGAGCTACGACAGGCACCAGACATGAAAGAGAGAATCCCTCACCCCCTCTAAGAAGTCATTGGAGTGTTTCCCTGACAGGTTTGCTCAGTCTTGCCCACCTTTGGTCCTTAAAGTGACATCCAGAAACTGCATGAGTTTAAAACATTGTAGAATAAAAAGGATGTGGGGCAAAATGAAAACTAATACTGATTTACCTGGCTGGCCTGCTTACCTTGTAAGAATTTTTGTGGTTTCAAAAGGACTCTCATCTACATTCTACTGACCAGTGTTTACAACAAAACTGTAAAGTAAGTACATTAAAGTCCTTTCAGTGGAGATGGAGGCGAGCTAAATGACTGGATGAAGAACCAGAGCACACACTCACACAAGGTCTTTGGACTCCATGTCTAGTGCTCTTCTGACCACTTGTTAGTGTGGGGCTGTGGAAAATAGTGGGAGCCAAAAGAATATGTTGAGAGGAACAAAATTTGTGGGGAAGGACAGGGAGACATGGGTGTGAGATACCAAGGGAAGGGACAAAATTCTGTCAAAGTCACCTTGCCAAAAGGAAGCACCTTCTGAGACAAAGAGAAGTGGAGAGTGAGGTGGACAATGAGATTATAAATACCACAGTAATTCAGGCCTTGACGTTTTCCAATCCCACAAGATGCCCCAGGGGTATTGAAGTTTCGGATATTTCCATAGCATCCCCAGTTGCTGCTTTCAGATGAATCTACAAATTGAGAAAATTTCAATGTAAGGCATTGAACTAGACTCATTTTGGTCATTTGTTTATGAACGAAGCACCATTAATAAAAAGAACTTTAAGTCAGTTACAACAATGGGGTGCCTGGATAGCTCAGTCGGCTAAGCATCCAACTTCGGCTCAGGTCATTATCTCACGGTTCATGAGTTTGAGTCCCGCATCGGGCTCTGTGCTGACAGGTCAGAGCCTGGAGCCAGCTTCAGATTCTGCATCTTGTTTTTTGTCTGCCCCTCCCCTACTCATGTTCTGTCTCTTTCTCTCTCAAAAATAAATAAACACTAAAAAATTTTTTTTTAATAAATCAGTTACAACAGGAACTTCATTCTGAATCAAAACACTTTTGAAATTTGCAGTACAGTGATTAGGAAATTATCTTAGAGACCTCCTTGATACAAAATTGTCACCTCTTATCCTGCAGGCATAAGGAACTGTTGGATACTCCTCACAGAGCCCTGGGCTGTCCAGTGTTGTTGAGTTGGTGTCTTGGACTCAAACCAGATGATCTGTTCCCTGTAACTGGTCCTCATCCTATATCTTAGGAGAACCCTCCGTGCTTCACCCTCAAATATTCCTGACTGGCTGGTCTGGTGAGATATTTATGGTTGTTCTAGAGAAACATGTATAAATCCTGGGCTTCCCTAGGATCTCAACCCAGACCCAAAGTAAAGCCACTGGGACTTGGAGCTGGCTTTCCCTGGTCTTCTAGATGGTGTGCTCATCTAGGTGGGTGCCTAAGACAGCTAAGAGAGGAGGACAGGTAGTGGGGCACAGGACCAGGTCTCCATGTTGGGCTCCCTCTTTCCACTTCTTCCCTTTCTCTGTTTGCCTTTCTTTCTCTCTCTCTTTTTACATTGCTATCATTCTAGGAAGGGGAGGTTTTTCACAAAGGCCACTGAAGAGAAGGGAATTCCCTAGTATTCATCATTCACGCCAGAAGAAGGGTGAACCAGTAACAAGATATCTATAGGGGCAAGAATTTGCTCATTGAGAGAATCATCTCAATATGATAAGCCTGTAAGGAATTCTCATTAGAATGCTCTTTTTTAATTTACTTTATTCTTTGCTCATATCATCAAATCTTCATAATTTGCAAATCTTTGGAAATAAATCTACTACACATCATTATATGTGTATTGTATATTTATATAAATGTCTTTTAAGGTTCTGTTTTTTTACTATGAGCTTCTTGTGGTTGATATCTGAAAATATTAATATTTTGGAGTACATCTACTTTACAAACTTTTGATAAATAATCTGAAAGAAATATGGGCATGAAGAGACCTCATCTTTTATAAGTATACTGAGAACTAAATAAGCTGATGTGTCCTTTTTTTTATTTTTTAATCAGTACATTTTTATATTTCTAATTGGTGACAATACCCTAAATATTGTAATTGGCTATGTCATTCATTGCTCCCTGCCCCATAGCCACTCCCTAGTCACATTAAATGCTCCTTAAAGTTTCTTATATTCCCAAAATATCTTGTTGAAATTTAAAAATACTTGTTAAATACATGGATCAATCAACAAATGAATGAATGTAAGACCCTATCTGAGAAATAATCAGAATTTACAATCAGGAAAAAGTTTGCTTCTCCTGAGAAACCATGTTTCCTCCTTTTATTAATCAAAAAACATCCACTTTTCCCTTTGCCCCAGCTGCAAAAAACCTTAAGACCAAATCTGAAATTCAAGCATAGCAACTATGTCAGCCTCAGTGGTTAGCTTAGACACATGTCCTTGATCTCCTTCAGGCTAGTTTTCTATTTGAAATTGATTTAGTCTTATTACAGGAAGCCATCTCAATCCTTCTACAGTACCTAATGAGTACTTATCAATGATGTGTATTTGAAGTCCAACTTCCAGCAATGCTGTTTTAAGCCCGCCTACATTCTGGAGATCCCCCCTTCTTTTGTGGTTTATCTGGAAAGAAGCTATTTTTCAGTGCCTGTTATTAAGTCCAGTATTTGTTGGACAGCTTAGGAAAAAAACAGTATTTTCTACTGCAGTTTCAACTATCAGAAATATCTTTCTGTTCCTGTGCTTACTCTTCCCATCTCCAAAGTCATGTGGGAGACTCTTACTCACCAGTAAGGGCCAGGAGACCCACAAGCAGCCACCGCACAGACATATTGATGAGCTGGCTCTACAGGTCCTAAAATGAGTTTAGAATAGAAATTAACTCAAAGATGTGAAAGCACCGATTGTCACCATAACATAAGTAATATTTCTATGGAAAGAGGTTAAAAAAAAGGAATAAGTTTCCCCACATCTGAACTAAGAAAATTAATTATTTGAATCATAATAAGAAAAGTGAAAGGAAGATGTGTACTCCATCCATCCTTTTAATTAGTTTAAAAATGCTGATGCTCCTGCTTGGTCCACAGGGACTCACCATACCACCAAGTTACTGGATAATAATTATTTCAAGAAGCCAAGAACTTTGATTCTCAACACTGAGAAACATAGTGAGCTGAATTCAGATGCTGGAGAACAAATGTTTGATGCGTGTGCCTTCTCTCAGTTGTAGCCCTTTCAGTATCAAAAGATAATGTGAAAAGGGGAATTTTATATTAGTGTTTCTCTTCATTTGGGTTCTTTTTTGTTTGGTATAGAGGAAAGGTTATAGTTCCTTCAGTGTCTTGAAACATACTCTGCTTTGGTTGGAGGAAGGAATTGGTAGACCTTTCTCACTGCTCTAATCCCCCTGCCTGAGAATCTCAGACCCCTTTGGCCACCTTAAGCCATGCTCCCCATTCCGCTTCTGCAAAGCTCCTGTGCAGGAGAAAACCTGAGCCAGAACCTGGGGAGACAGAGACCCAGGTTGATTCCACCAGCAAAGTCAAATTCCCATGAAGACAGGTCAGACTTCAAGGGGCCGGAATTGTACTCATAAGGTGCTCACTAGCTGGGAGAAGTGATATACAGTCAGCATCAAGCACTTGCACTCACCCACTTTCTCTCTTTCTCATCCCAACGATTTCTGTAACCACCTTCCACATGTGCAAAGAGCCCTGGTTCTCCCACTAGCTGCCTAATAATTGGGAAAATGCCACCCAGGATAGTTGACTCCACGCAATGCTGGAGGAGCTGGCTTCTGCCCCCAAAGCCTCGACCTCCCACCAGCCCCTCCCACTGCAGGATGTTCCTCATCCTCTCCCTAAGTCAACTGAGCCTGGTTACCTATCATTTAAAATTATTCCTATCATTATAAGTAGGAGTGTGCATATAAATACAGCACTCATCTCTTTTGTTTTGAGGTTATTCTTTTTTTAATGTTTTATTTATTTTTGAGATAGTATAAGCAGGGTAGGAGCAGAGAGAGAGAGAGAGAGAGAGAGAGACAGAGACAGAGACAGAGACAGAGGATCCAAAGCAGTCTTTAAGATGACACCAGCAAGTCAATGTGGGACTTGAATTCACAAACCATGAGATCATGACCTGAGCCAAAGTCAGACACTCAACCAACTGAGCCACCCAGGCATCCCTTGAGGTTACTTTTATGGGTGTTTCCTTCCAAACACCCAGGAAGAGATTATGTCTCAAGATAAAGGAGAGGTATTAAGAAAGTCATTTGAATTAAGTCAATTATACCAAGCAATTGTATGCTCCTCAGACATGGCCATTTGTTTTGTTTTGTTTTTCTTCCCCACAACTAAGATGGTGTACCTGATTTCCCTCAGTTGAGCAGAAAATGCCATGTTTAGTCCCAACACCAGAAAGATATAGGAATGTGGAATTTTAGCTGGGTCTGCAAAAATTCTCAGGTTCAAACACCCAACAGGAATCGTTTATTATGTATCCACTGAGCCCCTGAGATTGAATGAGAGAGGACACTGAGTGCCAGTAAAAAGAATGGAGAAAGATCCACTTAAGTGGATTCATACAGTGTCATGAAAGTTTATCTTCACAGAGGCTTCTCACTGACTTTTTGGAAAGAACATTGCAGGAAAAAAGTACTGCTGGAGTCCAGATGCCAACCAAGGGCATTTTGCTCTAGCTGCCGCTTTTCCAGGGAACTGCTGTTTTTCTTGGAAACCCAACTGGAAAAGGAGTTAGTTTTCATTGCAACATGAAAGCTACCTCACATTCCAAGAATGGAACTAAAGCTCTGTTGAGCAAGCGCTTGAATGAAGAGTCTATGTAATTATGCATGTTAATTATTTAGAAATACAAAGTTACTTTTATTATGTTTTAATTGCATCAGGAAAGGGCAACAAGTGACAATGGCAATAAACATAGCATATTAAAGTAACTCAAACTCTGTGACTTAATCTTACAGATGCTGAAAAGCACTCTGTGTTTTAGAAGGGACTGTTTAGAAGTCATTGCTGGAGTGTGCTTAAGGAGTATCCATTGGTTACTTAGGGCTAATCTTTTAATACTTGGGGCTCCCTGCACTGAAAACTATTATTAGAATGTCAAGAAAAGACAGCACAGTGCTCATAATTAATGCCAAGCACAGTATCTCTGGTGGCATCTCTCTTCTTCCTTCCTGAAGAGCAAAACAGTGACAAACAGCACAGGTGTCAACAAACTGGATGAGCAGCCTGATGGACACGCTGAAAACAAACAACCAGAGCATCCCTTGGGGCCAGTTCAAGTTCCTGGTGGCCTCTACCCACCTTCCCTCTGCTGAATGCTTTGTAATTCCCAAAGCATTGGTTAAATTTATAAGGCATAATAGACCATATCTTCCTCCCTTAAGCAATTTTTCTGGAAAAGATGGAAATAAAGGTCTTTGTAGTTCTCTCACCACAGAACTCATGTTCCTTTTCCATGAATGCTCTCCCAGGTCTTCACCAGAAACCTTAAACCATAGCCACTACATGTCCTTAGAGCCTTCCAGCCAGCCTGGAAAATGTGTTGTTTTAGCACGCTGAGGTGCTGGGGAGGAGGCTGACCCTGCCTCATCATGGTCCCCCACATTTGATGCTAGAGAAATTGAGGACTGCTCTACACATGCATGTTAGATAAGTCTCATACTCCGCACTGTGTTGTTGCCCTGCTTTTACTGCTAACTTGTCCTTCCCTTTCCTTGTTCCAAACGGGCTGATAGGCCTTTCCAGTAGCATCTCATTTTAGTCATACACACTCTTGCTGCCCTGTCTTTTCCCTTCCTCCTCACAGTGACACCCCAACCCATTGCCCTGCAGATGGCTATCCACCAACAGGCCTAAATTAAAAGAATAGTGATGACAGTCACAAATATCAAATGTTTCTGCTACTATGATCATGTTTTCTTGAGAAAAACCTAGCTTTTAGAGTAAAATTTAAGGCTCTTTCTGAACTCACTTTTTGCAGAATTGCATGGTCTGTGGATATGCATATTTCCTGAATTTGAATTGTGAACAGTTTACCAGCCCCAAAGAGCTTGGAGGTGTGATGGCATCTCTTCACTCTCTGCAGGCAAATCCAGGCAAATCCTTTCTTCTCTCTCTGTGGGCATCTGTGCCCTATTGTCCTCATTTTGCCCATCTGGGCAAAGTCTTTCCAGAGCTGAGAACTCCAGAAAGGCTCCTTTCCTGGTCTTGGGAGCTATCCCTAGAATATTCCTTTCCGAACAAAGATCAAACAAAAGAGGCCATGGCCTCTGTTAATCTGCTTTAGGCTTGTCTCTCCTTTTACTCAGCCAGGCTTAAGCTGCTAACCATGTTGACGTTAGCTCCTTCAAGGCTTCCAGAGAAAATAGGATTCTATTATAGAGCCATTATGTAAGGTGTATGAGGATAATGGGCCTTGTCAGGAATGTGATGGTGCGGGAGAGATTGCTACCTGGCAAAATACCAATACCTCCATCTTTTGGCTGTGTTGTTGTTGTTTAATTTTTATTTTTTTATTTTTAAAGATGGGGGGAGGCAGAGACAGAGGGAGAGAGAGAATCCCAAGCAGGCTCCATGCTGTCAGCACAGGCCCCATCTCAGGGCTGGATCTCACAAACCATGAGATCATGAGCTGAGCTGTGGTCAAGAGCCACCCAGACACCAGTCAATCCTTTGGCTTTGAATTCACAGCACAGACATCCTATTGAGCCTATCACAGCTTCTGCTAAATGTACATTTATTTCTGTTCTTTGTTTTGCAAATGCTCACAAATCCAAAAGTAACTATATACTTGCATTAACAGAAATCTATATTTTTATAAGAATAATAATGAACAGAAAAAAATCATCCCATCATCTACATAATTTTTTATAACTTGGGCTTTCCTTGCAAGGTCCTTAAGTTTTTATCCTACTCCAAATTCTTTTGTTTACTTAGTAGCAAAGACACCATCATTACAAATTGATCACCATGACTGGATCTTTCATTCTAAAGAAGCCTGAAAGTAAGTTCCCCCAGTCCATCTTATACTCACCTGTCTTCTGTTACCTCTTGTCCTTAGAGGCAAGTCAGTCCGCAATGCTATATATAGAGTCCCTGTCCTGCTTCCTCTCTTTAAAAGTGTTGACTTCATCCTCTTATGAAAAGATTTATGGCTAAGTCTTACAAGTTATAGTAATAATCACAATAATTACAAATACTTTGAACTTATATAGGGCCTTTTATTCAAGAATGTCCTGGCATTTTGCAAACAGTAACCAATTAGTTTCCTAGCACGCCTTAGAGGCAGATCATAGTTTGTAGATTCATGTTGATGCTTTCAATCCAACATTTGCTTTTATTTTTACCAGTTCCTAGGAATAGGAGAAGGGAAGGAAGGAAGGAAAGAAGGGAGGAAGGAAGGGAGGGAGGGAGGGAGGACAGAAAGAAAGAAAGAAAAGAAGGAAAGAAATAAAGAAAGAAGGAAGGAAGGAAGGAAGGAAGGAAGGAAGGAAGGAAGGAAGAAAGAAAGAAAGAAAGAAAGAAAGAAAGAAAGAAAGAAAGAAAGAAAGAAGAGGAAGAAAGAAAAGAGAGAAAGGAAGGAAGAAATTGAATTTGGAATATCAAAAACTCATTCTTGATCAGTATTTCAGACAAGGAGAACCACACCTTAGACAAATTGAATGATGTTTTTATATACACCTAGTACATACAGTTTATTCCTATATTCAATAAATACTTTGACAGGTTTTATATGAAGTTTCTAGAAAGGACTCTTTGCCCGAGGTTGCCCAAGGGATGAGCTTCATAACCAGAAGAAGGAACTCCCTCTATTACCAACCACTCCCTTTGCCCCATCTCTACTGAATGACTTGATTTTCCCTCAACACAGCCCCATCATTTGCTCTATGCCTTCCTACAGGCTCTTCCCCCTGCCTGAAATGCCCTTTGGAACAGGGTCTATGACTCATGTGTCTTTATAACCCCACCCTAACACCCCGCCTGACACATAGGAGCTACTCAATAAAACCCCTGAAATAAATGGCTTCCTCATTGCTAACTTGTTTATAATGTCTCCTCTGCATCCCCTGCCTTCTCCTCCTGCCTTCACCTTCACACAACTAGAATGTAAGCTCCATGCAGTGACCTTGGCTGCTTCATTATGACTGAGTCCTCAGAGCCCAGATCAGAGTCTGGCACCTTATGGGTGTTTGATACATATATCTTGAATCAATGAGAGCATGAAGAATTCCTACAACCTCACCCAGCAAGACTCACATTGGGTCCCCAGTGCCAGGTCCCAGGATAAGCTTTCATTGTTCATGTCCCATGCAGGCAGCCCTGTGGATATTTCTATCACAGCACCTGTGACACATTTTTTTTTTTGCTAGTCTGAAAACAACTGGAGAGCAAAGATGGGGTCTTTTTCCCTGTACCCCCAAATATATCAATAAATGTTTATGGAAAGAATAAGTGGATTAATTAATGGATACTTATGACTTGGGAAGTCAGTGACTGGGCAGTCAGACTTTGGGCATTAGGATTTTGTTGCTCTCTACCAGTGCCTGAGTGGTTGAGGTCACAAGAATGCAAGACACTGTGAGCAAGGATGGATCCAGACCCAGAGACCTAGGTAGTTCCTGAACTTTAAATTTGGGAAAGAGGATATGAGAATGCTTGTCTCCTCTCTGTTATTGGCAGAGTTGGAATATAAAACAGAGCAATAATGTACTCTAACACCGTATCCTTACAAAAAAAAAAAAATAGAGCCCTTTTCATTTTGTCTAGCACACACCAACAACAAAAATATATTATAGTGTAAGGAAGTATGGGAATGCCCTGACCCCATCTGCCCTGACCATGTCACCAGAGCTGATAAAACCCAGTGTCCACATTAGTATCCTGGAAGATTCTCCCTCACTGGAGGCCAGCATGTTGCCTGGCAACAGCTCCACAGAAATGATACCCACATAAGCCTCAGGTTTGTTCAGTCCTCATCCAGTTCCCATCAGTTCCCATATGGATGAAAATTCCTTTCAAAGCTTGGCGTACAACAGTAGGGGAGGTGGTGCGGGTATGGGGAAAAAGCTTACTGCACTTAGACTTAAGTGAGACTGAATAGGAACAGTGCAAGATATTCCCTGTCATGCTCCCAGAGCCAGGAGAGATGTGAATGCCTCTACAATTCTGATGCCAGTCCTCATATTGTTGGGTTTTTTTTTCTTTTCCATATAGGCAATTCTGTGACATCAGTTGAATGTCCTCAATTTAACTCAATTCTGACACTATGTACCTGGTGACAGCATTAGATCTCAAATTAAGGGCTCAGTCCTACAGGATTGCCCCCACCACACTTCAGACACCAATCACAAGACCAGGTTGTCATCTGTGCTTCTGACAGACTATAAATCTGAGGATCTGAATCCTTGGGGTCAATTAATTTGCTAGAATGGCACATAGAACTCAAAGAAACATTTTACTGGCTAGAATACTTGTTTGTTGTAAAAGGATATAACTCAGGCATAGCCAGATGGAAAAGACTCATAGGGTGAGATATGGGGACAGGGTATAGAGCTTCTGTGCTCTCTCTAGACACACTGCTATCCATGAATCTCCACCAACCTGAAAGCTCTCCCAACCCCCTCCTTTTGGGTTCCTATGGCTGCATTACTTAGCCATTGATTGACCCTGGAGATTGAACTTAATCTCCAGCCCCTCTCACCTTCCCAGATATTGAAGTGGGGATGAAGGGACTGAAAATTCCAACCCTTTAATCACACATTTTTCCCCCCTCCCCACCCATGCTCCACCATATTTTCCAAAATCCACTTCATTAATATAATAAACGACACTTTATTGTTCTCATCCCTTAGGAAATTCCAAGGATTTTAGGAGTTCTGTACCAGGAATAGTGATGAAAACTAAACATGTAATTCTTTTCTTTTCTTTTTTAAAAATAATCCTATCATATCATTTAAGAAATAGAAGAGATACCAAGATGCATACACACAGAAAAGGCCATATGAGTGATGAAGTTTTGGGCTAATGGGGGTTCATAGGGTCTGGAGCCAATGGCCAAGAAAGAATTCTTGAAGATATCTTTGGTGCAAAAAGATGATTTTATTAAATCCCAGGACCCGTGGGAAGGAGAGTTGCACTGAGGTCATGACCTGCTCCTCAGATTGGGAGGGGGTCAGGAATAGAGTAAGTTTCTAAGGAATTTTGGAAGCAAGGCTTCCAGGACCTTGAGGAGGTAGCTCTTTCTAGGGAAACATCATTTATTACCATTTAATAAGACCTCAGTCATGAGACCCTTTAGATGTATATTGGGAAGGCCGTTAGCTTGGAGTATGATTGCAGGCATATATCTTGGGGCAAAGGAAGTAGACTTACAGGATTCTCAAGGAATAATGTTAAGCTAAGGTTCTCTTTTGCCCCTTGCAAAGCATCATCATCCAGGAAGCTGAGCTCCTGGAGGAAGGTCATTCTGTCAGTTTCAAGGAATTCTTAGTGGGCTATAGCCAGTAAGGGAATTTAATTTTTCATTTGCCTTAGTTTCCCACATTACCATGGTAAGCACTCAAACCCCTTTCCTTTGTTCTTGGGTAGCCAGGAATGTCCAAGGAATATCACACATACTCCACCTGAGTGGGGGGTGGTGGGAGGTGCCAGCCTGTATTTTGCCCTCAGCTTGACCCATGTTCCCTCATCATGAGGACATAGCAAGTGAGTACACACCTGCAAGCCAGGAAGAGAGGGCTCAAGAAAATCCCAACCTGGGGTGACCGGTGGCTCAGTCAGAAGAGCATGTGACTCTTGACCTCAGAGTTGTGAGTTTGAGCCCTACGGTGGGTGTAGAGATTACTTTAAAAAATAAATAAACAAAACTTAAAAAGAGAGAGAGAGAATCCCAACCAGCCAATACCTCAGTCCCAGACTTTCACCCTCCAAAAACATGACAAAATAAATTTATGTTATCTGAACGCAAATGTATATTTCTTATTACAAATCATACAATATTGAACGACTTCACCTCACTACCACCAAAGTCTTACTTCACAGACACAAGATCTTCTCAGTTTGGTTCTGTGTATGGAATGTGATAGGTTTGGTGGGCTAGGGGAAAGGAACACCAAGATGGCCGACAGACGGCCATCCCAGGACTTTCCCGCCAAACAACACCAAGATGGCCAACAGACCATCCCACTGAACAATACCAAGATGGCCAACAGACTACCATTTTGGAATTTTCTGCTCGCTGCCAGCTTCTCGGAAAACACGTCATCTACCCCTGGACACACCCCCAGAACTACTGCCCTTTATAAGGCCTTGATCTTTGTCCCCCTGGCCCATCCTGTCCCGACCAGGGAACCTTGCCCAAGAGCGCTCCCAATAAAGGCCTTTTACATTTATTTCTGACCTCAGATTTCTGTATCTTCTCTGCGACTTTCCTGGCTCGTTCCCTCAGAGCCACGGAACCTCACCCGAGAGCTCTTTAATAAAGGGTACTCTGATCTCTTTTCCCAGTCTCTCTGCTTTGTGACTTTCTCACTCCTGCTGATTTTAACCTTACAGAATGAATTTAGCTTTCTTAATTTTACCTTAAGGTTCGGTGCTGCATGGTATCCCTCCAAAGGAACATAAGTCAATTGACAAAAGCCCCCAAAACCAATGGATAGCTTTACAGGAAATTACCTTGAGAGGTACCAAAAAGAGAATCATTCTACCCATCACCAAACTTCCTAAAAATCCTTTGTCCAGCTGTCTCTCCAAAGTTTCAGAAAGTGTCTTCTCCCAACCATATTATTTCTTCTATAAAATATCTCCTAAACAACATATTTCCCCCCATTTTTCTCTGCTCTCAGTACCTCTTGGCATTTTTGAATACCCTAGTAATGTAGTATTACAAGATTCTTCTGCATATAAGTTGAAAGCATTAATTGAGCATATGTGGATGTCCAGATTGGATGGGGTTTGGTGGCTTTGAGTGGCGAAAGAATTTGCCCAAGGCAGAACAAAAGATAGAAGTTTATTGAACACACTGCAAGGGAGCAGCAGGTAGGACAGCAAAGGAGAGATTGTCTGCCTTGAGGCAGGGGTGAGGGGCTGTAGTTAAAGGACAGAGAAGAGAGTATGGGGATGTATGGAATTTTCCCTTTTTTAGTAATCTTGAGAACTGTTCCTGGTTGTAACTAGTCAGTTAGGGCCTATGGCTTTTTTGAGGTGGGTTGTTTAATGATCCTGTTTGTGTTAGCTGGATGGTCGCTATAGGCCCTTTTGCCTTGTTCAGGTTTCCATTGCTCAAACCTGTTGCCTAAAAGCCACCTCTACCATATCAGAATCTGTTACAAATGCTATCCCTGTTACTTCTCACTTAAACATCTTAATTGACAAATGAAGAAAGTCTCTTGCTTGGAAATGGAGGAACTAAGTTAAGCACCCAGTTTCTCTCTTCTCCTGGATGCTGTTTTAGGTAGCATTTAACTCTTAAATTCTGAACCATCTCTTTTAGGCAGATACTTCCTGGATTCCTGTTTCATCAGTCTCCTGCCTTGCTCGGGGTTTAACCTTTCAACTATCTTCAATCCTGAGTGAAGCTACTATCTTTGGTTGCTGCTATTCATGTCTCTGAGAAATGGCTTCTTATGGACCCTGCTTATGATGAGTTCCAATTCCTCTTCACTGTACCTGGGTTCTCTAACCCTAAGAATCCTAGTGGTCTAAGAGGGCATTGTTCATAAAGAAAAATGATATCTTTATGTTTTAAAAGTACTGTCTGGCTGCCAATTATATTAAAGGTGAACAAGAGTTGAGAAGATATTGCAGAGGACCAGGTGAGAGATAATAGTTGCACCAGGATGATGGGTAACAGAATGGACTAGATGCAGAGGATGAGAGAAAGAGAGAGGACAAAAGCAAGTAGAATGGCATTGAACCTGAAATGTCAGAGATGGAGCAGCTTTGTGAAAGAAGACTAAGAACTGAGTTTTAAACATTGGAATTCTGCAGCAAGGTTTTTCTCAGGTGTTAGAAATAAGCCCATTGACCTAATCAATGGAGGGATGCTGAGATTTGGAACACAGTAAAGGGAGGCTTTAATCAACGTTCTTGCATAAGCAGGTGTCTGATGGACAGGCACACTCGGGGCACTTACAGCAGAGACTTTATCTCCTAGCATGCAACTCCCTACCCTGGTTCCTCATTGGCTGAGTACTACATAGGTTATAACCTTACCTGGAGGTTGTCTATGCTCATGTAAGGCAAAAAGTAGCCTGATTAGAACAAATTCCCTGAGGTGACACAGAGACTTTCAGTTCCTTCTCCCATTGTTCTTTAATGCATGCTTATTGCAAAGCCCACAAAAATAAGCCCACAAAATGGAGAGGGGAAGAACCAGGCAGTGAAGTGTCTAAAGGTTTGGAACTCCATTGTTGGGGAGGAGGTGTCATATGTATTTCCAATAGGTTGTAAACCTACTGTTAATTAGACAGCACAGCTTTTATTTGGTATTTCTGAACATGAATCATCTACCTTATACCAGGAATTGCCCTTCAATTCTCCTTAACACAGTTGAGTACTATGAGAGTAGCCATGTGTAACTTTTTCTTACCTCTTAATCCACAATCTCTTGGACCAGTGATGGGAAAATAACCTGAGCTGGGCCAAGAAACAACTTGGAACTAAGAGGGAAATGTGATAATTTCTCATCAAATTGCTAAAACCAAGGACATGTGGATTTGATATCTGTTGGTAGTCTAGAACAGGGATGGACAAACTGCAGTCCAAGGGCCACCACTTGTTTTATAAATAAAATTTTATTGGCTACAGCCATGGCCATTCTTTTATATATTGTCTATGACTGTTTTTGTGCTACAAGGGTAGATTTGAGTATTTATGACAGATATCATGTGGCCCAGAAGTCTACCTGAGCCTCTAAGAAAAAGCTAGCCAGCCACTGGTCTAAAATTTCCATTTGGTCTGAAGAACAATAGCAAAGAAAGCAGCTAGAGAGAAAAATGAAGTAGCTGCACAGGAGGAATGAAGAGAAATAATTGAAGAGAGTCCTGACAACATCCTAAACCAGGTTCCAAATGGCCTAACCACATTCCTGTTCTTAAGTTCAGTTGAGACATCTCAGTTGAATTATGCTAAATTCCTGTTATTATTTAAAGTAGTTTGGGTTAGGAAAATGAAACTTGCAACTAAAGGGTACCATTATTTAATTTACTCACTTATTCATCTCACATTCATTCTTTCTAAAATTTTATAAAGACCTTATTCTGCATCAAGCATGATGCTAAGAATGGACCTTCAGTGGTGAACAGCACAATTATGGCCCCTGCCCTTGTAAAGCTTATATTTTAATATAATGAGTTAGGCTTCAGGTGCCTGTGAGATCTCCAAGTAAAGATGTCACAGTGGCATTGGAGCTCAGAAGTGAGGCCTTGGCTTGATAACTATAAATTTGGGAGTCATTGCTGTATTCAGGGAAGTAAGGTGGGGAACTGGAAGACATTGTCTGGGAAGACCATCAAGGGAGACCTGAAGTGTGCCCTTTGCCAGTCCCTGAGGAACATCAACGTTTAGGAACTGAGTAGAGGGAAAACATTGAAAAAGGAGCCCAAACAGAAGAGACCTTAGAGGAGGGGAAAACTAGTAGAGTACTGTTAAAAAGAAACAGCAGGTCAAAAATGGAGTCTCTTACGTTAGGCCCCACCAAGACTTAATACCTAACCTAACTGCAGTTTCAACCTCTCCCAGGAGTGAAATTTCAAACCAACCAGTTTGGAATGTCCCCAAACTGGTTGGAATGACCCCAGTGAGATCATCTGTATGATAAGACCCCCTGGGGGCACCTGGGTGGCTCAGTTGGTTAAGCCTCCGACTTCGGCTCAGGTCAGATCTCACATTCATGGGTTCGAGCCCCGCGTCAGGCTCTGGGCTGACCGCTAGCTCAGAGCCTGGAGCCTGCTTCTGGTTCTGTGTCTCCTTCTCTCTCTGCCCCTCCCCCTCTCATGCTCTGTCTCTCTCTGTATCAAAAATAAATAAAAAAACACTAAAACTCTAAATTTAAAAAAAATAAAAAAGAAATAAAAAAAATAAAAAATAAAATAAAAAAGACCCCCTGCTCTTTTCCCTAAGGGAAGGTGACCTGGCTTTTTTTTTTTTCTTTTGCTAATAATTTCCTTGTCCCATCTCTTTAGGCCTATAAAAGCCTTACATTTTATGCAGCTCCTCAGAGCATCCTCCTAGTTGTTAGAGGGATTGCTGCCAGATTCATGAATTGTTGAATAATAAAGCCAATTAGATCTTTATATTTTCCCAGTTGAATTTTTGTTCTTAAACAATATTATATCATAGAAGCCAAGAACTTAGTAGTATCTTTGTTAAATGTTATTGAGAAGAGAAGACTGAAAAGAAATTATTGCATTTAACTACCTAGAGGTCACTCTGTAAGGACGCAGGTTTGAGACGGTAGAAGGGCACACATTGCCCAAGGCAAGAGGGACTACCCTTGTAATACCCTTAACACTCCTAAGGGCAGGCCTAGAAATAGAAGCTATAGATAATCAGTTATTGCTTAAGGCTAGTTACACCCTATGTGAGGGTCCTGGGTCCACTCTGTAATTGGTTAATACTCTAAATGTTGTGATTGGATAATAATAATTGGATCACTGTACCTATGTCACAATTTCCTGTAACTCCCCCTTCCCAAACTCAAAAAAGCCCTGCCCCACCTTTGTTCAGGGCTCTCAGCATGGATCCGCCACGCCGGTAAAGTCTGTGAGCCCGAGTTTAGGCCCCGGCGAGCCTGAACCCATAATAAAGCCCTTTGCTTTTGCATGTGTGACTCGTCTCCCTGGCGGTTTCTGGTTTTTGGGGACGATAAAGAAATCTTGGGTATTACAACTCAATATCATGCTGTTATGCCCAGATTTTAATATCGCCCCCAAAAAACCAGAGACAGCCAGGGAGGCCGAGTCACACATGCAAAAGCAAAGGGCTTTATTACGGGTTCAGGCTCGCCGGGGCCTAAACTCTCGGGCTCACAGACTTTACCGGCGTGGCGGATCCATGCTGAGAGCGAGCGAGCCCCGAACAAAGGTGGGGTAGGACCTTTATGAGTTTGGGAAGGGGGAGTTACAGGAAATTGTGACATAGGTACAGTGATCCGATTATTATTACACAATATTATTGGCAGCAGGTTTATCCAATTACAACATTTAGAGTGTTAACCAATCAGAGTAGACCCGGGACCCAAGACCCTCACGTAGGGTGTAACTAGCCTTAAGCAATAGGCCTGCCCTTAGGAATGTTAAGGGTATTACTAGGGTGGTCTCTCTTGCCTCGGGCAATGTGTAACCGCTTAATAGTTCTGGAGAGACTGACCTTTAGACCTAGATTAGAGGGGAAACTTAAAAGCCTGTCATGGCGTCTGTTAGGTTCAGACTCGTGTTCTTGCAATGCAAGAATAATTTTGATATAGGTGTATCAGGATTCATTTCATCGCAAGTAACTGAAAATTTGACTAAATATTTATTAACTTACATAACAGGACACTTAAAGATAGTCTAAGTTTCAGAAATGGTTTGATTCAACAGTTCAATAACGTCATTGTGCACCTGGAATTCTTTTGCACCTTCACTCTTCTTTCTGTCCTTCCTTCCTTCCTCTCTCTCTCCCTTTTCTTTCTTTCTTTGTTTCTTCCTTCCTTCCTTCTTTCCTTTCTTTTCTTCTTAACTGGAGTAGAGTTGACACACAACGTTACATTAGTTTCAGGTGTACAATATAGTGATGTTGCAGGGTTTTTGTTTTATTTTGTTTTGTTTTACCTCAATACCCGGGGTTCATTGTCTTGCTGTTTCAAAGAATGAAGAGGTGGACACAGAATGAGCAACAGGAAGAAGTTTATTAGAGTATAAGATCAGAAAGGAAGAATAGTAGGAAAGCTCTCTTTATAGAGAAAGACATTTGAAAGTGAATGCCCATGACAATAGGCAAGGGTCCTTGTTTTATAAGACTCTGGTCAGCCCTCCCTTCCCTTCCCCCTTGTTCCTTCTCAGGTCCTGCCTTATTGGCTTGGTAGTTCTAGGTGCTGAGTTGGTCCATTCCTGATTGGCTCATTTCCATTGTATGAGGGGGGGTCTATGGTCATACTGTTCCTCGTGGGTCTTATGTTTCAGGGTCTACTACTTATTTTCATTTAAGTCTTTTGTCAATTCCTGAGGGAGGTGGTAGATGGGTGTCTGTTACATTCTTAAGAGGAACTTTATGCCTGAGGGGGTTTGCTGTGGTCAGACGCTCTCAGCATTGTTCCAAAATAGGTGTTTTTCCCCACCCAGGGATCTCGGGTTTTAATCTTTCCCTCTTTGCCTGTTTTATGTCATCTTTTCCTATCATAGTGATTTCCTACACATATTTGCCACAAGTATAGCTACCCTCTGTCACCACACAACACTATTACAATACCATCGGCTATATTCCCTATGCTGTGCTTTCATTCCTGTGATTCACTCATTCCATAACTGGAAGCCTGTACCTCCCACTCTTCTTCACCCATTTTGCCCATCCCTCCAATTCCCTCCCCTCTGACAACCACTAATTTGTCCTCTGCGTTTATGGTTCTGTTTTAGATTCTACATATAAGTGAAATCATGTGTTAGTTGTCTTTCTCTGTCTGACTTATTTCACTTAGGAAATATTCTCTAGATCCATCCATGTTGTCACAAATGGCAAGCTCTCATTTTTTTATGGCTAAGTAATATGCTATTGTGTGTGTATACACACATGCATACACACATACACACATGTACCACATCTTCTTTATCCATTCATCTATTGATGAACAAAAACAAGGTTGCTTGCTTTCATATCTTGGCCATTGTAAATAATGCTGCAATAAACATAGGGTTGTACGTATCTTTTCAAATTAGTGTTTCCATTTTTTTTTTTTTGAGCAAATACCCAGGACTACACTCTGCTTTCTTTGGGTCAGCCTCATCTTAAGGCTTTCTGTCCTACCACCTGCAACCCAAGATGGCTTCCAACTCCCAGGGTTTATATTTTCTCTTTCAAATCTAGAGGAGAGTAGAGAGAGAATCACTTTAGCAACTTTCTCAGAAAAGTGAGATGAAGTGCTAACTGGACTGAGATATAGAGGCAAAGGGGGAGCATTTCTTAGTTATTTGTACAAAAGGGACTATTAGGACATCTCTGAACACTGACAGGAGGGATCCAGCAAAGGAAGAACTTGGAAATGCATCAAGTGGGTAAGAAACGGAGCAGTCTCCTCGAAGATGACTGAGAGTAGGATCCTGAGTTTATCCCAGGAGTTGGTTGGGTTTTGCTGGAAAAGGAGAGCAGAGTGACTGAGAGTATGGACTCTGAAATCTCAGATCTCTGGGTGATCTCTTTGAGCCTATTTCCTTGGTTGTTAAAATGGTGGTAATGCTCCTACCTCATGGGGAGGTTTTAAGAATTCAATGAGATAATGCTCGTAAATGACAATGGTATTTTTGACATTCTTTAGACCTTCTCCTTTCCAGCTCTAATCAACACAACCAACTCATTTAAAGCCAGGGACAAACTTCTGGGTGTAGCAACACACTAAAGAAAAGGAAGAGGGAAGTGGGAGGATAACTAATATAAATTTATATTTGCAAAACCTTTCATCTAAGAGCCTTCAAATTCCTTACCAAAGAATCTTCAATAAAGTCCTCTGGAACTTTCCAAAGTGGCAATTAAACAAGTCTTTCTCACAAGGAGATTGGCTGCCAGCAATGCTGTCAGCAGCGTCCTCTTCCCAGATAAAGGAGGGGCCAAGATGTCATTATTCCTCAATCATTTTTGACAGCTTTACTAGGCCATGGGCAGTTTTGGCCACAATGGTAGGAAAAAAAGATGCCCATCAGAAGGAACACAATCAGAAAAAGGGAATAGAGAAAGAGCAATTAGTGTTAGCTTCAGACATGAATGACTTGCTATATTGTATTGTGGAACAGATCTTCTTGCATACTTAGTTTTTCTTTTGGTGAAACAAGAGAAAACTTATAAAACAAATGAACCTAAACCTTCCTCCTACTTAGCTCACTAGATTGAGCTAAATTGTTTTTTAAACAATTTAGGGTGTTTGGAAATATGGGGAGGTATTTTTTGAGTTATCTCAGTTCTAGGGTGTTGCTACTGACATTCAGTGTCCCCTTGAGAAACGCTGCTGACTTCATTCTGTAAGAGCTTCTGCTGTGCCAGTCTTTTGAGTTCTATGCTATTGTATATATTCAAGTCCAGGAATGTTCCTGGTGGCCTTTCGTAAGAAGTAGCTGGATGGGGTAGATAGTGTGTTATGTTCTGCTGAAATTTCCTTGAGAAAATTTGGCAGCTCTTCTTGCCCTCTCCTGAGGCTGGTCCTACGTACAAGTTCGGGATACAGTCTCACAATATGTACTCAGTATATACTGGGTATGGCATGCATTCCCTTGGTGGATAGGCCCAAGAGGGCTTTTCTGTTTCTGTATCTTAGAAAGATCTTTTTGCATTTCTCTGAGAGTACAAGATGAAGCGGATCTGATTTGATAGGCACCTACAGAATCTTTATATTCATTTGAAGAGACTTTAGGATTATATCCTTGCTCTTTATCATAGATTAGCCAAAACATCAGGAATGATAAAATTTATGCAACTTCTTTTCATACATTGAACACAGAACTTGTGGATTTTTTTTCTATTTCTTTTCACACTGTATGATGTCATCCTTAGGTGGCATGTTACAAAAAGTCAACATGTTACACCAAGCGCTCTCATTGCAAAAGACCATATTGTTCAGTTTTCTTTAAAGTCAACAAAGGAAAGCAATGGTTGAAATTTCAGCATGAGAGAAGTTTGACTGTCTAAAACTGTCAGATGGAAAAAAGTGCCATGTCTGTATATACTGCTGTCTGCGGCAAAGACCATTCAAAATATTGCTGCTATTCTTGTGTGAGATTTCTGGAGAAGTAGATTGATCTCTCTTGCTCAAGTGAAACCTCCTGGCAGCTCTGGGGCTCAGAGAATTGACTTGTTCTTAATAGTCAATCAGTTCATTGAGAAGGTCTACATGTTTGTCTGTTTCTGGGGAAAAAATCCTCTACTTTACATTCCTGCTTTTTATCTTTGGCTTTGTACATCCCTAAATTGTGGGATTCCCTTGTGTGTTAAGAGCAATGATTTAGTACCAATTTATAAATGTGTGGCTAATTAAATACATTTAGACATGTAAACACATCTTTTATTGGCTTTCCCCTTAAAACCAATAAAATCTCCAAGAGAAATACTTTTCAATGGTCATATGGGCCTGACTGAGACTACTTTTGTCTGAAAGCATTGGGGAGATCATCTATGAATGAAGGCCAGCTCTTCAATGTGTTTTTGGTTTCTTCTGGTTTATATGAAGAAAAAGAATGGGCATTTGAATTATGAACCTGATATGAGTTTTTTGTGTATTTTATGTTTATGTTGATATGACATTCTTTCTCTAATAAGCATGAAAAAAATATTGACCCCATGTAACAACACAAAAAAATAACCTCACAAAAACAAGACAAAAAAATAAATGTGTAGGCTAGTTACACATAGGCAATTCCAGGAAGCAAGTAACACCCTTATTCCCTTCAAAATATTTTTTTCACCCATGAAATAAATGTTTACTTAGTGTCTACAATGTGCCAACTCTTGGGCTGTATGCCAGGGATAAAAATAAGACAGCCTCTGCCCTCATGAAGCTCATTGCCAGATAGTTAATGTGCAATTTTCTGATTTCTGTTGTGCAAAGGGGCTAAGGTAAATTGAAGGCTCCTCCTAAAGCCAACATTAAACCTTTCATGTGCAGATTATAAAATTCCATAGAATCCTTCAGCCAGCCAGCAATAAACTGATGAGGTAATGCTAAGTAAATTCTTTATTGTCCACAGGCATGGGAGAGTGAGACAAATAAAACTGTCTTGTCCAGGAACCAATAAAACTCTTAAATGCTGTGACTCATGCAATTTGTCTAAAACATCCCAAATATGGGAACCTACCCAAGGGATCATTCAGTCATACCTCACAGTTGTAGATTACTTCCCAGGGTATAAAGTACTTTCACATGTGGAGGCATTAGTATTGTCTATATTTTACAGGTTAGGAAACTGTGATACTCAATAATTAAATGATTTATCCACATTACCAAATTAGGAAGGGGTCAGTGGTTGAGTAAGGTGGACTTATTTGCCTTCAATCTTATGTCCTGTAACTCCCTAGAGAACATAGGGTTCCTCTCTTAAATTCAGTGAGCTCTCTGGGGAGTACCATGATTTGGGAACAGCATCAGTCAAGACCACAAAAGGTTGCTTTTAATGTGGGAAGCAATGGCTCACCATGGTTGTACAGAGGTGATTGTCCTCTGATGGTGACTGGGATCCCAGGATGGGATGCATCCCTAATAAGGCTGGAGAGATTGCCATTGTCTCGGGTCAGGAAATGGAACTGTGTGTCCCATACCTTGGGGATTTGCATTCAGGAATGGAGGAGACTGGATGCTCTGTATAGCTTCTGTAGAAAAGCATGGAGTTCCTGTGATTATTACCCGAAATCAGTAATGGGGGAGGCCCAGGTCATGGAGTTACTACTACCAGGGGCCCCTGGTAACTCTGAAATGAAGATTTTCTCAGTAGTAGGATTTGTTGCCTTAGGAAACAAAGGTCTGAATCTCAGGAGCTCATAGGCAGACAGTAATTCCAAGCTATCTAGGAATTCTTAAGAGCAGCCACTTGACTAATCAAAGAGAATGAGAAACATGCCATAGTTTGTAGATACTCCTTTGAGAAATAACTGCCTGATTTAACAATGTCGGGAGCCTACTCAAGGCTGGCCAGGGCTTCGCATCCCCCTGGCTCTGAATTAACTTTAATTTAGAATGAGATGTGCCAATTGGCTGTTACATCTTGTGATCCTCAAATTAATAACTTATTATGGGATCCACTAGACTTGTGGAAATGAGTGTTATATTGTTCAATTCTAAAATTTCTATTTGTTCTTCTTTATATCTTTTTTTCTTTTATTTTGCTGAGACTCTTCATTTGTTTTAGATGTGTTTGTAATTGGTGAAGCATTTAGAAATCTTTGTCAGATAAGTCTAACATCTCTGTTATCTGTGTATTGGCACCTGTTGATTGTCTTTTGGCATTCAGTTGGAGATATTACTTGTTCTTGGAATCATGGGTGATTTTCAGTTGAAACCTAGACATTGAGGTACTATGTAGGAGACTCTGGATCTTACTTAAACTGGTATTATTTGTTTGTTTGTTTATTTATTTATATTTTCTTTTAATTTTTTTCCTATTTTATTTTTTTATTAATTTACTTTTTAAATTTACATCCAAGTTAATTAGCATATAGTGCAACAATGATTTCAAGAGTAGATTCCTTAATACCCCTTACTCATTTAGCCCAACCCCCTCCCACAACCCCTCCAGTAACCCTCTGTTTGTTCTCCATATTAGGAGTCTCCCGGGGCACCTGGGTGGCTCAGTCGGTTAGGCGTCCGACTTTGGCTCAGGTTATGATCTCATGGTTTGTGAGTTCAGGACCCACATCAGGCCCAGTGCTGACAGCTCAGAGCTTGGAGACTTCTTCAGATTCTGTGTCTCCTTCTCTTTCTGCCTCTCCTCTGCTTGTGCTCACTTTCTCTTTCCCTCAAAAAGCAAACATTAAAAAAAAAGAGTCTCCTATGTTTTGTCTCCCTCTCTGTTTTTATATTATTTTTGCTTCCCTTCCCTGATGTTCATATGTTTTGTATCTTAAAGTCCTCATATGAGTGAAGTTATATGACATTTGTCTTTCTCTGACTAATTTCACTTAGCATAATACCCTCTAGTTCCATCCACATAGTTGCAAATGGCAAGAGTTCATTCTTTTTTATTGTTGAGTAATACTCCATTGTATATACACATCTTCTTTATCCATTCATTCATCAATGGACATTTGGGCTCTTTCCATACTTTGGCTATTGTCAATAGTGCTACTATAAACATTGGGGTGCATGTACTCCTTTAAAACAGCATACCTGTATCCCTTGGATAAATACCTACTAGTACAATTGCTGGATTGGAGGGTAGTTTTATTTTTAATTTTTTGAGGAATCTCCATACTGTTTTCCAGAGTGGCTGCACCAGTTTGCATTCCCACCAGCAGTGCAAAAGAGATCCTCTTTCTCTGCATCCTCACCAACATCTGTTGTTTTCCTGAGTTGTTAACGTTAGCCATTCTGCCAGGTGTGAGGTGACATCTCATTGTGGGTTTGATTTGTATATACCTGGTGATAAGTGATGCTGAGCATTTTTCATGTGTTGGTTGGCCATCTGGATGTCTTTGGAGAAGTGTCTATTCATGTCTTTTGCCCATTTCTTCACTGGATTATTTGTTTTTTTAGGTGTTGAGTTTGACAAGTTCTTTATAGATTTTGGATACTAATCCTCTATCTGATATGTTATCTGCAAATATATTCTCCCATTCCATTGGTTGCTGTTTTAGTTTTGCTGATTGTTTCCTTTGCTATTTCAACCTGTTTTAACTGGCTTCATCTGACATTGCTCCAAAAGACAAAGGGGGAAGTGTCATGTTATTACCACTAGCTAGGGATGGAAGTTCAAGCCCCCCAGTTGGTGTCCACTGACACCAAGTACTGCCTCAGTACTGCTGTGCAGAAATGGGGCCTTGGTTCCAGGGCAAACCTCACTGACATCTCCCTGACAAGGAGGCAGGGAAGCCTCATTACCACTGGGCGGTGGTTAAAGTCCAAGATCTCCTCTGATCACCTCTTTTGGAGAAAAGTGCTCATTACTGCAGATGATAGAGTCCAGGCTCCTTGCTTGGTCCCCACTGACACTGTGGTAGGGACAGGAAACATATTAGCTCCATTTGGATTAAATTCCCAGCTTGCTCTCTGACACAACATGAGGAGAAAGTGGGGCACCTTCTTACAGCTTGGCAAGAGTGGACGTCTATGCTGGCATTCACATTGCTGGCAGAGGTGGGGCTACAATTTTTCCTAGGTGTTCAGCTAGAGTAGAGTGGTAATTGTCTAAAGGTTGTCTGTCTTACTAGATTGCTCCTTTCCTGGGGTTACAGTTTGACAGAGCAGGCTTTTGTTGAGGACTTTTTTTTTTTTTCTTGAGGTCGGGACGTCTGGGTGCATAGGTGTTTCCAGATTGCTGGCTTCTTCACTTCAAGTTGGGTGTATATGAAGCCAAAAACAAACAAAAACAAAAACAAAAATTCCCAGGGAACTCACTGCCAGGTTATTCTTCAGGTCCCGAGCCAATCTGATTGATACGTATATACCAAGGTTTTTAGTTGAATTTGGAGAGAAGAACAGGGAAAAGTGTATCTATTACATTTTCCCTGAAAAAAAAAAAAGTCCTCCATTTCCTTGCTTTTGAAGGGAAATTTTTTTCACATAAATATCATTTCCCAAAGGTAGTTTTTAGCTTATTTTCTCACTTTATATTATATTGGTAGGACCTATGCACATGGCATATAGCTGCATTCAAAGCTTGGATAATTTCCAGTGACAGACTTGTGGTCACTACTCTGCACTATCAGTGAAAGGCTGTGAGGCCCAGTTAACCAGCCACCTTGCTCAGCTCACCTATCTAGAGATGAGCCACAGCACCTTCCCCATTGGTGATATTTGTGTGATCACTCATTCCCCTTCTACTCTCAAAGATGGAGATCTAGGGAACCTTAGGTGCCAACAGTGTTAAATAAAGATTGCAGTAAACCATGAATGTGGTCATGGAAGTGTTTAGAAATCATTTTGTAGGGGTTGGGGCTTCCCAGGAAGGCCTAGAGAATCGTCCTAATTCCTTACAAGAAGGCCACCAAAAGCTGGTAAGTGATATTTTACTGGAAGATTATGCTACGCTTGGCTGACTTTATGACATGGATTCCTAGCAAAATCAGGAATATTCTGTTTTTAAATGTTCTGTTTAATATAGGGGCGCCTGGGTGGCTCAGTCAGTTAAGCATCCAACTCTTTTTTTTTAATATTTATTTATTTTTGAGAG
Organism: Suricata suricatta; assembly: GCF_006229205.1. Lineage (NCBI taxonomy): Eukaryota > Metazoa > Chordata > Mammalia > Carnivora > Herpestidae > Suricata > Suricata suricatta. Next base: position 87,958,332 of record NC_043703.1, on the reverse strand, counting down.
AGAGACAGAGGGTGAGCAGGGGAGGGACAGAGGGTGAGCATGGGAGGGGCAGAGAGAGGGGCATCCAGCTCTTGATATCAGGTCAGGTCATGAGACCCAACCCTGGTGGGGCTGATAGTTTGGAGTCTGCTTGGGATTCTCTCTCTCCCTCTATCTCAAAATAAATAAACTAAAAAAAAAAAAACTATGTATATATAGTTTTTATTTTAAATGTACAAAAAAAGGTAACCTTAGTGTTGGCTTGTAAGTCATGAAAAATAATCTATCCCTTACATACTGAAAACTATTTAACTATTTTAAAGGTCCTGGTTATGAGCATATTACTACTTCTCTAAACATTGATTCCCTGTATCAGAACTCCGCAAGCATAATCTACAGCTCTGATACTCATCATAATTTATATTCTTCCTAGAATTTAGACATTAAATATCTAATTAACACCTTTTTGCTTCTAAGTCTAAACTCTAAACACTCTTGTAGCTCTACCATCAAGAAGCAAGCTGATAGAGTGGTTACGAGTCAGACAGAACAGCTTCTGCCATATGATCTTGGGAAAATTTCTGAGTCTTTTTCCTCATCTATAAAATGGGAATTAAAAAGTACCTATTTTATAGGGTTGTTGTGGAGATTTCTTGAGGGAAAATATCATAAAATATCAGCATAATCTTAGCACAATTACCTTATCACAATGCCTGGCATATAAATGATAGTTGGGTTAAAAAAAAGAATCTAACAATCATAAATTTTGCAAAGATCTAATTGGCTTTATTTAACAATTCATGAATCAGGCAGCATCCATTCTAGCAGAGAGAAAGGAGCTCCAGAGAGCTGCACCAGGTGAGAGATTTTTTAATTTTTTTATGTTTTTTTAAAATTTATTTTTGAGAGACAGAAAGAGACAGTGCAAGCAGTGGAAGGTCAGAGAGAGAGGGAGATACAGAATCCGAAGCAGGCTCCAGGCTCTGAGCTAGCTGTCAACATAGAGCCCAACACAGGGTTTGAACCCACAGACTGTGAGATCATGACCTGAACCGAAGTCAGACACTTAACCAACAGAGCCATCCAGGTGCCATAGGTGAGAGATTTTTATGGACCAAAGAGAGCAGAAACAAGGAAGTTATACGGGGCATTTGCTGTCTGGTTTAAGCAGAGTTATCCCTTATACGGGGCAAAGGGAAGTCTTGGAGCAGGTCAGGTAAATCGTGCCAAAGAGGCAAGGACTACTTGGTTGACCATGGCCTTCCTTTTCTGGGTGAGCCAAGAACAGAAACTTAGTTAAGTTTTGGCTTGCTAACATTGGGCTTAGCATGAGTGGTTCCATCTTGGACCTAATCCAGTTACTTTAACATTTGTTAAGTATAAATTCTTTTTGGAAATGTTAAATGATATGTAAATAGGAAAAGAAACATTCTATTTCTTTGGAGCAGTGGTTTTCAGTGGCTGCTCATTAGAATCACCTGGGAAGCATTAAAAACATCTGGATGCCGATGCCACACTAGGCCAATGACATCAGCATCTATGGGAGTGAGCCCAGGCATCAGTACCTTTCGAGGTTCCCCAGCTATGGTAAGCAGAATAATGGCCTCTCAAAGAAGTTCATGTCCTAAGCCCTGGAACCTGTGACCTGTTTTCTGCACATGTGTTACCCAGCAGAAGGGAATCAAGGTAACAGATGGAATTACGTTTGCTAATCAACTGACTTTAAAATAGGTAGACTATACAGGCTTACCAGGTGGGCCCAATGTCAGCACAAAGGCCTTTAAGTGTAGAAGAGAGAGGCAGAAGAAAGTGTCAGAGCAATGTGGTGTAAGGCTCCACCAGCCACTGATGCTTTATGAAGATGCAGGAAGGGGCCAAGGAATGAGTCAGCCTCCAGAAGCTGGAAAAGGCAAGAAAATTGATTCAATTCAGGGCCTCTAGAAGGACAGTAGCCTTGTTGACATTTTGATTTTAGCTCAGTGAGTCCCATTTCTAACTTCTGACCTCCATAACTGTAAGGTAATACACTTGTTGTTTTAGGCAACCAGGTTTACAATAGTTTTTACAGTAGCAACAGAAACTAATACATTTAGCCAAGATTAAGAGCCACAGATGCAGTTTCTGTTGGCTCTCACCCATCCATTGCCAACATCTTTTTCTCGGATCTTTCTAGGTGTGGCTTTGTCCAAGAGGAAAGGACTTGTTTCAACTGTTTCCAGTTCTTTTTTTGTTTGTTTCTAAATTTTTTAAATTGAGATCTAATTTACATATAACACTGTACAGGCTTGGGGTGTATCTGTTGATTTAATAGGTTTCTATATTGCAATATGATTACCACCACAGTTTTAGCTAAAATGTCTGTGATGTCACATACTTATCATTTCTTTTTTGTGGTGAGAACAATTTTGATCTAGTCTCTTAGCAATTTTGAAGGCTATAAAACAGTAACAGCGACTATACTTGCGATGCTGTGCATCATGTCTTCAGAATTCATTCATCTTGTAGTTGTAGGTTGTGCCCTTTAACAATGTCTCCCAAATTCCCGCAGTCCCCAGCCCCTGGTAATCACCATTCAATTCTCTGTTTCTATGAGTTTTGCTTTTTTATTTTTTAAGTAGGCTTCATGGCCAGCACAGAGCCCAATGCAGGGTTTGAACTCACAGCCCTGAGATCTCAAGATGTGAGCTGAGCTCAAAAGTCAGGTGCTTAACTGACTGAGCCACCCAGGCACCCAATCTTGGGCTTCTTTAGATTCCACATATAAGTGGTATCATACAATGCTTGTCTTTGTCTGGCTTATCTCAGTAAGCGTAATGCCCTCAAAATCATCCATTGGTCCAAATGGCATAATTTCCTTTCTTCAAATGGCTAAATAATATTTGTGTATGTGAATCACATCTTCTTTATCCACTAATCTATTGACAGAACTTTCCATGTCTTGGCTATTGTGAATAATGATGCAATAAGCATGGGAATGCATATATCTTTTTGACATCCTACTTATATTCCTTTGGATATATACCTGGAAGTGGTATTGGTGGATCATATGGTAGTTTTTTCTTTTTTTAATGTTTTATTTATTTATTTATTTATTTATTTATTTATTTTTGAGAGAGAGAGAGAGAGAGAGAGAGAGAGAGAGAAAGAGTGAGAGAGCACGCACAGAGGAGGGGCAGAGAGAGAGGGAGACAGAATCTGAAGCAAGTTCCTTGCTGTCAGCCCAGAGCCGTACATGGGGCTCTATCTAGCTCATGAACTGTGAGATCATGACCTGAGCTGATGTTGGATGCTTAACTGACTGAGCCATTCAGGCTCTCCTGATTTTTATATCCTGAAACTTTATGGAATTTATTGCATAATTCCAATAGTTTTTTTGGTTGACTTCAGGATTTCTTAAAAATAAGAGATGGTATCATCTGTAAATGATAATAATTCTACTGCTTACTTTTTGAATGTATGTCTTTCATTTCTTTACCTTACTCTAGGTAGGATTTCCAAAGTGTGGTGATAGTGAGCATCCTTGTCTTGTTCCTAACGTTATAGGAAAAACCTTTAATCTTTCACTGTTGAGTATGTTAGCCACAGGCTGGCTGCGTATGGCTTTTATTATGTTGAGATAAATTACTTCTGTACACAGTTTGTTGTGTTCTTATCTTAAAAGCATGTTGTGTTTGTAAAATGTTTTTCTGCATCTACTGAGATGACCTTATGATTTTTATCTTTTCTATTAATGTCGTGTGTCATGTTTATTGATTTGCATATGTTGAATGATCCTTACATCCCTGAAGTAAATCCCACTTGATCATGGTTATGATCCTTCTAATATATTGCTGAATTTGATTTGTTTGATATTTTTTGAAAATCTTTGCATCATATTCATTAAGGATGTTGGTCTATAGTTTCCTTGTAGTGCCCTTTGGGGGCTTTGGCATCAGGATAATGCTGGCCTCATAAAATAAGATTGGAAGTATATTCTCATCTTAAATTTTTTTGGAAGAGCTTGAGAAGGATTGGCTTTAATCTTTAAATGTTTGCTAGAATTCACCACTGAAGTTCTCTAGGGCAAGGCTTTTTCTGGTTGGAATGTTTTTGATTACTGATGAGCCAAAAATCAAGAGTCAGATGCTTACCCAGTGAGCCACCCACTATAACCACAGGTGATTTCATTGATCTTTTCTATTGTTTTTCTCTTTATTTTACTTATTTCCACTCCACTCAATTTTTTCCCCCTTCCTATGAACTTTGGGCTTTCTCTGTCCAGTTTCTTTAGGTGGAGAGTAAGATTGTTTGAGGTTTTTCTTGTTTGTTTAGGTAGTCCTGTATCATTACCAACTCCCTTCTTAGCACTGCTTTTGCTGTATCTCATAGATTTTGGACTGTTGTTTCCATTTACATTTATCTCCAGGTATTTTTTAATTTCCTCTTTGATTTCTTTGACTCAATGGTTGTTGAGTAGCCTGTTTGGGCTTTTTTAAAATTTTGTTTTATTTTTTTATAATTTTCTTAATGTTTATTTGTTTTAGAGAGAAAGAGAGAGAGAGAGAGAGAGAGAGCGAGTGCGAGCGAGAGCGAGAGCGAGGGGGGGTGGGGGGGGGACAGAGAGAGAGGGAGACACAGAATCAGAAGTAGGCTCCAGGCTCTGAGCTGTCAGCACAGAGCCCAATGCAGGGGTCTAACCCACGAAGTGTGAGATCATTACCTGAGCTGAAGTTGGCTGCTTAACTAACTGAGGCACACAGGTGCTCCTGTTTTTGTTTTAGTAACCTGTTATTTAGTCTTCACATGTTTGTGGGGTTTTTTCCCCAATTTTTTCCTCTGTAATTGGTTTCCAGTTTCATAACATTGTGGTCAGAAAAGATGCTTGATATAATTTCAGTCTTCTTAAATTTATTGAGATTGTTTTCGTGGTCTGACATGTGATCAGTCTTGGAGAATGTTCCATGCACACTTGAAAAGAATTTTTTTCTGTATTTGGGTAAAGTGTTTGGTATGTATCTGTGAAGTCTGGTCAAATGTGTTATTCAAAGACTCTGTTTCTTTACTGATTTTTCTGTTTGGATGATCTATCCATTGATGTAAGTGGGATATTAAAGTTCCCTACTGTTATTGTCAATGTTTCCCTCTATATTTGTTAATATTTGCTTTATGTTTTTAGGTCCTCCTATGCTGGTGCATAAATATTTACAGTTATTACACCTTCTTGTTGGAATAATCTCTTTATCATTACATAATGCTCTTTTTGTCTCTCGTTGCAGCCTTTGCCTTAAAGTCTATTTTTGTCTAATACAAGTATTGCTATTGTGGCTTTTTCTTTTTTTTCACTTCCATTTGCAAGGAATAGCTTTTTCTTTTTTTTTATTTTTTTAATGTTTTATTTATTTTTGACACAGAGACAGAGCATGAGAGGGGAAGGGGCAGAGAGAGAAGGAGACACAGAACTGAAAGCAGGCTCCAGGCTCTGAGCTAGCTGTCAGCACAGAGCCTGACGCGGGGCTGGAACCCACGAACGTGAGATCTGACCTGAGCTGGTATCGGAGGCTTAACCGACTGAGCCACCCAGGCGCCCCAGGAATAGCTTTTTCTATCCCTTCACTTTTAATATGTGTCCTTAGGTCTGAGTGAGTCTCTGTAGGCACCATATAGATGGGTCTTGGTTCCGCTTTCCATAACAGCGCACGGGAGAAGAATTAGGCACAAACAGGTCAGCCTTAAGAGCAAAAGGAAGCAGGGGACAACAGCTTAGAAAGACTGTCTCTCCAACAACTTTGCAGTCCCATATTTATTGAGAATATGATAGTTAATCATTGCAAGATGTCAAGATTGTTTTTAGTGTTCAGAGAATGATCTTCTGAGAAAAACAGAACTTGCTCAGGCAGGTACATTATGGTTGATCAGGCATAACCAATAAATTTCATCTGAACAGGTGGTCTCCGAGGAAGTGGAGAAGCCGACACAAAAGAAGCAGGCATTCTGCTCAGGGCGGGCCAGGCATTCCCGGCTGCCTGGCTCCCATGTCATAGATCAGCCACTTTCCCAGAGAGACATTACAGAGCTATATTAATCATTTATTAATCATATTTTTATGTGCTGTTTTTCTCCATGACAACGTTTTATGGGTCACATTGTTCTGAGGGGTCATCACGTCTTGGGTTGCTTTTTTTTTAAGTTTATTTATTTATTTGAGACAGAGACAGAGTGAGTGACCAGGGGAAGGGCAGAGAGAGAGGGAGAGAGAGAATTCCAAGCAGACTCGGGTTCAAATTCATGAACCGTGAGATCACAACCTGAGCCAAAACCAAGGGTTGGATGCCTAACCAACTGAGCCACACAGGCACCTCTTGTCTTGGGTTTTCTGTTTGTTTTTTTTTTTAATCCATTCAGTTGCCCTGTGTCTTTTGATTGGAGCATTTAGTCTATTTATTACTTTTTTAATATTTGTTTATTTTTGAGAGAGAGTATGAGCAGGAGACGGACAAAGAGAGAAGGAGACACAGGATCTAAAGCAGGCTCCAGACTCTGAGCTGTCCACTCAGAGCCCTGACATGAGGCCTGAACTCACAAATTGGGAGATCATTGGTTAAGCATGTCTCCCTCTCTCTCTGCCTCTCTCCTGCTGTCTCCCAAAAATAAATTTAAAAGAAATGAGGGAAGCCAGGGTGGCTCAGTTGACTAAGCATCTCTCTCTCTCTCTCCCTCCCTCTCTCTCTCTCTCTCTCTCTCTCTCTCTCTCTCTCTCTCTCTCTTTTAATGTTTAATTATTTTTGAGAGAGAGAGAGAGAGAGCATGAGTGGGGGGTCGAGGAGCAGAGAGAGAGGGAGACAGACTCTATAGCAGGCTCTAGGCTCTGAGCTTTCAGCATAGTCTGGCGTGGGGCTTGAGCTCACAAACCGTGTGATTAGAACCTGAGCAGAAGTCAGATGCTTAACAAACCCAAGCATCTAACTCTTGATTTCAGCTCATGTCTTGATCTCAAGGTTGTGAGTTCAAGTCCCACATTGGGCTCCATGCTAGGCATGGAGCCTACTTAAAAAAAGAAGTTATTGAGGGGCATCTGGATGGCTCAGTCTGTTTAAGCATCTGACTTCTGCTTAAGTCATGATCTCATGGTTGTGAGCTCAAGCCTCACTTCAGGCTCCACACTAAGGGTGTAGTGTGGAGGCTCCTTGGGAGTCTCTCTCCCCCCCCTTCTCTGCCCCTTCTCTCTCTCTCTCTCTCTCTCTCTCTCTCTCTCTCTCTCTCTCTCTCTCTCTCTCTCTCTCTCTCACACACACACACACACACACACACACACACACACACACAATAAATGAAAAAAGTTATTGATAGGTATGTGGTTATTGCTATTTTGTTAATTGTTTTCTAGTTGTTTTTGTAGTCTCCTTATTGTTCTCTGTTCTCTTGAAATTGATGATATCCTTTGGTGTTTAGGCTTAGATCCCTTTCTCTTTATTGTTGTACATCTATTATACGTTTCAGTTTCTAGTTACCATGAAGTTCATATATAATATCCTAAGTATATAGCAGTCTGTATTAAGTTGATGGTCACTTAAGTTTAAACACACATTCCAGAAGTACTACATTTTGGGGCACCTGGGTGACTCAAGTCAGTCAGTACCCTCTGTGCTGTCAGCGCAGAGCCCACTTCAGATCCTCTGTCCACCTCTCTTTCTGCCCCTCCCCAATTCGTTCTCTCTCTCAAAATAAACTTAAAAAAAATCCTACTACATTTTTACTACCCCTTCCACTTTTTATGTATCCATAATCTTTTGCAATATTTATTTTGTAAATCCTTTAACTAATTTTTAGATATAATTGATTTACTACTTTTGCCTTTTAAGCTTCATACTAACTTTGTAAATGATTGATTACTACCTTTACTGTGTATTTACTTTTACCTATGAACCTTTTTTCTTTCCTAATTTTCTTCTAATAATAGACTTTCCTGCTTAAAGAATGATTAAAGAGTGCACTTGTGATGAACACTGGGTTTTCTATGAAAGTGTTGAATCACTATATTGTGAGCCCTATATTGTAAAGGCCTTTAATGTTTCTTATAAGGTTGGTTTAATGGTGATGAATTTCTGACAAACTCTTTATCTCTCCTTCAATTCTGAATGATGATCTGACCAGGTAGTCTTCTTGTTTGTAGTTTTCCTTCTCATATTTTTCCTTTGAATATATCCAGCCACTCTCTTCCAGCTCTCAAAGTTTCTGCTGAAAAATCAGCTGATAGCCTTTTAGGGTTTCACTTGTATGTAACTAGTTGCATTTCTCTTGCTGTTTTTAAGATTCTCTTTATCCTGGGGGCATCTGGGTAGCTCAGTCAATTAAATATCCGACTTCAGCTCAGGTCTTGATCTCACAGTTTCTGGGTTTGAGCCCCGTGTCAGGCTCTGTGCTGACAGCTAGCTCAGAGCCTAGAGCCTGTCTTTGGATTCTGTGTCTCTGTCTCTGTGATCCTTCCTTGCTCATGCTGTGTCTGCCTCGCTCTCAAAAATAAATAAAACATTATAAAAAAAAGATTCTCTTTATCCATAATCTTTGACATGTTAATTATTACATATTCTGGCATAAGCCTCCTTGAGTTTATCTTGTTTGGGGCTCTCTTTGCTTTCTGGACCTGAATCCGTTTCATTCCCAAGATAGGGGAGTTTTCAGCTATTTCTTCAAATGAGTTTACTGTCCCTTTCTCTCTTCTTGTGTGGCCCCTATAATACAAATGTTAGTATGCTTTAAGAAAAGCCTTTGTTTCTCTATATTTGAAGGATAGCTCTGCTGGACATGTTATTCTTAGTTGGCAATTTTCTTCAATACTTTGAGTATATCCTTTCACTCTCTCATGGTCTGTAGTGTTTCTGTTGAGAAATCTGCTGATAGCCTAATTGGGGGTTCCATTTTAGGTTATAATCTTTTCTTCCTCCTCTGCTCCTTCCCCGTCACTGACCAGCCCCACCCCCATCCCTACCCTGGCTCTGGCTGCTTTTAGGATTTTCTATTTATCTTTGATTCTTGACATGTTCATTATAATGTATGTTAGAGTAGGTCTCTCAAGTTTTTTTTTCATTTAAATTCCAGTTAAATAACATACAGTGTAATATTAGTTTCAGGTGTACAATATAGTGATTCAATACTTCCACAGAAAACCCAGCGCTCATCAGAACAAGTGCACTCTTAATCTCCATCATCTATTTCACTCATTCCCCAACCAACCCCTTCTGGTAACCATCAGTTTAAATTAATGATCTTTTAAAGGCAAAAATCCCTGTCAGAGACTGCAATATGCCTAACAAGTACAAAGCTGAGAAGAACTACATTGAAATGTGAAGAAGGTCAATGAAACTATGCCATTCTCTGCCTCTCACCCTTGCTAGCACAGCTCAGTGCCAAGATCACACTGGTCTGTGATTTATTCTCAAGGAAAAAGAAATAGCATGGTGTGCCTTCACATTTAGAACTTTCAATATGCTCTCCTAGAGATTTTTCCCCCCTTTTTTCAAGTGTTCATTTAAATTCCAATTAACATGCAGTGTAATATTAGGTTCAGGTGTAGTATTTAGCTATTCATCATTTACATACAAAACCTAGTGCTCATCACAAGTATCCTCCTTAGTACGTATCACCATTTGATCCATCCCACTGCTCATCTCCCCTCCAGTAACCCTCAGTTTGTTCTCTGTAGTTGAGAGTCTCTTTTCTGCTTTGTCTCTCCTTTTTTTTCTTTCCCCTATGTTCATTAGTTTTGTTTCTTATGGTATTTGCTTTTCTGTGACTGAATATTTTGCTTAGCAAACACTCTCTAGCTATATCTACATCATTGCAAATGGAAAGATTTCATTCTTTTTTTATGGCTGAGTAATATTCTATTGTATATACATACCACATCCTGTTTATCCATTCATAAGTCAAATATTATAGGGCTCTTCCCATAATTTAGCTATTATTGATAATGGTTCTATAAACCTCAGGGTGCATGTATCCCTGCAAATCAGTATTTTTGTATCCATTGGGCAAATACTCAGTAGTGCAATTGCTGGATCATAGGGTAGTTCTATTTTTGACTTAAATTTTTAAAAATGTTTATTTATTGTTAAAAGAGAGAGAGAGAGAGAGAGAGAGAGAGAGAGAGAGAGAGAGAGAGACTGAGCACAAAAAGGGGAAGAGCAGAGAGAGGGAGATACAGAATCTAAAGCAGATTCCAGGCTCTGAGCTATCAGTCCAGAGCCCAACTTGGGAATCAAACCTATGAACAGGGAGATCAGGACCCGACTGGGCCACCCAGGCACTCCCTCTTTTCAACTTCTTAAGGAACCTCCATACTGTTTTCCAGAGTGACTATACCAATCTGCATTCCCACTAACAGTGTAAAGGGTTCCTTCTTTCTCCAAATCCTTGCCAACTTCTGTTATTTCCTGTGTTGTTAATTTTAGCCATTCGGACAGGTGTGAGGTGATATCTCATTGTAGTTTTGGTTTGTATTTCCCTGATGATGGGTGATGTTAAACATCTTTTCATATGTCTGTTGGCCATCTGGATGTCTTCTTTGGAAAAATGTCTCTTTGTGTTGCCTTCCTTTAAAATACTGGATTATCTGAGGAGGAGCCAAGATGGCGGAGAGGAAGGGAGCTCTGTAAACTTCATCTGCCCCATCTATTGAACTGAGAAGGACATTACTCTCATCTGCAAGAGTGGAAGGAGAAAATACAGACTCCAGAAAGAAGATGACCTCAAAGATACCTGAGTGAGTGAGTGTGCCCAACACCAGGCAAGCGCGTGAAGCCCCTGAGAGACAAAGGGAAGAGAAAGAGAAACTGAACACGCTCATAGTACTGTCTCTGGGGAAGAGATAAAGAGCGTTTAACCACACTGGGAGAGAGAAACTCTCACTCCATATATAACTGCAGGGTAGCCCAAATCCCGAAACCGGGTGGCACAAGGGAAAGAACAGCTTCCATCCCTGCACCATCCTGGAGGGGAGTGGGCGGCCATGTCAGCGGCCCCAGGGGCACTCACTTCTACCTCAGCTGAAGGAGTGGGAGCACGCACCTCCTTTCCATGGCGCATCTCGCCTCCAGCATTGGCCACGGGAATCCCGAATCCCAGGTGCCAACAGAGAAAAAATAGCCCCTACCCTATGCAATCCCCGCAGGGAGTTGGTGGCTGTGGAGGCCCGGGGCTCGCGCTTCGGCTGCAGGAGCTCACAGCTCATTTCCAGCAGCGTTCCGGGCCTCGGACAGCAGCAGCATGAATCCCAGCCTGCGCCAAGAGAGGCTGATACCTCCCCCTATGCTATCGCTATCCTGGCTGGGGGCTGGGAGTCTGCAGCATCTGTGAGGGCGTGCACTTCACCTCCTGCTGTGCACCTCACCTCAGGCAGCACCCCTCGCCTCAGGCAGTGGCAGCGCAAATCCCGGCCTGAGCCAAGAGAAACTGATGCCTCCCCCTAAGAAGCCAGCCACCAAAGCAAGTAAATCTCATCTGTGGTAGCATAAAAGTGCATGGACTAGGACTTTGAACCGAGGCAAGCCTGGAAAATATAACTTGGCTCAGCTGTGGCACAAGGAAATTGGACTCATTAGAGTGGCCTACAGTGTGTAGTTCCAGCGGAGCTTGGCATGCCACCATTCTACTCTCTGCAGCCACCAAAGCGGAGCCTCTGAGAGCAGCCCCCGAGACCTACTACACCAGACCACGCCTATCCGCAAGAGGGAGCTGCTGCTTTCTTTTTCTTTTTTCTTCTTTTTTCTTTGTTTTTTGTACTTATTTTTTATTATTACTACCTTTTTTACTTAATTTTTAAAAATCTTACTCCTTATCTTCCTTTACCCTTTCTCCCCTCTTTTTTTTCCTTTCTTGCAATCCAGATATATTCTCCTGTATCTCATCCTTATCTCTCCCCTCAACTGGTTATACACTTTTAGGCTGCCCATTGTCCTTTGTTGTCTCTGACCCCCTTTATTTTTTTTCTTTGTTTTTTTTTTTTTGTCCTTCTCTTCTTTTCGTCTCTTTCCTCTCCGTTTTCTTTCTTTCCTTTCCCCCTTTTAGTGTGTTTGTTTGTTTGATTTTTCTGTGTGTTTGTGTACTTTTGTTCCCTCTGTGATTGTCTGTCTGTTTTCCTTCTTAGGGCTACCCCAAGAAACAAGCCAAAGTGTGCATGACGGCGAGTCCCAAATATCACTGAGTAGGGAAATAAAATATTCAAAGGCACAACAAGAGAAACTGACAGACACCATTAAAAGCATATTTTCTGAAACAACAGACCCAGGACAGTCAATAAGCCTCCTTTAACAGAGCAATATTAACAGGTGCACAGTGCACAACAAGCTTTTTAAAGCTGACAAGAGACAGAAAAATAGCAAAAATGACAAAACAAAGGAACTCTCCTCTGAAGAACCTCCAGGAAGAAGTCACAGCCACAGAACTGCTCAAGGCAGATCTAGACAACATACTGGATGAAGAATTTTAAGAACTTGTCATAAAATTAATCACAGGGGTTGAAAAAAGCATCAAAGAAGCAACTGAGAAAATGACTAGGAACGTTGAAAATAGGTGTGATGAGTTTTTAAAAAAGGCTATAAATGAGTTGAATAATA
>NC_043703.1:87944284-87945663 GCF_006229205.1 Suricata suricatta | reverse complement strand
AGCAGAATGGATAAAAAAGCAAAATCCATCTATTTGCTGTCTACAAGAGACTCATTTTCAACCAGAAGACACCTTCAGGTTGAAAGTAAAGGGATGGAGAAATATCTATCATGCGACTGGAAGCCAAAAGAAAGCCAGAGTAGCCATACTTATATCAGACAAACTGGACTTTAAAGTAAAGGCAGTAACAAAAGATGAAGAAGGACATTATATAATAATTACAGGGTCTCTCCGTTAGGAAGAGCTAACAATTATAAACATCTATGTGCCAAATTTAGTCACAGACAGAAACAATCTTGTTGATAAGAATGTGCTAATTGCACTTTAATACTCCACTGACAGCAATGGATAGATTAACCAGACAAAAAATCACTAAAGAAGCAATGGACCTGAATGACACATTGGAACAGATGGAATTGATAGATATATTCAGAACTCTGCATCCTGAAGTTAGAAAATTCACCTTATTTTTGAGTGCACATGGCACATTCTCCAAGTTAGATCACATACTGGGGCATAAAGCAACCCTCCGTGAATATAAACGAGTAGAGATCTGTCGTTTCCCGCCTCGGCCAACAGGGCGGAAAATCCTCGCGGGTTCTTTTCCTGAGGGAGGGAGAGAAAACAGGGCGGGAGAGGGGAGACGCAGAGAGTGAAGACAGCACGTGGTTTCTGATCAAGCCTCTGTCTCTTTATTCTTCTTCCTCTTAACCCAGAAAACACTGTCTCTTAAATAGCGATTTGGGGCGGGGAACTGACCCGGGTTGGTTGTCCTGTAAACAGAGTCAAATGTATATCAAAAGAAGCGCCCAGACTTGCCTCTGCAATGCTGGGGAGGGGGAGCTAGCGCTGAATAATCCAAAATGCGGTTTTGATCTTTTGTGCACCTTGGCCAAATCCACATATGGTGCAGCAAGACAGTCGCCAAAAATTATTTTGACCAGGAAATGGCAATCTCCAGCCTCCAGATGCAAATCTTGTTTACTGGTTCACTCCCCAGTGAGAGATAATCCTTGCCTGAGGCAGCCAGAAAACTTGGCGGCTCTTGACAGAGATCATACCATGCACACTTTCAGATCACAATGCTCTGAAACTTGAAATTAACTACAGGAAAACGTCTGGAAAACCTCCAAAAATGTGGAGGTTAAAAACCACCATACTAAAGAATGATTGGGCTAATCAGGAGGTTAGAGAAGAAATTTAAAAATATATGGAAACAAATGAAAATGAAAATACAACAATCCAAAATCTCTGGGACACAGCAAAGGCAGTCCTAAGAGGAAAGTATATTGCAATCCAGGCCAATTTCAACAAACTAGAAAAAGCGCAAATTCAAAATCTAATGGAGCACCTACTGGAACTAGAAGGGAAGCAGCAAG
>NC_043703.1:87940954-87944184 GCF_006229205.1 Suricata suricatta | reverse complement strand
TACTGAAAAGGAACTGAGGGTTCAAGGGGAAGGGGGAGGGGGGAAAAGAGGTCGTGGTGATGGAGGAGGGCACTTGTGGGGAAGAGCACTGGGTGTTGTATGGAAATCAATCTGACAATAAACTATTTAAAAAATAAATGAAATAAAATTAGGAACATAAAAAAATAAAAATTAAAATACTGGATTATCTATTTTTTGGGTGTTGAGTTTGATAAGTTCTTTATAGGTTTTGGATACTAACACTTTATCAGATCTCTCATTGGCAAACATCTCCCACTGTGTAGGCTGCCCGTTAATTCTGTTGATTGTTAACTGTTCTGAAACATTTTATCTTGATGACATCCCGATAGTTTATTTTTCTTTTGTTTTGCTTTCCCTCAGGAGACCTATCTAGAAAGAAGTTGCTATGACCAATGTCAAAGAGGTTATTGCCTCCATTCTTCTCCAAGATTTTGATAGTTTCCTGTTTCACATTTAGGTCCTTCATTCATTTTCAATTTATTTTTGTGTATAGTAACAAAGTGATCTAGTTTCTTTTTTTTTTTTTTGCATGTTGTCCAGTTTTACCAACACCATTTTTGTCAAAGAGACTTTTTTTTTCCAATGGATATTCTTTCCTGCTTTGCTGAAGATTAGTTGACTGTATAGTTGTGACATAGATCTCTTTTTCGTTGAGATAATAGAGTGACCTATTAGCTTAGTAAACTTGGATGTCTAAATCTTTCCCAGGTTTGGGAATTTTTTTAGCTATTTATTTAAGTAAACTTCTGTGCTCTCTCCATCTTTTCTCCTTTTGGAATACTAATTATTCTAATATTTGTACGATTGATGGATTTCTATAGATCACTTGGGTTTTCTTTGCTCTTTTTCACTTGTTTTTCTTTGTTCTCCTCTGATTGGGTTATTTGAAAGTTCCTATCCTCTTGCTCTAAAGTTTATTCAATCTTTCCTTGGTTTACTTTGCATTTTTTCCCCATTTCATTCATTGAATGAATTTTTCAGCTCCAGAATTTGTTTGATCCCTTTTTATGACTTCTCTGTTAAATTTCTCATTCTGTTTTATTCCTGATTTCATTAAATCGTTGTTCTGTGTTTTCTTGTGGCTCACAGAGTATCTCAGGGTAGCTATTTCAAATTCTTTATCATCTTGATTGTGAAATTCCATGTCACTGCTTGTTATTAGAGGATCATTGTCTTTAGATGATGAAATGTTTCTTTCATTCATCATGCTCCTTAGAGTTTTGCATTGCTACTTTTGCATTTGAAGTGCAGAACTCCTCACATCTTAGTTAGTTTCGGAAGGGATATACCGTCTATTGGCCTGGTTATATCTGGGGTTTCTCTAACTTTGTATGGATACACCTACTCCGTACTTCTTACTCTCACTTGTGGCAGAATTCTTAAGCGATTTGGTATTCTCTAGTTCTTAGAACTAACCAGGTTGGCTGTTGGAAACTCTCCTTTATTTGCCAGAAGGTGGCACTACCACCCAAGTTTGTAGTTTCTCCCTAGTCCACAGGCTGGCCTGATTTTTTTTTCTGAGAGCGCTCCATAAGCTGGAGCTCACTATGGCTGCAGCACTCAGGAACACGCTCAAATAGTAGAATGCAGAGTGAGGTTCACTCTGGGTGACGGTGGTTGCCTGCGAGATTTCTCCAGGCTCATTCCCTTTTCAACCTTCTTTGATATTCTTATCTGCCTCCTTCTTTTTTTTCTTTTAATGTTTTTAATGTTTATTTACTTTTAAGAGAGAGAGAGACAGAACATGAGTGGAGGAGGGACAGAGAGAGGGAGACACAGACTCTGAAGCAGGCTTCAGGCTCTGAGCTGTCAGCACAAAGCCCAGTGCGGGGGTTTGAACTCACAAACCGCCAGATCATGACCTGAGCCGAAGTCGGATGCCTAACCAACTCAGCCACCCAGGTGCCCTTCTGCCTCCTTCTTGATCTCTTTGCTTCTCCCCAGTTACGGAGGTCCCACCTCTGTATTTTTGGTGCTGTTGGAGAGAAATGGGCTTTTCCAGCAGGGTGCTGCACAGCTGGGGTAACTGAGCACTCCCCTCTCTCCTTCACCCTTGATGGGAGAGGTCACCACCAGCTAGGTTAGCCCTGCGCTGTGTTGCCTTGGGAGGGGGGCACTGGCAAAATTCTTCTTACCTTCTGCAGTGTATCCAAATCTGCAAATTTTACTTATCCAACAGTAAATAGAATCTAACTCTCAGGAAAGTTGGACTTCTACAAAGTCTCTCTTGCCTGAGGGTGTCTTTCCCATCAGCACTCTCCAGATGGGGCAGGTTCTCCGGCTCCTGCTGGCTCCACAACCTGTAGAAAATAGCCTGTTTGCCTATTACTGACTGCAATGAGACTTCTCCCAGGACCTTTGGTATGGGGTGCTGGATACCATAACTTATAAATGGCATTTTGGTCATGGATGGATACCTAATTAATGGTTTAAATGGGGGGAGGGGCACCTGGATGGCTCAGTTGGCTGAGTGGTTGAGTGTCAGACTCTTGATTTCAGCTCAGGTCATGATCTCATGGTTGGGAGATCAAGCCCCACATCAGGCACTGTGCTGGGTATGGAGCCTACTTAGGATTCTCTCTCTCTCTAAATATATATTATATAATATTGCTGATATAACTCCCTGTTTTCAGTTTTCTTGATCAGGGTTTTCCCCTTATGAGATTCAGCCTGCTCTAGTTTTATTTTTGTTTTTTTATAAGTGATCAAACCTTTTATTTTTATTGCGTAATTTAAAACCTAGGAAACACAGTTTTTAATAAAGTGGATTTCTTAGATGCTAAGGACTAGCACAAACATAAGTCAGTTGTTTTAAAAATACATGAAATAAGAATTTATGTTATGTATAAGGAAAAAAGGGGCAAAAGAACACCCCACCCCCACCCAATACATTTAATGGAAGAAAGACTAGAAAAGCAGATGGTTTCATGAAGCGGGGATGGCATCTTAACTTGTTTGCTTGGATGGACCTGGGAGGAGGAGACTAAAGAGCTTGGGGCCACTCAGAGAAGGAGTGGAAAGTAGTGCAGAAAGACCCTGGCAGTCAGCTCTGAGGGGAGGGGAGTCTCCTCAAAAGATCTGTACCAGCAAAGAAATAGCAAAGGGGGCCACATGTGCTCTCTCAACTCACCAACCCCTTCCCATGAAGCAAATCCGTATCCTTTATTCTATCAGATGGCTTCACAGGTAATCCTTTTACTTGGAACATA